>NC_069804.1:91325772-91676737 GCF_027406575.1 Nycticebus coucang
TCTCTCAAATACACTATTGTCCCATGATTTTGATGTATTGAAACCCCACTTCTGCCTATAGCCTGCTGACCAGATTTCTTTTCTTTCTTTTTTTTTTTTTTAGAGACAGTGTCACTTTATCACCCTAGATAGAGTGCTGTGGCATCACAGCTCACAGCAACCTCCAGCTCTTGGGCTTAGGTGAGTCTGTTGCCTCAGCCTCCCAAGTAGCTGGGACTACAGGTGCCCACCACAACTGGCTATTTTTTTGCAGTTTGGCCGGGGCCGGGTTTGAACCCACCACCCTCAGTATATGGGGCTGGCACCCTACTCACTGAGCCACAGGCACCACCTTCTGACCAGATTTCTTAAGAGTTATCTTGGCCATCTTTCCAAAAATAGAATCACTGAGGTTATCTCCCAGTTAACAAATGTCATTTTATACTAGGAAATCTAAATATTTTCTTTTGTTACATGATTGAGCCTCATAATTATATTAAACAGGTATTGGTATTATTCTTACTGATTCAATTTGCAAAGAGTGACGCAGGTTACTTATGTGACTTTGCCATATTTACATAATCTATGAGTTTATTTATCTCCATATCTAACTCATATACAAATCTACAAAGTAGGTAACATTTTCAAATTGTTTAATGGATATGATTTTATTGATCTCTTACAAACTGTGCAAAATGTATATTATTGTATTGTGGGCATTTTAATTTATATTCATAGTATTACATTATAAATTTTATAATGCCTCTGTAATTTTTTACCTCTGTTTAATATCCACCCATGTTACTATATCTACATACAAATCTATTTTTGTATTAGTTTCCTAATAGCTCATTTTATACCTAAACTAGGTAACCTATGAAAACTAATCACAAAGGGTCATTAGGCAATAGTTTATCTTAATCTATGTGTCTATGCTTCCTGAATTTTAGCCAATTTGACTATCATTCCAGTTATTAACCTGCTCACTGCCTCCCACAAAATATTTTAGATGCTGCTATTTCATTTTGTCAAACTATAGCCTCCTCTTCTATTTAAATGGTGTAAACCATGTCACCCAGAGATTAGGCTGCAGAGGAGATGTCCAAGCCAGATTTATTGAAAGGGGAGGGTGACCTGCCTGGACAGTGCAAAGATAGAGTCTTCACATGGAGGCAGTTAGATACCCCCCTTATATGGGGCCATAGGGGTTTAGGCACTTTCCACAGCTGTCTTGGAAAGTTAGGTTCTTTTGGCATAAACTTCTCAGAGGATGGGCTAGCCAGATCCTTTGTGTTTTTGCCTCAGGAGGAGAGGAGGAGGGAGAAGAAAGGAAATGGTTTGTGTGTGGCTCTGTTAGGCCCCCAACATTCCTGACTCTTTTTAAAAGGGGTGATGAGGACAATGGTCTGTCTTCTGAAACTGCTTGTGGCTTGATAGTGTCATAGTTGTCTTCAATGTGATGAGTTGGGTGTTGGTAGGGCTTCACAGGTTTGGGATACATTGAGAGAGGGTTTGGGGAGTAATAGGAATTGAGTTACAACTGCAGCTGTCACCTTTTTTTACTCCGTATTGAATAAAGGAGGACAGTAATTGTATGACACAAGGGGAAATGTTTAATAACAGGAGAATTTCAGAGAGGGGGACAAAGAAGGATAAGATCCAATGTCTCCATGAGCTATTGAGCCATTTTGAGAGTGTAGGTAGGTAGCTTGTTCTCAGAGCCAAGTGATGCCCTCTCAGACCAGACCATATCATACTTGTTGATGTAGAAACTGCAGGTGTTCTGTATTAGAGTAAATTACTTAGGGTCGTGTTCGTGTGATAAAGTTGAGCCCATTTTCAAATAAGACTGTTTGGTCAGTTGAAAACTATTCCGTGACAATTATGGGAACCACTGATATCAGAAGATGAATATAATCTTCTGTTTTAAGATGATTATACTCTCCGTTCTCGTGACTTTCTCCTTGGTTGAGAAGAAATAATTCTGGGTTCTAGTGAAAGATGCCTGTACGGGCATTTTAATTTAGGAGCTCAGAGTTGTAGTGGTGAGCAAGGCTCCAGTCTGTAGAAGGGTTTTGTCTTCTCCTTTGAGTCTTTTGAGTAACTATCACTGGTGAAATTTTAAAATGGCAGCCATTGTTGAAAAACTTGTCTGCTTCGGTGGCTGGCATCAGTCCCATTTTTTCTCTTTCTCTATCCTCTCTCCATCTGAAGCTGGTGGGTGGAGGGAAGTTCATGGGCAGTGATTAGATAGGGAAGCCCTTGGGATACAGAGGTAAGTTGGCAGTGTGGCAGAGAGAAGTCCATGAAGGGCAAGGTGTTAGGTGGCTGCCAGGCCTGGGACCTTGCCCTGGCCTGTGCACCCATGCTTGTGTTGGCTTTGGCCTATGGAGTGTGCATGGTTTCCTGTGCTACTTCAGCAGGAGCCACAGGGAGCTGCCACATCTGTGGGCGCCACCATATCTGCATCCTTGCAGCTCTGCTTCTTGTGCCAGCAGCCCCACCAATGTTAGGGGGAGGGGCAAGTGGCTGTTGGGTGTGAGGGGAAGCCATGAGAAGTCCTGGGAATGCCATACTGCAGAAGAGCAGAGGGACATGTGCCTCTAGGGGTGGATTAGGAAGTAGAGGAGTGATAGGAGCTGGAGAAATCCCTAAAGACCACAGAGGGGGAGGTGATGGATTGACAATTTGTATAGGGGAGGTAATAACAAAGGGCAAGAAAGGCCTGAAAATAGGGGATTTTGTTCCATCTGCCATTTTAGGGGAGGAAAGTATTTAAGTTCTTCAAGATATAGATATTAAAGGTCTCATTCTCTAATTTGTACTGAGGATGAAGGAGACACCTCCAGGGTGTCTCTGTTGAGGGGAATGGAAGGACATGCTCCCATTTCTCAGATATCCTTCCCCTACCTCAGTGGAAAAAAAGAAAGGTGTCTGTTGTTCCTAAGAACCAGGAGTAAAAAATGAAGAGAAACTAAGAAAGGTTAGATATCCCTATTTTTTCTCAGAGAACGTAAGGTCCCTGAGGTCTACAAATCTGAAAACAATGTGCAATGAAGGGGCACAGTTCTCAGCACACCAGAAAGGTGGCTTTGTCTCATATGTGCTCCTTGAAGTATGAGAACCTAAAACATGAAAATTCCATTCTCGGCCATAAGCGAGACTCGGGGGTTAATTCCTCCCTGCTTGCTAAAGCAGCAAAGATGCAGGGGTTAATTCTTCCCTGCTAGCTGAAAAGGCCTTGAGATATGATTCCCTGAGGTCCCCGCCAAGTTGTAGCTGGAGATTTAGCACATGTCTGGAGCTGAACTGTTACTCTTCATTCCCTAACTTCAAATTACACAAAAGTTCCGTTTAACTTGTTAGGGAGGTGGGCAAACAGAAATCTATAACCTGGTGTCCTTGTAGTTTATCTTCAAGTTATGTGCTTCAGACTTAGAAATGACATGTATGTGCTTTGCAACATTTATGCTGAAGAGAACTTTTTTATGGCAGTCTTAATTAATGCTTTTTTTTTTATTCTTGCTTATTCTTATCTGATGAGTTTGAATATATAATACAGTGAATAAAGATGAACAGGGGCTGTAGGCCTGAGTGAGCCTCAGTCTTCCCTTAATTAATCATTCTGTCTGCAGTGATATCTCTATGTAATTGATTGGGCTGGTGGACAGCAACAGTGCAATGCTGGGCTTGAAGTTAAAATAAAAAAAAGAAAATGATTAGAGGTCTCTGACCTCAAAAGAGAGCACAGTGTTAAGGGGGACATGTGAACATAGAAGCATGGGACAAGTGAAGGAGTGAGCTGAGCGGTGTTCTTCTTGAAGCTAGAGACCTTACTCACATTTGAATGGCAGTTAGGGCACTAGGATTCCGCAACAGGCAGGTCAGCAGCGTTGAGTATGGGCATAACTGGACTAGGATATAATTGGGGTTACTAGGAAGGCCAGTAGTCAGCCATCAGTCAGCCACCAGTCCTGGGTTTCTGGAACTATTTGAAATACATAAAAGATGGCACCCAGAGAGAAGCTGCAGAGGGGATGTTTAGGATAGTTTTATTGAAAGGGGAGGGTGACCCACCTGGGCAGTGCAAAGATGGAGTCTGCACCCTGGGGAAGTTACAGGCCCCTTTTATATGGGCCATTGGGGGTGGGTGGGCACATTTTACAGCTTGCTTGTAAAACATAGGGTCTTTTGGTACAAACTTCTCAGGGGGTGAGCTAACAGGATTCTTTGGGTCTTTGTTTTAGGAAGAGAGAAGGAGGAGAAAGAGGGGAAAGGGTTTGTGTGTGGCTGCATTAGGCCCACTGAACACTATTATTATTTGTTCTCTGCAAGAAAAGTTACAATTAATTGGCATCTCTGTCCTACCACTTTCACATGTCCAAATTCATTGCAATGTCTCTGCTCTTAAAGACAACATAAACTGACAATAGCCACTTACTCCTGCTTGATAGAACAAGAGATTTTTTTAGTAGATGCTCATAATTAGAATATTTTTCTTGGAGCATTTTGTTTTATTAGAGATGTCCTGATAAATTCTTCAGAACGTAACACTTCTGACCAGTGCCTCAGTTTGTACCCTAAAGACATAATATTGGCCTATTTATTTTTCCTTTACTTATAACCACACCGTTAAAATGTAATTTTAAGTAATAATTTTTCTTTTCTTATTGTTTGGGAGCCATTGAGGGTACAAAGAATTGTATTACACTGATTGCAGTTGTTAGGTAAAGTCCCTCTTATAATTTTATCTCACACCCAAGAGATGTGCCATGTATTGTTAACCCCCATCCCCTTCCCTCCTCCCTTCTCCCAGCTCCCTCATTCCCCTACTCTTCACCTTGTATTACAGCTCATCTACTGTCATCATATTAGAATTGAATACATTGGATTGTTGCTTCTCCATTCTTGTGATGCTTTACTAAGAAAAATGTGTTCCTTCTCCATCCAGGTTAAGAAAAAAGATGTAAAGTCACCGTCTTTTTTAATGTCTGGATAGTATTCCCTGGTATACATATACCACAGCTTGTTAATCCATTCCTAGATTGGTGGGCATTTAGGTTGTTTTAACGCTTTGGCAATTGTAAATTGAATTGTAATAAACAGTCTAGGGCAAAGGTCCTTATGTTAAAATGATTTTTTTTTTTCCTCTGGGTATATGCCTAGTTATGAGATTGCAGGAACAAATGGAATGCCTAATTTGAGTTATTTGAGGATTCTCTATAATTCCTTCCAAAAAGGCTATATTACTCTGCAGTTCCACCAGCAGTGTAAAACTGTTCCCTTCTCTCCACATCCATGCCAGCATCTGAAGCTTTGAGACTTTTTGATGTGGACTATTCTGACTGGGGTTAGGTGATCTCTTGGAATTGTTTTGATGTGCATTTTTCTGATGATCAGGGATAATCATTTTTTCATATGTTTGTTAGCCACTCATCTGTCTTTGTCAGAGAAGGTTCTGTTCATATCTCTTACCTAGAGGAAGATTGGATTGTTTCCTCTTTTTCTGTTGATTAATTCAATTTCTCTATAGATTCTAATTATCAACTCTTTGTCAGATTGATACCCTGCAAACATCTTTTCCCATTCTGAAGGTTGTCTTTTTGCTTTACTTGTGTCCGTAGCTGTGCAGAAGCTTTTCAGCTTAATTAAGTACCATTTGTTAATTTTTGTTGTTGCTAGCATGGCCTCTGAAGACTTTGTCATAAAATCTTTCTCCAGTCCAACATCATCAAAAGGTTTCCCCATACTTTCTTCTATGATTTTCATCATTCTTTGTGTTAGATTTAAGTCTCTTATACATCTTGAGTCAATTTTTTGTAAGGGGTGAAAGGTGTCCATCGAGTTCCAGTCTTTTACATGTGATTACCCAGTTCTCCCAGCAACATTTGTTGAATGAGGATTCTTTTCCCCACTGTATGCTTTTGTTTGCTTTATCAAAGATCAGATGGCAAGCAGAGACTGGTTTCATTTTGGTTTTATATTCTGTTCCATATATCTATGTCTCTATTTTTGTGCCAATAACATGCTGTTTTGATTACCATGGACTTGTAATATAGCCTGAAGTCTGGTAGGATGATGCCTTCTACTTTGTTTTTGTTACTAAGTATAGCCTTACGTATACGTGTTATTTTCTGGTTCTATATAAAACAGCGTACTATTTTTTCAGTCCTTCAAAATATGATGTTGGTATTTTATTTTATATTTTTTATTTTATTAAGTCATAAACACATAGGTCATGAATACATTTATGCCTTTGTGGTGTTCAATGTCTTGATTTTTTGTACAAATTGGAGTGCTTACATCCAACTAATTAACATAGCTTTCACCTCATTTACTTAAACAATGTGTTAAGACATTTATGTTCTATACTTGATAAATTTGACTTCTACCTTTGCAATATGCTTATTTTAATGGGGATTGCATTGAATCTGTAAATTGCTTTGGGTAGAACAGACATTTCAGCAATGCTGATTCTTCCCAGCAAGAGCATGGTATGTTCTACCATTTATTAGTGTCTTTTGCAATTTCTTTTCTTAGGATTTCATAATTCTCTTTGAAAAGATCTTTCACTTCTTTTGTTAGATATACTCCTAAGTATATCATTTTCTTTGAAACTACTGTGAAGAGAATTGTGTTCTGTTTTATTTTTTATTTTTTTCAGTTTTTGGCTGGGGCCAAGTTTGAACCTGCCACCTCGGTATATGGGGCCGACATCCTACTCCTTGAGCCACAGGCACCACCCGAGAACTATGCACTTGACTTGCTTCTCAGCTTCATTATCCTTGGCATATACAAAAGCTACTGATTTGTGGTTTAACACATGCAAATCCATAAATGTAATACACCATACCAATGGAAGCAAAAACAAAGACCCTATGATCTTTTCAATAGATGTAGAAAAAACATTTGACAAAATTCATCATCCTTTTCTAACAAGAACATAAGAAAATAGTCATAGGTGGCACATTTTTTAAGCTGATTTAAACCATCTATGACAAACCTACAGCTAACATAATACTGTGGTGCATCTTACAAGGGTATATGTGAATCCTAGTAAACGTGGAATGTAAAGGTCTTAGCAAAATAAGAAAATGCTACAAAAGCTATGTTAACTAATGTGATGAAAATGTGTCAAACAATCTATGAACCAAGTGTATGGTGCCCCATGATCATACTAATGTACACAGCTATGGTTTAATAAAAATAAAAATAAAAATATATATATAAAAAAAAAAACATAATACTGAATGGTATAAACTAAAAGCTTTTCCGCTTAGAACTGGAACCAGGCAAGGAAGTCCACTATCGCCCCTATTATTCAACATAGTTCTGGAAGTTCTAGCTAATGCAATCATATAAGAGAAGGATATAAAGGACATCCAAATGAGGGCAGAGGAGATCAAGCTCCCTCTTTTCTTATATTATGATCTTGTACTTAGAAAACCCCAGAGACTCAACCATAAACTCCTGGAAGTCATCAGGAAATACAGTAATGTCTCAGGGTAATAACAATTTTTCTGTAGATTTTTAAGTGTGTATTGACTATTCAGCAGCTGTTTTATAGCAGCTTTACCAGACAGTTTCTTTTATCTTTTTTTTATAATCAAGAATTATGATAAATGAACATTTTGTCTCTGTGTATCGTCTTTTAAAAAATTCTCTAAAACCTTAATTATTTTGACATAAATATACTGGTGCTATGATATCTGCTAATAAAGGTAGACTTGAATAATCGTGAGCTAATAATTACTTTCATAAAGGTCTCTACTTACCATAAACTTATAAGAAAAGAAAGTTTTGAAACATAACTTACCTTATTTTTCTATGATATTTCATATTTTCCCCCTTTCAATTCACATTTTCAGTTTCTGGTTCCCTGCCTTAGAGGTATACATTGTAGGGTATAAATAAGTTGCCAGAGTGGCAGTTCTCTTCCTTCCTTGTATAATTTGAGGAATAAATATCTGTGAAGTAAACAGATAAAGAAAGGAATTCCCCTATTCTGAGAAAGACAATTTTACAGGCTTGTATTAAGTCATATATTTCAATAAACTGTCTCTCGAGGAAGTGGGCCTCACTGAGGTGTGCCTATGAAAGTGGTACATGAGGCCTTATGGTTCAGACCTCAGAAAAGATCACATATCTCACACTAGGAACTGAGTCACAGAGATCATGAAATTCAATGTCCTAGTAATGGGGTTAGCAGCAACCATGTTAAATTGGAAAATAATAACCCATTTCACATTTTCCAATCCAGAAGCCAAATAAGTTTCTTAAATTCTAATGTAATCACGACAGTGGAGAGGACCTCAAGTTATTGGAAATGAGACTTCCAAATATGTATATTTGTAAATATATATAAGTGTGTGTATTTGTGTGTAGTCTTTATTTTATGGATTCTTTTTCTATGTGCAATGTTCTGTCTATTTTTCTATTTAAAGTAAATCTTAGTAAAAAATAATACAAAATTTTAAAATTTTCTCATTAGTTTTACATTTCAACTTTATATTGTTCCATACTGGTTTTAAAGGCAAATATATGATCATTTAATTCATATGCAAAATCATCAAAGCTACACAATTCATATTTTGTAGCTCATGTGTGAAACATACATTTCCAAGAGGGGACAATATGGATAACTAGATCCAGCTCTCAGTTGGACTGTTACAGCTATAAGGAGGAAGACTGGACTAAAGTGAACTTAGAGAAATTGATAATGTGGGGTAGAAGAGATATAGGCATTCAGCGACACCAATGTGAGAAACTGCAAAGATGATGAGAAAGAAGAAAAGACAGAGCAGAGAACAATTATGGAGTGGACCAGATTTAGCAGAGCCTGAAGATGAACAGTAGGATAAGGGGGAATCTTCCAAGGACCCTTCTCCCTACCCAGGGGCTTTCCACAAGCAGCAAACCTGAGGAATACTCACCCCATGGCAGAGCACCAGGAGAGACCTAAAACCCAGCCTTCTGTACATAGACCTGGCCTCTGCTGAACCCCTCTCCTGACCACCAGAATATAAAACAACTTTGGCTCCAGCAAGCATGTAGCCATAGCCCATTTTCCCCATTTTCTTTAGCAACAGAACAGACTGCTCTCTACTGAGGCTCAATTTTGCTCTGTGCTGGCAAATCCGGGGAATACTAATTCAAGTCAAGCATCTTGGATGAAGTGCTCCAACTACAGGCTCTAGAATAGTGAGGGGAGTCTGTACTTTTCTTCTCCCCCATAGTGACTTCATAAACAAACCATTTGGTGTCCAGGTTCTCTCTCACTAGAATCCTATGGGAACAACTGCTTGAAGAGCAGAGAGGGTGAAGGACAAGTGAAGCAAAGTGGGTCCTGCCTCCACCCACATCAGGTGGAAATTCAGGGGACCTCAGCATTGTAAGGCCTCAACTGGGAACTCCAACATACTGTGAACTTAGAGTAAACAGTGACTCGATTTTACTAACATTGGCAAGACTGGTGTTCCAGTGATTGTGGCTCTTTCCAGATTGGATCTGTCCCTGCCCTCTGGAGCTGTTCAAACTGCTATATGCACACTGCCCTAACTCCATGGACTTCACCTGGAGGCCTCAGCTCCATCCTATCAGTTTGGAGAGAAGTGGGCCCAGCCTCAGACCACCCAAGCTGGGAAGCCGTGGGGAGAAAGTTGTTGCTTCTCCTGCAACTGCAGAAGAAAGTCTAAGATCTGTTGCTGGTGGGGCTAACACTTTGTGCCTGGCTCTTACCAGTCTGGAACTGTCCCTTTGCACTGGGGCAGTTAGGTCCCCTATCTGTGCATTACCCCTGGCCTGGGGACTCTACCTGGAAGTTTTGCCCCTAGCTCTGCCCCTACTAACTTTGAAAGGTGTGGACCAAGGTATGGGCAACCCAGTTCTGGGAAACCCTGAGAGGCACACTAGAAGCTGAAGATTTCCCAAACCACAGGGAAAAGTTGAGCCTTTTTGAGTCTATGGTTGGTGGGAGTGATACTGTGGCTGTGCCTGGCTCTCACCTGGTCTGCTCTGGCTCCACCCTCTGGGATAGTTCTGCCTTCTGTCCATAAGCTGCTCCTGGCATAGGAGTGCCACCTGGAGGCCCTACCTGCAGTCTCATCTGACCCTGCTTAGAGAAGACAACACTTATATTCAGGGACCTCCCCACATCATGTAGCCCACAAGAGGAGATTGGGTGGCTGTTTGTGGGAAGGGCCACAGGGGAAAGCAATGGCTCACTTAAACAGTCAGTGGTGAAAGGGAGAGATGAGCTTCACATCCTGGGACTTTGATCTGATTTCAGCTCTAGTTTCCAAGCCCTTAAAATCTTTCTCAGTGGATAAATGCAGCAACAAACTGCTGCATGATTTTGATAGGACCTCGAATGGGCATGGTAAACTCCATACCACAGAGTCTTTGAAACTGATATCAGCCTTTTGTCTTAGAATACAAATAGCCCTAAATCCCTGATGACCAAGCTGGGCATGCAACAAGCAGCCTCTTTTCTTTGGCAGACCCTGGAAAAGGGGGTAATCCCTCATCTTGGGTACACTGACCTTGAAATCAGGTCCTCAGGTTAGTGGTAAATGTAGAATGTAAATGTTTTGGCACAGTAACTGAGATAACGCCGGAAAGGCTATGTTAACCACTGTGATAAAAATGTGTCAAATGGTTTATGAAGTGAGTGTATGATGCCCCATAATCATATCATTGTATACAGTTATGATTTAATAAAAAAATTTAAAAAAAAAAAGAAATATACCTAACAGTTTACTGAGTGGTTGAAAATATGTAGCCACCTCACATCAACAAGTCCTAGAATATGTGTCCATATCCCTGTCTTTGGGGCCTATAAAACTGATACCAGCCTACTGGATCAGGCAGCTTAACAGCCCTAACAACCACTGAGCATATGGTGGAACAAGGACTTGCCATTCACTAAGCATTGGCAAGTACTATAAAGGGTGTGGTGATCTCTGAGATTCAGGGCTAAAATGTCGTCACTTGACCAGCCATCAAAAGGGACCCAGAGCCAGTTAAGAAGCACCACTGCTGACAGATAGGTGAGCCACTAGGTCAGCCCAGGCTCTGACTTCCAAACCCCAAATGACTCCTGCGAGCTGCTTATATGAACCCAACCAAAATATCTCTCAAAAAAAAATTAGGGACACCCTAATATTCCAGCTTAAACATTCAAATAAACAAATAAATAAACTGAAAGCACACACAGAGGAGAATCAGCAGAAGAACACCGGCAACATGATATATAAGAGTAGATACCATCCATAAAGACATCTGTTGAAACCACAGAAATATAATTCAGAATATGGATGGCAAATAAGATGAATGGATTTGAAGAGAAGATAGTAAAAGAAGTCAAAAATTAGTCTCAATAAATAAACAAAATTAAAGACAGAGTCACCAAAGATCTGGACATAATTAGGAAAGATATAGCAGATCTTAAGGAATTGAAAGAAGCAGTTAAGGAGTTTCAGAAAGCAGTAGAATATATCAGCAATAGATAAAACATGGAGAAGAAATAATCTCAGTTCTCAAAGACAAGACTTTTGAAGTAACTCAATCATTTAAAGAGGCAGAAAAGAAAAGATGAAAAACAGAGCAATATCATAGAGAGATAAGTAAATACACAAAGTGTACAAACATGAGAATCATAAGTGTCTCTTAAAGAGAAGGAGGGAGTCCTAAAATCATGGAAGCTTTAGTACAAGACATCATTCTGGATAATTTCGCAAGTATTGTGAAAAACAAAGAAATACAGATGCCAGATAGTTACAAAACTCCCAGGATGACTCAACTCAAATAAAACATCTAATAGACATATTTTAATTAACTTGAACCAAAATCAAAATGAGAGAGAAAATTCTTCCGACATCTAGGCATAATAAAACTGTTAACTAGGGGAAGGGGGAAGATAGCCGACTGGAGCCAGCTTTTAACAGAAGCTTGTGTCCAGAGGGAAAGATATTGGCCAGAGAGTACCCAATAAAGCTGAAGGTCGAGAGCTGAGCTGAGAGAGAAGAATAATAACTGCCCATCATCTATGCTGAGGCAAGCTGCAACTCCAAGGAAGCAAATTTCAGGTACAAAACTCATCCCAAAGAAGATGAATGCCCATCCCCTCCACCAAGAGAGTTTCCTTGCTTGCTGAGAAAGCTCTACAAGAGATGAACTGAGGACTTCTTGTCTCATCCCATGGGAGAGAATTGCTGGTAGTAGAGACTACTTCTCCAGAGGGACCCTGCTGTAAGCATGGGCATTCACTTACCTGGCATGAAAGTTGTACAAATAGTTTTTCATGCCATTTTGAACTCCCATTCCACCTTTCCCCCCTTGCCTGGCAATCCAGAAGCCCAAGCCCTGCAAGGGACCAGAATGTCTATTATTCTTTGCTAGGACCAGGCATTACATGGGCTGCGGTAGTAAAGCTGCGCTATAGCAGTGAATCCAGTGGTAGTACAGAAAGATAAAGTGGGGGAGGCAATCTGGCTTGGATCTATGAAAGTGCAAATCAGCAGCGAGTGGTGGCTTGCAAGCCCTGAGCCACCCCAGTCTCCCGAGCCCCATGAGCAGCCCAACCCACCCAATGAACCCAAGCTGTGTGAGACACCAAGCCATGGGAGCCAGGGGAGCTATGGGAGCCATAGGAGCTGCAAGAGCCCTGGGAGCCATGGAAGCTGCCTCAGAGCTACACAGAGATGCCTCCCATGAAGCTTCAGTAATAGTAGAGTAATCCTGCTGTGGTCTAATTTTGGAGAGACACCTCCCCAACTAGGGACTATTAGAGGGAACCAGACCTCACTTTTCCCAGATACCAGAGTAGCAGAGCGGCTGGGGCAAAGGCATGGTGGCTGAGGGAGAAAAACAGGTGCTAATTTGTTAAACTCGGGTTTGGACCAAGTTCAGGTGGAACATTCCCCAATTTCCATTGATCACCCAAGGTAGTCAGGCTTCAGCTCCCCCTGCCAGATGATGGGAGAGTGTGGTTGCGGGGCTGAGTAGGCATTCACTTTCCTTTGACTCTGGCAGGCGCAAAGCCTTGGCACATTTGCTTATTGGAGGGAACTAGGCCACAGCCCTGCGGTGATACTAGTGACTGGGTCTGAAGGAGGTGCAATGTTGGGAAAGAGGCACCAGCCTTCTTGGTCTAACTCTGTACCAGAACTCCAGGCCATTCTGCCTCTGCAGAGCACCAGAACAAGTCACACTTGAGTTGCCAGTGAACCCCTGCTGTCTAGTTGCTGGAGACTTTTTTGAACTCTCTCACTTGATCTGCATTTGTCCTGACTGGGACAATTGGTTTGGAACTCTTGACCTGGGCCAATCATCTGGAGACCTTCCAAGGTTGTACCCTAGTTGTATTGTAGTGGGAAGGTTTGATTCTCCTCTTCCAGTTGTTGCCCATGGGGGTTGGGGTGTCTTAGTTGCTTGTATTTCTCCACAGCTAGGATTTCGACAGAAAGCCACTGATTCACTAGGATTGGACAGAGTCTAGTTGAATATAAGACAGAGTCAACTTGCCCCATCATACCAAGTAGGTCCCCAGAGTCTCAGGCTACAGTACTGAATGGGACCTTTGCAAAGCTTTAGGGGAAAAGTTGCAGTCAACAGTCCCAGCTCTTTGGCAAAAATCGGATTAATTACAACTCCAGGAGCTGTCAATTCAATTCCACCTAACCAGCTCCTCTAGCTAAACAGTGAAAAATAATCATGGGGCAGAATCAGAAAAATTCTGGCAACTCAAATAATCAGAGTAGATCAATTCCCTCAAGGAATGACAAAGGTAACACAACAGAAGATCACATTCATAAACAAATGGCTGAGATGTCAGAAATCGAGTTTAGAATTTGGATGGCAAACAAGATTAACAGAATGGAGGTAAACTTGGAATTAGAAATTCAAGGAGTAATTCAAAAGTTGTCTCAAAAATTCAATGAATTCAAAGACAAAATAACCAAAGATTTTGACATATTGAGAAAATAATTTACAGCCCTCAAACAGCTGAGAAATACAGTGGAATCTCTCAGTGACAGAATGGAGCAGGCAGAAGAAAGGATCTCTGACATTGAAGACAAAGCTGTTGAATGCTCCCAAATGCTCAAAGAGGAAGACAAGTGGAGAGCAAAAATGGATCATTCTCTGAGAGAGTTGTGGAACCACTCCAAAAAAGCAAACATTCACCTTATAGGAATTTCTGAAGGAGAAGAGTTTGTTCCAAAAGGCACAGATGCTCTACTCCAAGAGATAATAGAATAGAATTTCCCAAGCATGGCAAAAGATACTGAAATTCAGACAACAGACTGTTTCAGAACCCCAGCACAACTCAATCCAAAAAAAGCATCTCCTAGACACATTGTAAGTAACTTAGCCAAAGTTAATATGAAGGAGGAAATTCTGCAAGCAGCCAGATGTAAGAAAACCATAACCTACAAGGGGAAGAATATTAGAATGACTATAAATCCCTCTGCTAAAACTTTTCAAGCCAGAAGAGGATGGTCAATGAACCTCAATCTCCTAAAACAAAACAATTTTCAATCCAGGATCCTCTATCCAGCTAAACTGAGGTTCATTTATGATAGAGAAATTGAATTCTTTTTTTTTTTTTTTTGTAGAGATAGAGTTTCACTGTACCACCCTCGGTAGAGTGCCGTGGCGTGACACAGCTCACAGCAACCTCTAACTCTTGGGCTTACGCGATTCTCTTGCCTCAGCCTCCCAAGCATCTGGGACTACAGGCGCCCACCACAACGCCCGGCTATTTTTGGTTGCAGTTTGGCCGGGGCTGGGCTTGAACCCACCACCCTCGGCATATGGGGCCGGCGCCCTACTCACTGAGCCACAGGCACTGCTTTAATGACATACACATGGTGAAGAAATTTGCCATAACTAAACCAGCTCTCCAGGATATTCTCAGACCCATCCTACACAATAACTGGCACAATACTCTACCACCAAATTAAACTCACTTAGAAATTTTTGATCAAAAGAAAACTTCCACAGTGGTGAAATGATTAAAAATTTCCACTGGACTTTCAAAAAAACTTGACACCCAAAATACTAACAGGCTTATCAACACTCTCACTTAATGTGAACTGCTTTAATTGTCCTCTAAAAAGGCACAGATTGGCTGACTGGATACAAAAACTCAGCTCAGATATCTGCTGCATACAAGAATCTCATCTTACCTCAAAGGATAAATACAAATTCAGGGTGAAGGGATGGACATCTGTAACTCAGGCAAATGGAAATCAGAAAAAAGCAGGGGTTGCAATTTTATTTGCAGATACAATAAGCTTTAAACCAACAAAAGTAAGGAAAGATAAGGATGGCCACTTCATATTTGTTAAGGGAAAATTTCAACATGATATTTCAATTTGTGACATGTATGCACCCAACCAGAATGCGCCTCAATTTATAAGTGAGACCCTAAAAGACATGAACAACTTGATATTCTCCAGCACCATGATAGTCGTAGATTTTAACACCCCTTTGGCAGTGTTGGGTAGATCTTCCAATAAGAAACTAGCAAAGAAATTTTAGACTTAAACTTTACCATTCAATAATTGAATTTAATAGACATCTACAGAACATTGCATCTTAACAAAACTGAATACACACCCTTCTCATCACCCTATGAAACATGCTCCAAAATAGATCACATTTTAGGTTACAAGTCTAACCTCAGCAAATTTCAAAGAATAGATACTGTTCCTTCCATTTTCTTGGAACGTCACAGAATAAAAGTTGAACTAAGCAACGACAAGAATCAGCATACTCATACAAAGATATGGAAAGTACATAACCCTATGCTGAATGATAGCTGGGTCATAAATGAAATTAAGAAGGAAATTACCAACTCTTTTGAACAAAATGAAAATGAACACATGAATTACCAGAATTTGTGGGATACTGCAAGGTCAGGACTAAGAGGGAAACTTATAGGATTGCAAGCATTCCTCACGAGCACAGAAAGAGAGAAAGTAAACAACTTAATGGGACATCTCATGCAACTGGAAAAGGAAGAACATCCAACCCAAAACCCATAAGAAGAAAAGAGATAACCAAAATTAGTGCAGAATTAAATGAAATTGAAAACCAAAGAATTATTCAACAGATCAATGAATCAAAAAGTTGTTTTTTTGAAAAGATTAACAAAATTGATAAACCTTTGACTAACCTAACCACAAATAGATGAGTAAAATCACTAATTTCATGAGTCAAAAATGACCGAGGTGAAATAACAACAGATACCACAGAAATCCAAAAAGTCCTTAATGAATATTACAAAAAACTCTATTCTCAGAAATATGAAAATTTGAAGGAAAGAGACCAATACTTTGAAGCAAGCCACCCTACCAGACTTAGCCAGAAAGATTTGGAAATACTGGACAGACCTATATCAAGCACTGAAATAGCTTCAACTATACGAACCTCCCAAAAAAGGAAAGTCTGGTATCGGATGGCTTCACATCAGAATTCTACCAAACCTTTAAAGAGGAACTAATACGTATATAACTTAACCTTTTCCAAAACATAGAAAAAGAAGGAAGTCTTTCCAACACATTCTATGAAGCAAATATCACCCTGATCCCCAAATCAGGAAAAGACCCAACAAGAAAAGAAAATTATAGACCAATATCTTTAATGAATAGATGCAAAAATATTCAATAAGATCCTAGAAAAGATAATCTAGCAGCACATCAAACAAATTATACACCATGACTAAGTGGATTTTATCCCAGGGCCTCAAGGTTGGTTCAATATACCTAAATCTATAAATATAATACATCACATAAACGAAACCAAACCATATGATTCTCTCAATTGATGCAGAAAAAGCTTTTGATAATATCCAGTATCCTTTTTATGATCAGAACACTTAAGAAAATAGGTATAGAAGAAACATTTATAAAACTGACAGAGACCATCCACAGCAAAACCACAGCCAATATTGTATTGAATGGAGTAAAACTGAAAACATTTCCACTCAGATCAGGAAGCAGGCAAGGTTGCCCACACTCTCCACTGCTTTTTAACATTGTAATGGAAGTCTTAGACATCACAATCTGGCAAGAGAAGGTGATCAAGGGTATGCAAATAGGGTCAAAGGAGATCAAACTTTCACTCTTCGCAGATGTTATGATTGTATACCTGGAAAACACCAGAGACTCAACTACAAAACTCGTAGAAGTGATCAAGGAATACAGCAGCATCTCAGGATATAAAATCAATACTGACAAATCAGTAGCATTTATATATACCAAAAATAGTCAAGCTGAAAAAACAGACAAGGACTATATTCCATTTAAAGTAGTGCCAAAGAAGATGAAATGTCTTGGAGTGTACCTAATAAAAGAAGTGAAGGATCTCTATAAAGAGAAATATGAAACTCTCAGAAAAGAAATAGCAGAAGATGTTAACAAATGGAAAAACATACCATGCTCATTGCTGGGAAGAATCAAAATTGTTAAAATGTCCACACTACCCACAGCAATATAAAAACTGAATGCAATCCCTATTAAAGCAACTCTGTCGTTCTTGAAAGATCTGGAAAAAACAGTACTTCATTTTATATGGAAACAGAAAAAAAACTCAAATTGTCAAGGCATTACTCAGAAATAAAAACAAATCAGGTGGAATCATGCTACCAGACTTTAGACTATACTACAAATCTATAGTGATCAAAACTGCACAAAAATAGAGACATAAATGTATGGAACAGAATAGAGAACCAACAGGTGAACATAGACACTTATCATCATTTGATCTTTGATAAGCCTCTCAAAAATATAAACTGGAGGAAACATTCCCTATTTAACAAATGGTTCTGGGTGAATTGACTGGCGACTTGTAGAGGACTGGACCCACACCTTTCACCATTAGCAGAAATTGACTATGTTTGGATAAAAGATTTAAACTTAAGACATAAAACTATAAAAATTCTTGGACAAAGTGCAGGGGAAACACTTGAAGAAATTGGCCTGGGAGAATTCTTTGTGAGGTGACCCCCCCCCCGGCAATTGAAGCAACACCAAAAATACATTACTGGGATCTGATCAAACTAAAAAGCTTCTGCACTGCCAAGAACATAGTAAGTAACCAAGCAGACAGCCCACAGAATGGGAGAGGATATTTGAAGTTTATGTTTCTGACAAAAGTTTGATAACCAGAATCCACAGAGAACTCAAACTTATTATTAAAAAAATAACAAATGATAACATTTCATTGTGGGAAAGAGATTTGAACAGAAGCTTCACTGAAGAAGATAGGCACATGGCCTACAGACACATGAAAAAATGTTCATCATCTTTAGTCATCAGAGAAATGCAAGTCAAAACCACTTTGAGATGTCACCTAACTTCAGTAAGAGTACGCACAAAACAGAATCCCAAAACTACAAATGGCAGTGTGGATGTGGAGAAAAGGGAACACTTCTGCACTGTTGGTGGGAACACAAGCTAATACATTCCTTTTAGAAAGAAATTTGGAGAATACTCAGGAATCTAAAAGTAGACCTGCCATTCAACCCTGCAGTTCCTCTAGTAGGTGTATATCCAAAAGACCAAAAATCACTATGTAAGAAAGATATTTGAACCAGATTGTTCAGTGCAGCTCAATTCATAATTGCCAAGTCATGGAAGATGCCCAAGTGCCTATTGACCCATGAATGAATTATCAAATTATGGTATATGTATACATTGGAATACTATGCAACCCTAAAAAACATTGAGATTTTATTTCCTTTATGTTTACATGAATGGAGCTGGAACATATTCTTCTTAGTAAAGTGTCTCAGTAATGGAAGAAAAAGTATCCAATGTACTCAGTACTTTTATGAAACCAATTTATAATCACTCATACTTTCATGTGAAAGATAAATTACAACTATAGCCCAGGATGTAGGAGGAAAGAGGAGGGGGATGGTAGAGGAGGGGGGAGTTTTTTTGTTTGTTTTGTTTTGTTTTGTTTTAAATATCCTCTTATTTTATTTTTTAATTAATTAATTTATTTTTTTATTAAATCATAGCCGTGTACATTAGTATGATCATGGGGCACCATACACTTGGTTCATAGACCGCTTGACACATTTTCATCACACTAGTTAACATAGCTTTCGTGGCATTTTCTTAGTTATTTTGCTAAGACCTTTACATTCCACATTTACTAGGATTCACATATACCCTTGTAAGATGCACCACAGGTGCAATCCCATTAATCCCCCTCCCTCCACCTCCCTCCCCCCTCCCTCCCCTCCTTTTCCCCCCTCTCCCTATTCTTAGGTTGTAACTGGGTTATAGCTTTCATGTGAAGGTCCTACATTAGTTTCATAATAAGGGTGAGTACATTGGGTACTTTTTCTTCCATTCTTGAGACACTTTACTAAGAAGAATATGTTCCAGCTCCATCCATGTAAACATGAAAGAGGTAAAATCTCCATCTTTCTTTAAGGCTGCATAATATTCCATGGTGTACATATACCACAATTTATTAATCCATTCGTGGATCGATGGGCACTTGGGCTTTTTCCATGACTTAGCAATTATGGGGGGAGTTTTGATGGAGGGAGGGCAAATGGTGGGACCACACCTATGGAGCATATTGCAAGGGGATATGTCATATCCTCTAAATATAGAATATAAATGTCTTAACGTAATACTTAAGCAAATGAGGTGAAACCCTATATTAAATAATTTTATCTAAGAATTCCAAATTATATATAAAATCAGCACATTATACCCTATAAATGCAGTAATGTATACATGATCTTTGTGTATATGACTTAATTAAAAAAAATAAATCTCTGGGGAGTTGCCTGTGGCTCAGTGGGTAGGGTGCCAGCCCCATATACTGATGGTGGTGGGGTTGAACCTGGCCCTGGCCATACTGCAATAAGAAATAGCCAGGCACTGTGGCTGGTGCCTGTGGTCCCAGCTACTCAAGAGGCTGAGGTAAGAGAATCACCTAAGCCTAAGAGCTGGAGGTTGCTGTGAGCTGTGATGCCACAGCACTGTACGGAGGGCAATAAGGTGAGACTCTGTCTCTAAAAAAATAAAAAATAAATAAAACTCTTAACTACAAGGGCAAAAACATCAGGATGTCCACAATCTTTTCAGTGGAAACTTTACAACCCAGAGGAGATAAGTCACCCAAGTTTGACCTTCTTAAAGAAATTTTCATCCCAGAATTCTGTATCTTGCTAAATTAGGTTTGGTATTCTAAGTAGAAATCAAATATTTCATCCACATGCAAACATTGAAGAATTTTGCCACAAAAACTCTGCCGGAAATACACAGACCCATTCTATACACACCACCATGTTTTACCACTAGAAAAGTAGACACCAAGAAACTAAATGGCAAAACCTAGCTTCCATATTGGCCTAAGTGATAAAACTAGGCAACAGACCTCCACAAAACATGATGAACAGAACTCCACCATATTTATCATTTTTCTTAATAAATGTGAATGGCTTGAATTTCCCAATGAAGAGGAAAAGGCTGGCTGACTGGATGAAAAGATACAAGCCAACAATATGCTATCTCCAGGAAATTGATTTAACTTCCAAGGACAAAACAAGGGTGAAAGATCGTAAAAAAAAAATTCATGCAAATTAAAAATCAGAAAAAAATAGAAATCACAAACCTGTTTGCAGATACATTGGGTTTTATTATATTTTATTTTATTTACAGGAATAAACATTTTATTTGTTTAGTGAATGTTACTCATTTTTTGTGGTTGTCAGTAGCTAAACCCACTTTCTATCTCTTCAGAATACTCCTTCTCACCAACACAGTGTAGAAGCTGAATATACCAGATAACTTGTTTTCCCTGCTTCCATTGCAGCTAGGAGACCCAAGCATCGCCAATGCACCTTCCAGGTTGTGGATCACCAGCTGCTGATGGGTTGAAGTAGAGACTGAGAAGAATCCATTCTGGCAGGGATGATGGTCCTATGTCAGCCAAATGCTACCTTTGAGGCTAGCTGTGACCATTACTCTGGTCCTGTTGACTAGTATATATCTGGAGATAGTGGCCATGGCTTGGCAGAGGTTTCTTAAGAAGACTAGCTCTATGATGTGTTTTGGGATGTTATTCCTGGCAACATAATGTTTAATACTGTTTTCTAGCTTTTGTGGAGATCTGTGGGTTCGCCAAAGTTTTTTTTTTTTATGAATAATCAGTCTTTTTACTTCGGAATAGAAAAATATGTTTTCATGTTACAAATCTGATGAACGGTTGATAACTAGAATCTGCAGAGAAATCAAATCAACCAACAAAAAAGAGCAATTAATTCCATCTATCACTGGGTAAGAGACATGAACAGAACCTTTTGTAAAGAAGACAGACTAATGGCCAACAAACAGAAGAAAAAATTCTCAACATTTCTAATCATCAGAGAAATGTAAATCTAAAACATCCTAAGATAACATCTAAACCCAAAGAGAATAGCCCACATCATAAAGTCCCACAACTGCAAATGCTGGTGTGCATGTACAGAGAAGGAAATATTTTTATACTGTTGGTGGGATTGCAAACTAATACAGTCTCTTTGAAAAGAGGTATGAAGAATACTCAAAGAACTGAAATAAACCTTTCACTTGATCCTTCAGTCTTATTATTAGGTATCTATTAACACAAAAATTCATGTTATTATAATGACATTTCACTAGATTGTTTATCACAGCTCAATTTGCAATCACCAAAATGTGCAAACAACCCACATGCCCATCAACCCATGAATGGATTAATAAACTGCAAATATATATATACACACACACAAACATAGTGTGGAACACTATCCAGCCATAAAAATATGGAGGCCTTATATATTTTGTATTAACTTACATGGAGTTGGAGAAAATTCTCCTTAGTCACTTATCACAAGAATGGAAAAGAAAGTATCCAATGTTCTCATGAACTGTGAAGCCAGTAGTCAAACAAATACACCCCCACACAAGAGAAAATTCAATTAAATTTATCTTGGGGAAAGTGGAGAGGCATGAGGAGGAAGAGGAAAAGAGGTAGGGGAATTGTGCTCTCACCTAACAGATACAATGTAAGGTACATGGCACATCTGGGTGAAAGGAAAAACTACAACAGCAACTTAACTAATGCAAACAACATAACCTAATGTTTATATCCTGAAATTAAAAAATAAGAGGGACTTGGTTAAGGTTTCTGGCAAAATATGTCTAGATAGGGCTCAGAAAATTTTAGGCTGATTATAATACCTGTGGAATGTACCATTATAAAAAAGCACAGAGGCTCTGGAATAACTGGGGCCTTTACTCTCCCTAGCCGGACACAATCATCATCATCATCATTGTTTTATTGATTTTGACATATCCAGTGCTCCTTCCTCCTGCACCAGTTCATCAGGCCACACTCAAGCCCTGATGTTGAGATGTACATCTCCCTCAGCACTCTCATGCTCACTTTGCCCTGGAAGGTAATAATCTAGATACCCTACTCTGAACTACACTGGAATCAATTATTTATTGATTTGAGGTGTGCCTATCCTTGGGTGCAAATTTCCTATTCTCCTCTTGATGGCCCTGGAGTCCTTAGGCTGTTAGCTGTGTCACAGGACTCAATCAGCAAAAAGAAGGCTATGAGAAGGAACCCTGGGCTCCAGCAGAGGCAAATCTGAAGGCCTATGTTTGCTTCAATGTTTAACAGTGGTGTCTTATACCCTCCTCCTTTCCTTGCCTGAATCTTCCTATCAGGAGAGAGAGGACAAACTGGCACAATTGCCCAACCTGCTTCAGACCCAACCCATCCGGAAAAATTTGCACTCCCCTGTTTCCCCACTGCCTTCACTGGAGAGCAAAGGGTGCCAGTACACTTTTCTGGGTCTTTTTAAATAATATTTGCACTTTTGTTTGAAAAGTGGCTCCTCATGGGTAATTACTTCCCATGTCTTTGAGTTTTACAATTTAATGTAAAACAGTAACCTTGCTGTCTACCTCTCCTCCTGCCTATCTGGAGCCTCTTTACAATCCCCCGCTCCCTCTTCCTTGGGAGATCCTGAAGTGTCACTCACAGTGATTTTTTTTATGCTTCTAGTAGTTTCCAAAACAAACAGTGGAGGCTGTGACCAGCGGGGTATTCACTCAATCGGATGCAATAGTATTTCCCCAATCCCAGCGGCTTGAGCCGCAATTAGCGGTAGGTCTGCTCCCTGAAAAGGCCAGCGATTGCCGGTCTGCCGTCCTGGAATGAGGGATTTGGAAACTGATTGTCTGCCCATGACCACTGAGAGGGAGGAGACCGCAAAAGGAAAGGGGACTAAATTCTAGACTCTGGAGGACTTAGACTCCAGTTCTGTTTTCCTCTTCTTTCATTTAGTTTGTTCGAAGAAAAAAAAATTGTCTATAAAAATTATGCGCGCACACACAGAGACATACTGATATTTTTTTCTTTGAATGCAGATCCAGATTTCTGGATTTGTGTGTCGCTCTCCACCTTCCCCCACCCCACGCAGCTTTCCCTCTCTCATATACCCTCTGCACCTCCCTCCCTCCTCCTCCCTCCGTAACCAAGCTCAGTTTGAAACTTTGCTGCACACATTCCCTTCCTCCTCTCCGGGGATGGCTCCGAGCTCTCGGGCACACGCCTTTTCTGTCACAGCCTTGGTGGGGAGATCCGGCAAAAGAAAACTGCAAGAATCAAGAGAGGAGGCGCAGCCTGAACTGCAGAAGAAAAGAGGGCATAGAGGAAAAGGAGGAGAGAAGGAGCGACACTTCAAGGAAGAGGGAACAACCCGGTAAGTATCTCCACTGCTTGGGTGGGCTGGATCAGCATTTGCCTGCCTGGCTAGCTGTGCTGCGGAAAAAAATGGCTAGCCCTTACCTTAAAAAAGTCCTGGCCCAGCCAGACTGCTACATAGGGGGCATTAGGGGAAGTTTCAGAGCATCTATATCTTATAGAGTTCTGAGGTTCCTTTGTCATGAAGGGGAGGGTCCCCGAATGCTCATGAAAAAGCTAGGCTCTTCCATTCTTGAGATACTTTACTAAGAAGAATATGTTCCAGCTCCATCCATGTAAACATGAAAGAGGTAAAGTCTCCATCTTTCTTACACAGCTATGATTTAATAAAAAAAAAAAAAAATTCCTGACTTAACTAAGATGTATTAAACCATGTGAGCTGTCTGAGGTAGTGGAAAAGGCAGTGTGCAGGGAATGGGCTTTGATTCAGACATGCATGACCTTGATCTGATCTGGATTTATTAAGTGACTGTGGACTATCTAGCTAGTGTCTTTGCACCTCTGTTTTCTCATATGTGAAATGGGGATAATAGTTTTGTCAGGTTTGGTATAATAAAACATCATATGAAAAGTGAAAAAAAAAAAAGAAAAAGCTAGGCTCATCACCCTGGCCGCCCCCGCCCGGCAACCGCCCAAGCCCAGAAAGGCAGAGACACAGAGGATCACTTTACAAAGGGGTAGGAAGTGAGCTTACCTAGATCCTGATGGGATCCAGCCTAGGACGCTCAGATAGGAATGGTCCCCGGAGAGTGAAGATGAGAAAAAAAATAAAAAAAGAAAGAAAGAAAGAAATGAAAACAAGGTAGAAGAACCTTAAGGTGGAGGCGATGGAGCTTAACCAGG
Organism: Nycticebus coucang; assembly: GCF_027406575.1. Taxonomy (NCBI): domain Eukaryota; kingdom Metazoa; phylum Chordata; class Mammalia; order Primates; family Lorisidae; genus Nycticebus; species Nycticebus coucang. The sequence continues at coordinate 91,350,367 of NC_069804.1, forward strand.
GTACCTCTCTGTTCATTAAGAGACCCCAGAGGGTTTTGTGGAGAGCTTGGTGATCTGCCCCCTGCAGTCCTGGGGAAGGAAACACAGATGGCATCTCCAAGATAGGCGCCAGCGAGAAGGGGGGATATGCTAACTATGAAGCTCTCTCAAGCTCTGGGTGTCTTTGTGTCCAGCAGAAAAGCAAACCAAGACAGAGCCCCCAACAACTTTCTATGACTGTGGCATTGTCCTTGGCAATGACAACAGCAGTGAAAATCTGGATGAGGAAGAGGTTATTGAAGCAGAACTTCAAGGATCCGAGCTGTGGAAGAGATTCCATGACATCGGGACTGAGATGATCATTACCAAAGCCGGCAGGTTGGGTTCTGCCCAAGCTATTTACAAGGGTCAAACACAATAGGCATTTAATGTACCCCAGTGGTAAGATGTGAAGTCTCTGGTAATGTTCCCTAATACTCCTTCACCTCTTCCCCTCAACTGGCTGACAGATTAAAAAGCCATAGCCCCTCAATTAATTGGACTCTGAGGCACCTAGCCCCATATATGTGGCTCATTCTTCCTTTCCTGTACACCATGACTCCAAGAACTCACTCTCCCAACTCCTAGTAGTATAGTATACCACAAAAATTAGACTTTTCCAGTCAGGTTCCAGGTGCCACCCCCACATTTAGGACTGTAGTCAGGCCTTTCCGTTAAAGCCTCACAGATACCAGTGAACAATATCCCAGCTCAAAAGCCCCCCTACCCACAGTCCCTGCTCTTGGCCATATTGAAATGGGGCTTTCTCAAGACCACCTTTTGGCATGGGGCAGCCCCTTCATGGCAGACATGTAGGTGATTTGTATGTGTGTATGAAAGAAAGACTTCCTAATTTCAGTCTTTCCCAAGTCTGCCTCAAAGAAAATACCACTGAAAACACAGGGAAAGGGAGGCAGCTTTTTCTCTCCCACTTTCTCTTCTGTAGCTATTTATCATGTTGTGTGTGGGTAGGGTAAGGGGAAAGCATGTACAAAGCCTTGTGGTAAGGATATTTTGTTTTACTCAGAAATCCTGGACTTGTTCAATCAAGTATACAACCAATAATTTTTCCTCATGTAGCAAATACCATTCCTTAAACCTGTTGTGTATAGTGAATTCCTTAACTTTTTTCTGGAGTCAGCATTTGTCCACACGTTCCCTTCCCTAATATCTTGAAAAGCTTTTCTGTTAGTCCTTATTGTCTTTCTCACAGGCGGATGTTCCCCTCTGTTTGGGTCAAGGTGAAAGGTTTGGACCCAGGCAAGCAGTACTATGTGTCCATCGATGTGATGCCAGTGGATTCCAAACGCTACAGGTAATTGGGACTAGTCCAAGGCTGAGGTCAGATATTAGGATCATTAGACTTGTTGCCTGACTGCACTATTTTTAAAACTCTGACATGGGTAGTTGGATTGGAATTTGTTCTCTTCGAGCTCCAGGAATTGAATTTTCTCACTAAATTTGGGGTTCAGAATGAAAGAAATGCAGACTTTCTCCTTTATCTGTCACCCTCACCTCCTGGAATGTGGGCACCAGTTGAAGTTATAATGTACTCTAAGGCTCTCACCTACCCACTGTTCTTGCCTTGGTTGTATAAACTTTGGAGAACGTGAGTTCTCATGGCCTTAAGGGGCTTAAAGGAAGCAGTTTGAAGGAATTTGGGAAGAAGCGTTAGAGGCTTCATGTGAGCTCAAGGATGTAGTGGGCTCTGGACTGAGCTTCTTTGGCAACAGAGCACAAAAGGATGGCATGATTTACTACCCAAAGTTAGTCTACCTGTTATTGTGCCTAGGTCTGTATTTTCAGCCTTGAGGCCTAGGCCTGAAGCAGTGGTGGTGTCCCAGAGGGTAGGAAAACTCTTTCCTCTTTATTTAAACCTTTGATTTACAGTAAGCTAAAAATGGCACATTTGTTCTAGAGCTTGGACTCGGGAGTTGGGAGTGAGAATGGGGTATGAGGACTGCCCACAAGTGGGTTTTGAGTATTCCATCCAGTGGTGAATGCCTGGTCTTCTGAGGAGGGAGTTTGCCTCACACTTTCTGCTGGTGTGAGTTGGGGCTGGTTTTGAGGACAAGGAGAAGGTGCAGCTTATGAGCTTGCTGAGGCTACGGCCAAGGAACAGTAGAACAAGTTGTTTGCTTCTGGAGTTGCAGATGGCTTAGGAATTCAGCGCACAACTAAGTCTGAGACTGGAAACTGCAAAATCAGCTTGAGGCAGTAGCAGGCGAGGTTCCTGAGAGATTGATGTGAAGCCTATTGTGGAAAGAACTCCACAACGACTGGTGACATTGGGCTGGACATATGCCCTCTTTAGCATTCTACTTCTTCCTCCATGCTTCACATCCAACAAATTAGGAAACCTAATTTGACTATTGCATTTTCTGGTGTCTCTGTGTAGTAATACTGGTTACATCAATTTCTGTTGTGGTTTTTATGAGAAAATATAGGCCAGACTCATAAATTCTATGAAATTTCACTTGTTCTGGCATTTCACTTCACTTTGATGACATACGTCTGTTTAAAGTTTGTTTGCTGCTCTTTAACACTCTTTGGAAATCAAATTAGATCTTCTGCTACTTGCTTCTTGGATCAGCAGGCTAACCATGAGCGAAGTCCTTAGGTCTTAAATCCTGCAGCCTGTCTCCCAGGCTACCATCTTTGGCTTGCTGCTCCTAACACAATAAGACACACCTTTACAGGTATGTGTATCACAGTTCACAGTGGATGGTAGCCAGGAATACAGACCACTCATGCATCACTCCCAGATTCTATGTTCACCCGGACTCACCCTGCTCTGGAGAGACCTGGATGCGGCAGATCATCAGCTTTGATCGTGTGAAACTCACCAACAATGAGATGGATGACAAAGGTCATGTAAGTGAACACAGTCTTTTGCTATGAGGAGGGAGATGTCAATGCTACTGCTCACTGACTGCCCTGGAGAGGCCAAGAAGTCTTTTCCTTGTTGTGCTCTTTAGGAACTGGTCAAGCTCTCGTACCTGTGAGTAAAGTAGTCAAATTAGGGCTCCTGAAAACTTTGTTTGGCATCTGAGAGTGCTGGAAATAGGGGATGATAAGCATTGGGAGTTTGAGGGCCAAAAGAGGCCTGTTTAAGCCACAGTGTATAATCTGGAAGATTAGGAGAGAATGGTTCACCAGGCTTTAAAGCAATCCCTGCTGTCTCTGATTTCCTTCCCTAGGCCACACACTTAAATTGGCACCTTCTTTGTGGGGTGGTGTGGTGGGAGGATACAAGCAGGAAATCCAAGAATAGTGCCTAGAAATCTCTTCCACAACTTGCCCCCATGGAAAGCCTTTTCAGGCCAAGTTGATCTTGTACTCTCTTCCTAGGTACACCCTTGCTTCTGAATTGCCCAGCCTGGCACTGTGTCAGGCAAAGAAGATGAGAGGAAAGCTCTTGGTATTAGGAGATAGAAAATGTCAGAAGTTTCTCTACTGTGTCCAGGCTTAGCAGATACTGCCAAGAAAACCCATGGCAGACCATCAGATCCTAGCAAAACTTCTACACAAAATGGTCACTCACATTTGAAAGCAGAGAAGCACCCCCATCTGGAAATGGAATAATTTCTGCCTAGTGCCTCTGAGATGCCTTTCTTTAAAAACACTTTAGCCCTGAGGTCCTCTGTTGGGGGTCAAGTGGCACAACAGAGGCCTCAGTGTGTGGCTACCTGAGCCTCCCAAGTTAGCCTCACCTTTGAATATGTGTTTGTCTGTGTTAGGGGTGATCTTGAGAGAAAATTAGAGTTGGGGTGTGGAAGCTGGTTTTTTCTGACAGTATTTGACTGTTTCTCCTCCAGATCGTTCTTCAGTCTATGCATAAGTACAAACCTCGTGTGCATGTGATAGAACAAGACAACAGGGTTGACCTCTCTCAGATTCAGTCTTTGCCTACAGAAAGAGTTAAAACGTTCTCCTTTAAAGAAACTGAATTCACCACAGTAACAGCTTACCAAAACCAGCAGGTAAAGGTGGCCAGGTCCCGGGCAAATAGGAATGGCCCCCAAGGCACATTGAGCAAAGGCTAGTTATACTCTTTAGATTGTATTTTCCATAACTGAATAAAAAATCATAGTTTTATCATATTGTCATCAAGGCAGATTTGGTAATGAATCATGTGAATCTTGGGTGAAAAAGGAAAGCAGAGTAAAGGGAGCTATAAGATAAAGGAGTTAACCTTAGCAATATGCTCACATTTATTCAAATAGTCATGTTAAACATTGCAGAGTGGTTGTTGTAAACATTGGTGAAAGTGTTGTTACCAAAAGATAGCAATGACTTTCTCTCTCTCTTGAATCCTTAGATTACCAAACTGAAAATAGACAGAAATCCTTTTGCTAAAGGATTTAGAGATCCTGGAAGAAGCAGGCAAGCAGCTTAACAATGACATATAATATTTATATAGTCCTTTCACAAGTATTAAAGGTAAGAAAACTGTGGTTCAGAGACTCAGAAGCTCTTACGTTTGTAGCTTGTAGATGATAGGAAAGAAACCCAGATATTTTGTCACCAAAACCTTGCCTCTTCTCACTCAGTCTCCTACCCACTTTTAAGATATTGCTTATTTTAGGAACTTGGGTTTGACTACATTTTATTCAAAAGTCTACATATAAAATAAAAATGTTTCAAATTTACAACAAAATTACTCAAAATTTTATGAAAATCATTTTGAGAAATTGCATACTAAGATTGCTGAAAGTTGAATCTCTTTTTTAGGGGTATGTTGAATGGGCTTTTAGAAACCTACCAATGGATGCCCTCTTTCACTCTGGATTTGAAAACCTTTGGTGCAGACACACAGAGTAAGGAAACTTGTAATCTTCAGTTTTATTTTTACATATTAATGAAATAACAACAGCTAGAACCTTTGTACCAAATACTACACAAAGGGATAAGTACATGCCAAAAAAAATGTGTGTTTATAAGCAATGGGTATATATGCACTTTGATGTCAAGGTTAGAAACCAAAAGGGAGAAGAGCTGGCATAAAAAATGAGAGTAGAGTTTTAGTAATAGTGGATATATTAATATCTATCTTTTAGAGTTATATTACATCCTGAAATTTCCAGATGTCATCGGAATTCTTCAGTATCTCACTGTCTCATATTCTTTAGGATATGACTGAGGGAAATTTGTGGCTGACTTGCAAATATGTTAGGTATTAAAATAAATATTTCATGTTATATGAGAAACTTTCAGCACATGTTAAAATTATTTGCATTAAATTGCATCATCATTTATCTCTAATTTTCCTTTTTTGTTGTTGTTGTTGTTGGTAGGGCAAAGAAATGTTAAAAATAATAGTAAGCCATCACAATTAATTTAGTTGCCACAAGGATTTAAAAATATTTCCAAGGTATTAATTCTCATAATGCCATTTAACTAAATAGTAATTATATAATGTAGGATTTCTGAAAAACAATGTATACCTTAATTTACTCTGATATTTAATAATAAATAGAATAATTTTTATTTGCAAGCAATCTGCATTTTTTAACCTTCTTTTCTTTATTAAAGTTACTTGTCTTTGAACAGTTAATTCAAGGTCACAATTATGAAGCAAATCATTTTAGCTAGGTTGAAATGTACATGATATCATAACAACCAGTTGAAATTTGAAGAAATGAAGTCTAATAATTTGAGGAAATATTTTACTGGTTTGACCCTATTGATGTGTTTATGAAGTTGCACAGAAAAAGGTGAATACTTATTTTGTGATATCAATTTAATAGCATCTAGGCAACATGCTTTTAAAATATCCAAGTCAACACAATGTTCACTAATAAAGAAAAAAGCTAAAGATTAATAGATAATTTAAAATGCACAGTTTTCTGAATTCAGAAACTCATTTCTGAACTCATAATCTTCTCAAATTAGAAAGAAAAGGGTTACAAATTTTTAAGATGACTTTTGAATGCTTTATTGTAAAAGATATTTGACACCCTAGGATATGTCACAAAATAGTTCAGAAAAACAAAAGCAATGAAAAAGCAAAAACAACTCCGTCAAGTCCAGTCAATAATCAATTGTTTGATTGAATTAAAACATTTACAAAAAATTAAGTTTAGTATTTATTTATTTATTTTATTTATTTATTTATTTTTTGAGACAGAGTCTCAAGCTGTTGCCCTGGCTAGAGTGTGGTGGCATCACAGCTCACAACAACGTCAAACTCTTGGGCTTCAGTGATCCTCTTGCCTCAGCCTCCCAAGTAGCTGGGACTACATGCACCTGCCACAATGCCCAGCTACTTTTCGGCTATAGTTGTCATTGTTGTTTGGCACGCCTGGGCTGGATTCAACCCTGCCAGCTCTGGTGTATGTGGCTCATCCCCTAGCCACTTGAGCTGCAGGTGCTGAGCCGAGTTTAGTATTTAGATTGTTTTGGACTTTATATTTCCCCTTAATTTTAGTTAATGTTAGGCAACCATTAAAAACTCATTGGAAATCATTGATATAAACACTTTTATTTTCATCTTAATGTTTTTTAACTTTCAGAATTATCTTCAACTCTTATATAGTGTGCTGTGGAAGTCATGGAAGTCTGTCTATCCATGATTTGCATATAAGAAAAAAAGGTAATGCTTCTAAATGTGTTGTTTTAATTTAAACATAATTATGTACTCCGGGTTTTTATAAGAACAAAATTGTCTATAGACACCCGAACAGCCAATCCACTTGTTTAATTTACTTAATTAATTATTTTAGTAATTTTTATTAAATTAAAAAAGTAAAAGCTAATTTGTATTTGTTAGATAGAATTGACTCAGAGTCATAATCTGTCTTCCTCTGTAAATCATTGGATAATTGTGATTCAAGTGCTAGTACAATCCTATAGTAGTAGTGCTAAAAATAATTGTGGTAGTAGCAGAAATACTGTATTCAGCTTTGATCAGAGGAATGAGCATGTTCTTTTACATAGAAGCTAAAACAGAACTATGAACTTACAAGGAATGCTTATTTAAAGATGAAACAGGGATGGTAATGGATATGATTTCTTATTCAGCAGAAACAAGAAGTTCATTATTCATTGACTGAATTGTCATTTACAGGTGGAAGCAGTGGTTCATTTCCAGTAACTTCTAATGGTGGTGCTCCTTCTCCTTTGAACTCCTTACTTTTTCCACCTTGCTCTCCACCCATGTTTTACTTATCTACCAGGGCCCTTGGAATGCCCTGTTTAGAGACGTACCTGGATAATATCAGCTTGCCCCGTTGCTACAAGATTTGTACAGCTAATTTTTTGGCAACAGCAACCTCTTGTTTTACCTGCTCCCAAAAGGCTAGCAAACAGCAAAAATTCTCAGTTTTTAGTCCCACTCATGATGAAAGTGCCCACACTATCTTTACTGGAGGTAACCAATTCAAAAAGTGGTTCATTCAAAGACTTCAATGAGCAATGTCTACAAGCACCTAATTCTGCCAATCGAATGTTATACAGATTACAGACAACTGGAAATATTTTTCTGCCAAACCCTATTGCCCAGGAAGCACATAGTTGTTCCTTCCATCCTCCCTATGGCTTTTTTTTTTTTATTGAATCATAGCTGTGTACATTGATATGATCATGGGGCATCATTTACTAGCTTCACAGACAGTTTACCAAGTTTCAGATATACCCTTGTAAGATGCACCGCTGGTGTAATTCCACCAATCCCCTTCCCTTTACCCACCTCTCCCCTCCCTTTCCCCCTTCCCCCTATTCTTAGGTTGTAACTGGGTTATAGCTTTCATGTGAAAACCCTAAATTAGTCTCATAGTAGGGCTGAGTACATTGGGTACTTTCTCTTCCATTCTTGAGATACTTTACTAAGAATAATATGTTCCAGCTCCATCCATGTAAACATGAAAGAGGTAAAGTCTCCATCTTTCTTTAAGGCTGCATAATATTCCATGGTGTACATATACCACAATTTATTAATCCATTCGTGGATCGATGGGCACCTGGGCTTCTGGTATTGGCACAAAAACAGAGAGGTAGATGTCTGGAATAGAATAGAGAATCAAGAGATGAATCCAGCTACTTACCGTTATTTAATCTTTGACAAGCCAATTAAAAACATTCAGTGGGGAAAAAAATTCCCTATTTAACAAATGGTGCTGGGTGAACTGGATGGCAACCTGTAAAAGACTGAAAGTGGACCCACACCTTTCACCATTAACTAAGATAGACTCTCACTGGATCAAAGATTTGAACTTAAGACATGAAACTATAAAAATACTAGAGGAGAGTGCAGGGAAAACCCTTGAAGAAATTGGGATGGGCGAGTATTTTATGAGGAGGACCCCCCGGGAAATTGAAGCAGCTTCAAAAATACACTACTGGGACTTGATCAAACTAAAAAGCTTCTGCACAGCCAAGAACACAGTAAGTAAAGCAAGCGAACAGCCCTCAGAATGGGAGAAGATATTTGCAGGTTATGTCTCCCTATGGCTTTTATAGATACAACTTCTCTATGTCATCTAGACTGGTAAGTGCTGCCAACCATCTCAAAATAAATGACTAGTCAGGTTTCTTTTAGGGAAGAAAAATGCAATCAGACTCATCAGTATCCAACAATTAAGCATTGCCTTTAATGAAACAATAACATTCCTAAAACAATTACATGTAAGCACATGTTTCCTTTATTTGTAGCCAATGAACTGTCAACAGGTATTAGGGTTTTTTAAAGCATCAATACCAGATGGCATTGCTCTGTTTTGCATTTAAAGTGCCTTATCAAATGTTCATGAGGAGTTTATGATGTCAAATATGATCCATAAGAAAATCAGGTTACAATGACCTTGGGCCTTAAAATAAGACACTCAGTAAATATCATTTGATGAGACAACCCACCAGTGAAAATTGATGCCAAGTAATAAGATTTCCTATTATAGAGAAGCCAGATTACCATGCTAACTTCTTTTTATATATTGACAATTTTCAAAAGAATATGGATATAATTGCTTTGAAAGCAGTAAAGCAATTTAAGTTTGGTTTATGGAGACTGGCTTCATTGTAATTATCAATATAGTAATTGTAGAAGAAAATTTGTTTGTTCACTTTATACCTTTATACTCTGCTCTAAAAGGAACTTCTAATCTCAATTTTAAGTTTCAAATAAGGACACAAACTTTCAAGTGTTACTTTTATTAATCTTTGTAGCCTAAAGATAATTCAAATCTGAAGGAACAAAGATATCAAATTAAGGGTAAAACATTATCAATAAATTTCATCTTTTATTTCCTTTTATTTTTGGATTATTCCTAGATGAAGCTTGTTACTTATTCCTTTAACAAACCTGGTATTTTATACACTATTTAAAAAATATATTATAGTTCTCCAAGAAGACTAAGACATTGTGATTTGAAGGAGGAGAATATACATGAAAATAGTAGTACATTGGTTCGATTTGATTTCACTCTCATTATTGGTTAGTCATGGTAAATTAGACTAGATAAAAGTAGAATATAATTTTATTTTACTTTGTGAAGTTAGAAATCTTTCTTTTGCCTAGTCTTAAATTTATGTAAAGGATTATGAAGTATAACCTATATATAGCCTATATGTATTATTTTTTAATTTCAAAGTATTATAGGGATACACATTTTTTTCTTTTTGCTTACATGGATTACTTTTATAATGCTTGAGTCATTAGCCTATATATGTTTAAGATGAATCCAATTTTGATCTTTATGCCTCTAGCTATAGCGATTTTATTAAGCCAAGGCCCTTCTTATCAAACTGGCATATCTTGGTTTTTAACAAACTGGCCAAACTACTTTTTAAAACTTTTCTAACACATATTAGAAAGAGCATATAATTATTACTTATTTTGACCAAAATGATTATTTAATCCTTAATACGCCTTATTAATGTGCCTTCCTGTATATGTGTTAAAATTATGTGCTCTTCACTCCTGAAGGTAGGGATACAACAGCACATAATTGCATTAAAAAATTATATTAAAGATGAAATATTATTTGTGACATAATTAATCAGATACTTATTGTAAAAACCTTTGAGGTGGAAGATATGTACTAGTCAGGTTTATTAAACCAGGGACTAAAATCAAAAAACAAAAAACAAAAAGAACACATTTTGTTTTTGTCTACTTCAAAACAGTAAAGCTATAGGCTAACTTTAACTGGTAAAATAAGTTATTACATTTTAAGCAGAAAGTCTTTTATCAGATCATAATGAAACATTATGAATTGACTGGACAAAGAATTTATTTGAAAAATTCAAAAAATCTGTGGGTTAATTTTAGGGATTATTTAAAAGAAGGCTATTAATTTTGTAGCTGCTCCAGAACTCATAAACCCCACGCTTTATGTTTTACATAAATTTGCTATATATTACTCATATAAAACTGCTAATATGGAATTACATTGGTACTGGTTATATAAAGGATCAAAAGTTTAAATGCTAGAAGGTGGATATTTATGACATTTAAGACATTTTATATAACTTTCATAAATTGTTATTTCTCATTTCTATTTGAGTGAATTCTCTTCATAGAGAATCAGACTTGGAAGAAGCTTCAAGAAGGCCAGTAACCAGTCTCCTACGTCTGAAAAAGTTATTTATCTGTGGAAATCTTCTAACAGCTCTAATTCACACACAGTACATATTTAGTGCCCTTATCACTAAATTCTTATTCCTCAGTAATGATGCAAAACTCGAATAACTTAGTAAATCGAGGATAAGGTTATGAAATAGCAGACTTCTATGGAATTCTCACTTTCAACTACATCAAAAAAAGACTTGGCTTGCTTTAAAAATCTATAAAAATCAAAAGCCACTCCAGTTAGCCTAAGTGTGAACATGTTAGAAAATAAAAGTGGCCAAATAATACTTAACAGACTCTCAAGTATGGTGATTAAAACATGTATTCTAATCTGATTTAATCATACATATATGTGCATCCTTTCTCCCTTTTAAAAGAGAACATCTTAATTTAGCTAATGAAATTTGCAATATCCAATTCTTAACTGACTTGGTTATACAACTTACTCTAAATAAATCTTGGTAAAATAAAATTTTCATCAGCTTTGTAACATTTGCATGTTTAATAAGGAAACAAGGGAATGCTACTTTATCCTTGTACATCCCTCAGTCAATCTCAGACCTGTAGTCATATTCCCTGGTCAGGAAGATATTATTTTGTGGATCAGTCAGTCAAGCTGAAATCAAGGATCTAAAGTTTGAACCTGGTTACAGAACACATGTGAGTGAATAAATCCTCTATTCATTACATTTTAGAGACCAATATATTATTTTAGGTAACATAAATATAGAACTTCAAACTCTTTAATACTTCTATTTCTTTTCACTGTACAGACAGGTTAAACCCTCTGGAGATTATATTTTAAAATTCAGTATATAGCTTTAGGTTATGCAATTTTAGAATCTTCAAACTCATTAATATCATTGATCCTATTTACTGCCCTACAAAATTAAGAAGTTTATTTTGCCCAAACTATGAAAATGTGTTCATAACATTTCACTGCTATTAAACATGGGTTCTAAATAAGGTCTGGAAATAGACATGACTTCATTCTTTTGTGAGGGAAGCATATCTGTGGAACGAAAAGAAATGAACAATTAGAGTCAGCAAGTGATGACTTAGCGAATCAGTCTTCGAACTATAGGAGTCTTATGTGCTGACAACTTGAACAAGTGCCAACCACAAATAAAGGCAAACAACTTCATTTAACATTATGGAAACTTTCTCTGTCATACTCTTAATCATGTTTATTATGTACATTGAAGAAAATCAAGTTGCTGGTACAACATTACTGAAATAAATGGTTTGTATAAATATTGAAAATATTTTCTAAAAGTCTACAGTCATGCTGATGTGAAATTTAGATGCTTTAAGACAATAGAGTTACATGTCTGTGAATACAGTAAAGTAATATGTAGTTGTTATCTTCTTACTAAATCTCACTAACAAGACTTTCTCATATCTGAATATTGTTTTATTAATTCTAGATGTCACACTATAAAATGAGTGCACATATATATGTATATATACATATATTTGTATACTTCATGTTTTACTTTAGTTTTGTTGTTTACTAATATACTATGTTATTTTTTCTTCTTCCTAAAAAGAGATGCTACAAAATATACCTATCCATTGGTTACTTATACTGTACTATTAATTACATATACTTATGTGAAATGACATATTTAAACATACTTAGAAATATCAATTTGCATGTACTGTACTTTGAGAATTTAATTGACAGGATAGAAGTACAACATTTTTACTCCAATTTGCCTTTCTGCTGAAAAATCTTCAGTTAACCAAAATAAAAAATAATATCCTTATATACGGGAACAGTTTAAAGTTGATTTCACTAGAACTTAACATGTTTATTGGAACACTTTAAAAGAAACCAAATGTATAGCTTAGGCAGTTGGCTTTGATATATGTGCCTTGGTATACATTTAATCTTCTTAGGTTTGGTCTGTAATTAAATGATAATTTGTATTCTAACTGTGCAAATAAACATACTTTGGATGACAATATAAAACAGAATGGATACAATAAACATTTGAAACATATTCAGTATTAAAACTGTTTATACATGTGGTGCTGGCCAACTTTTGACATGCTGTTTAAATAAAATACTGAAAGGAAAAAATACTATCATTTCTTTTCAAAGTTTCAAATGTTCACGTTTACAAATTTGTACTGAACATTAATATGTAGACATACATGACAGTGAGTAGATGTACAGAGTATAGTTACAGGATATTTCTACTTAGTTTAAATGTATTTACATGTCTATTGGTTTTATTTTGTTAAAATGCCTAAAGTTAAATATAATAGAAAATAAAAAAGAAAATGTTGAAATTATTGTAAAATAAGTTGTATCATTAAATTTTTAACCAAATTATTATGTTATTATCATTAAAGATGGTAGAATATTGTTTTTGCATTTAACACATAATTATGTGCATGATAAAGCATAACATAGTTTGGTTGTTGATAGTAGAGTACAAATAATTCAAAATTTTGACACAAGGAAGAGTAATAAAATCATGAATCTATAATGATTAAAAGATAAGGTCCTTAACTTTTTTATTGAATATGTAATTCACTCCATTTTACATTTTATTTTCATTTTTTGGAAAATGTTGATTTTTACTTAAAATTGAGTTTTCGTATTTCTTTTGTGACATAAAGATTTTGCAACCTTTTTACTAATTACACTAATGCATAATCAAGCTAGTTTTTTACTTTATTGAATTTTGTAGATTTTAGAAATAATTGTTTCACAAAACCATCAACAAGTAGATTATTCTTTGGAAGAGGCATTGGTTTCTCAGTAAGACTCATGTTGGAGTAGAAAAGAACCTCACTGCTGCACCTACACTGACATGGTATTTGGCTTTTGTTAAGTGAACCCAAACACAGTCTAAACAGTATTTGTTATCAGCTATGTTTTGCAAAACTCAGCGGATCCTCTTTAAATGGTGATGCTAGGCAAGAGAAGGAACTATTTGGCAAATGTATCACTTTGTAACTTGTCACAATGATTCTTTTCTATAGTTGTACATTAGTGAGACAGGAGTAGGGGTGGGGTGTAACATTTCAAAAGGTTCTGTGGGTCCTAGCAGATTAGGATAAACTAATCCAGTGTTTGCATTCAAGTGTTGTAGCCAAATTCAGCAGTTCTTTGGGTGAGTTGAATTAGGGCTGCTGCCCAGAGCCTTTGGCTAGTTAAAATACGGGGTCTTCCAATAGGTAGTGGGGTTGACTTCACCGGAGTTTGCTAGCAAAGGACTAAAGCTTCACACACAACAATTATGTTATATTTTAGTTTGGTGATTTATATGCATATCTTTTCTACTAGACTGTGAGTGAGGGATAAATGGAATTTTAAAAATGGCATTTAATTATTTTTCAACTTTAATAAATTTACCTATGTATTATAGAAATCTAAAAAACACAAGAATCACAAGCCCACAAAAAGATCCATAAATCACAGGCAGTTTACAGTTTGACTTCTAGTCATTGTGTATGTGTCTACACATAATTAAGCATACATTTTTATCTGGTTGAGATCACACAGTATAAATAGTGCTTTTTCATAAATAATGAGTATTTACCAATTCATGGTACCAAATCCATGGTTATTTTGATAGCCAAGAATACACTAAACCAGTTCCTTCTTAGTTCTTGCCTAAGAATGAAAGAAAAAAGAATACGCTAAACAAAACTAACAGGACAGAAATATAATCCTGTCTTTCACAGGGGCAAATTTTTTCTTTAAGACAAAATGACAGCACTCTTCTGGATATTGAAGATATTGAAAGAGTTAAAATTAAAATTTTATATTCTCTTAATACTCAATTTAAAATGAGACATAAAGAAATAGAATACAGTAAGCACCCTGCTTCTAAGATTTATCATTTCTGTGCTATTAAAATGTTAGTGAGCAAGTCTGTTTCCATTGAACTGTATTCTATGATATGAATTTACCACAGTTTAACTATTGATCCATGAATGGACGTATGAGTAGTTTCCAGTTTTGTACTATTACAGATAACATTGCTATTATCATTCATGTATACGTTTTATTTTAAGGTCGTTTCATTTCTTTGGGTACAATTACTAGGTTAAATGTTAATTCTATGTTTATTTCATTTCAAAAGCTGCCAAACTGTCTCACAGAATGTCTGTACAATTTTACATTGCTATAGTGTTTTGGGGGTTGAATATCTATCTCCTCTACCTGGTCAGAATTGCATGTTGGTACTATTTTACTTATTGTTGTCATTTTTTCTGTTTGATATATTTGTAGTGATAATTCAGTGTGATTTTAATTTGCATTTCCCTAATGGTGAATGATATTTTATATGCTTTTTATATGCTTAATTGCCATCTGCATATCATTATTATTACAGAACTATACACATTTTGGTTACATAATTTTCTTTTGTACATTTTCAGTCAAAGCTGTAAGTGTGCCCTTTTTTGCACATTTTTAATTGTGCATGTTTGTTTTTAAACTTGCTTTTTAATGGTATGGGTGTATATGTAGAGAGAGATAAATATACTTAATATATCTAATATATATACATATTTTTTCTTCTCCTAGATCATAGTCCTTTACCGGATATGTAGTTTAAAAATAGTTTCTCCTAGTTTATACCTTTTCATTTCATCTTCTCCACTCAAGCTTTCACAGAATAAAAATTTTAAATTTGACCAGGTCCAGTTTATCAATTGTTTTATTTTGTGGATTATGCTTTTTCTGTCTACTTTAAGAAACATCTGCCTAGCTATATGTGAAATAATTTCTCCAATTTTTTTCTAAAAGTTTTACATTTTACATTTAAGTCCTCAAACCATTTTGTGTTTTGTATAAGATATAAAACTTAAATCAAGACTCTTCTTTATTTTTTTAATTTTTTGGCCTATGAATTTTCAATTTTTTTAAGCACTAAAATTACTGAATTTCCTTTTTCCATTGATCCATTGAACACTAAATAGTTTTTGTACTTTAGTAAAAAATTAGTGTGGCATGTTTTTGTGGGTTTATTTCTGAGTTCTCTATCCTTTTCTTTTGATCTGTGTTTTCAGCTTCCTGCCAAGTACCATACTGTCTTGATGATGATAACAATATGGTAATTAATAACATCATAGAAAATAATTTATCCCACTTTGTTGTCCTTTTTTTCAAAATGTTGCTTTAAGTTAGTCTAATTCATTTTTGCCTTTCCATATAATTTTGAGAGTGAGTTTGATATGTCTATGAAAAACTTTGCTCATAAAATGATAAAATATGCATTACATCTATGGAATAATTTTGCTTCTTTCATATGTTGAATCTTCCAAAACACAAACATGGTATGCCAAGCCATTTTTGTAGGTCTCTGTTTTGTTTCTTTCATCAACACTGGTTTACTTTCAACATATATGTGTATCTTGTACATGTCTTGTTAGTTTTATTTAATTTTCTTTGAAGCGATTGTAAATGATACTGTGCTTCTAATTGGGTTTTCTATAAATTCATTGTTATTACACAGAAATATGATTACTTTTTGTGTGTTAATCTTATCTCCTGCAAATTTTAATGGCTTCACTACATTTTTTTCTTTCAGAAAATTTCTGGGGGATTATGCATGTAGACAAATGTATCATTGTGCAAGTAGTAAGAATTTCATTAATTTTTCTTCTGACCTCTATGCCCTCTATTTCACACATGGCTTTATTGTTGAATATAGATATGTATGTAATTGATACTGTAGGCAGTGCAGAATTTAGACAGATGAAGTTAGGATTGTTGATTATAAGTATACATTATAAATATATCTCTAGGTGAAAATATCATTATAAGTGAAGAGCACTTTAAACTATTTATTCCGTCAAAAATATTTGTCCAATATAAATGCATAGCTAAATACCAATGCAGCCACTATCTAGTTTTGAGATATAAAAAATATAGTCTAGTATAAACATTTAGAGTTATCTCCTTTCCTGGGGGAAAATAAAAGTATTTTCCAATTTCTGTATTTATTTTTTTATTCTTTTATCTGGAAAATTCATACATGAATAATTATAGTCTGAACTAATTTAAAAATTCATAAAATCCAACAATCTCTCAGCAGAAAGAGGAAAAATGTAACATTTTACTTCTGTCAAACACTATGCTTGTTTATATGCTTTTACTCACACTGCCATATAATTTTACATATTGAAGGAACAAACCGAAACTTCCCACATAGTTACACTTCAATTATTATACTAGCTGGAACTTCCGGTGTTATATTGAATAAGTGATTAAAGCAACATCCTTGCCTTGTTCTTGATGTTAGAGATTGTTACCAATGAATACGATGTTCTCTTTAGAGTTTTTGATAATACTCTTTATCAAGTTGAAGATATTTCCCTATAGAGATATTTTTAAATCATAAATGGGTATTGAATTATTTGAAATACTTTTTCTGTGTGGATTGATAATGATCAAATGATTTTTATTCTTTAACTTATTTATATGAATGATTACATTAATTGGTTTTTAATGTTTAACAAGCCATGCATACATCGAATAAAATATAGATACTTGTCATAGTTATAATCAATTTTATATATTGATTAATTTGGCTTACAATAATTACTTACTCTCAAAATTATATGGAAAGGCAAAAATGAATTAGACTAACTTAAAACAACATTTTGAAAACAAGGACAACAAAGTGGGATAAATTATTTTCTATGATGTTATTAATTACCATATTGAGAATGTTTAACTATACAAGTAAGTTCATGAAAGATTCTAGTAAGAGGTGATGAACCTGTGGTCTTAAGGCTGAATGTGTCCTTCTAGATCCTTATGTGCTCCCTTGTGACTGAATCCAAATTTCACAGAACAAACATTAGATTTGCTTTAAAAACAAAATAAAACATAATTGACAAAAATGTATTAATAAAAATAAAATGATTTCATTAAAATAAAAGCTCACAGTTTCTTTACCCTGCAAAACTAGCCTCATAAAATGAGTTGAGATGTATTCATCTTCTTCTATTTTCTGAAGCAAATTGTGGATAATTTGTGTTAATTTTTACATGTCTGGTAGAATGCTCCAGTGAAAACCATTTTGGCCTGGGCATTTCTTTTGGGGGATTATTTCTTCAATAACAGTTTTGGTGATATATATTTAATATATCATAAAATTTACTATATTTAAAAGTATATAATTCAATGGCTGTTATATTTACAGAGTTGTGCATCCATCACCACTATATAACATTTTAGGACATTTCCATCACCCCAAATAGAAGCACCATATCAATTACCAGTTTCTTTCCCTACTTTTCCTTCTCTACAACTCATGAATCTTTTTTGTTTCTATGAATTTGCCTATTGTGGACATATCATATAAATGTAATAATATACTATATGATTTCCTGTGACTAGCTTCTCTCAATTAACATAATGTTTTCAGCATTTATTCATGCTGCAGCTTTTCAGTAGTTCAACTCAATAAGCTTTAATAACCCTATTATATTAATGTCTCAGGGCTGGGCTGTGTTTGTGTTCATGTGTAGTGGTGTCTTGCTGAGTAACATTCATTATTGTTGTTGTCTATTCCTATGTGCCATGGGGAGCATGTCAGAACTTGAATTAGAGGAATAAACAAACGTTTATAAATTTCTTGTTAAACTTGGCAAGAGTGGAAATGCAATCAGGGATATGTTAGTCCAAGTTTGTTGAGATAATGCCATAAAGAAAACAGCAGTGTAAAAATTAATTAAAAGTTTTTCTGAGGGTAGAAAAAATGGCACTGATGAAGAGAGTTCAGGGTGGTAAGTAATGAGCATAACTAATGAAAACATTGCAACATTCATTGAATTGTGTGTCAAAATCTTCAACTGACTGTGAGAGGCATAGCAGACTGAGTAAACATTGATGGAGAAATAGTTATGAAAATTAACTGAAAATTTTGGTCAACAATCAGTGACTCTTGCATCACAGCAATGCACCAGTTCCCATGGCACTCTGTCTATGAGGGAATTTTTAGCAAGTGAACAAGTAACTGTAGTGGAACACTTGTCCTACTGACCCCACCTGGCCCACAATGACTTTTATCATTACCAAAAGTTAAAGGAAATATTGAAAGGAAGGATATCAAGGGTAATATGATAACAGCTTTGATGGCCATTCCAGAAAAGGAGTTCCAAATTGCTTTGAAAGATAAGACTAGGTGGCTAGGGTCATTTAGTAGCTTCCTAAGGGAGTACTTGAAAGGTCACCATAGTGATATTCAGCAATGAGGTATATAGCACTTTTTCTAGAATGAGTTCACAGACTTAACTTTTAGATCTCATAGACTCACTCCCTGATTGATACTATTTTTCTTTCAGCATTTTGAATATGCCATTATACAGCCTTTCCATTCCATGGTTTCTGATGACCTGTAATCTTTAATCTGACTGAAGAGGTCTTCTGTGTGATGTCTCTTTGTCTTCATCTTTCAAAAAATTGACTATGAAGTACCCAAGTGTGGATTTATTTGTGCTGATCCTATTTTGAAATCATTGTGCATCTGAGAGCACACTAAACTTGCTTTAATCTGGGAAGTTTTTGCTTTTACTTTTTAAAATAGTATTTTCTCCTTTATTTCTGGCAATTTTGTCATGCTATGTTGATACAGTTTTTGATGTTCCAAAGGTATTTGAGAATCCATTCATTTTTCTTCATTGTCTTTTCTTTCTTTTCCTCAGACTGAATAATTTCCATTGTTCTTTAAGTTTGCTGATTCTTTCCTTGGTTACTTCGATTCTTCTGTTGAGATTCTGTAGTGATTTATTTACTTACTTTGCTTTTCTATTCCATAAGTTCTTTTTTTATGATTACAGCAGCTTATTTAAGTCTTTGCCTAGTAAATACTCCATGTGGGCCACGTAAGGGATAATTTCATTTCATAGCTTTTTCACTTGTGTATGAGCCATAATTTCCCATTTCTTTCCATTTGTCATTTTTTTTTTTTTTTATAGAGACAGAGTCTCACTTTATGGCCCTCAATAGAGTGCCGTGGCCTCACACAGCTCACAGCAACCTCCAACTCCTGGGCTTAAGCGATTCTCTTGCCTCAGCCTCCCGAGTAGCTGGGACTACAGGCGCCTGCCACAACGCCCAGCTATTTTTTGGTTGCAGTTTGGCCAGGGTCAGGTTTGAACCCGCCACCCTCTGTATATGGGGCTGGCACCCTACCGACTGAGCCACAGGTGCCGCCCCGTCATATTTTTTGTTAATAACTGAATATTTTAAATAATATAATGGAAGTCTGTATTTTTTGTTCTGTACTGCCATTGAAGTATCTGCTCAGTTACCTTAAAGGTCAGTTAATGATTGACAATGGTTTTCTTAAACTGTTTGAACTATTAAGTCTCTCAGCCTTTGCAAGTGGCTCCATATGTGTGTTGGGGCATGCTTTCAATAGCCAATTTACATCTCTGGCTTTCTGGTTAACTTTCTGGTTGCATAGATCCTCAAAGTTAGCCATAAATACTAGGGCCTTTCAGATATTTCCTGGGTATAAACACAGTACTGGGCATGTATGTGGCTTTCTAGATTCCCAGGAATATAAGGCAGATTTTCAAAGCCTACTGTGAACATCTCATTTCCCAGATTTTCCTTTTAAATTTTTTGGTCACTGTTTTGTTAGGCCCAACTGGTATTGATACCTTAGGCATATGCGATGTTAAGGAATTGTGACCAGTTTTGGCAAATACTCTATGGTTAGGACTTTTCCCACAGGGTGAGCTCTGAGTCAGCACAAATAAAGATAAGCCCTGAGCTGAGAGTACAGCCTTTTAGGGAAGTACCCATAGTATTAAAAAAAAAAAAAATGATGGTTTTCTGGGGATTATGATTTTGAGGAGCTCATCACTTGTTCTGCCCCCTCTAATGTCTGCTAGGCTGCTAATTTTCACAGGTAAGATATTTGAGAGGCTGGGTTCTTTTTTAAGGGTTACCTTTTAGTATAAGAGAGGGATGGGAATAGGGCAAGGAAAATAACACTCCAAATATTGCTGTTCTTACCAATATTTGGCTGTATTTATAGAATAATACCCCTCTGATTATCCCAAGCTTCTAGTTACTTCCAGAGTTCTGAAAAAATTGATATTGACAAATTTTTGCCAATGTTTTTTTTTTTTTATTGTTGGGGATTCATTGAGGGTACAATAAGCCAGGTTACATTGATTGCAATTGTTAGGTAAAGTCCCTCTTGCAATCATGTCTTGTGGATTTGGGGAAGTTTTAATCTGCTATTACCAAAGTGCTTCTTTCTCATTAGGCTTTTTTAGGCTTTTTAAAATTACAAACCAAATTTTTATAATGGTTATATTATTATTCATTCTATCCATTTTATTTTGGTTCAGTTTTCAAATTTTGTGCTTTTATATCTAAAAAGCTATTGAATTTATGAACATAATTATTTTTCAATATTCCATTACTATGCCTATTATTAAAAGCTACAAGATCTGCAGTGATATAAACTTTTTTAGTTCTATGTTGATTTGTGCCTTTTCTCTCTTTTAGTCTTTTATCTCTTTATCTTTGTTAGTCTTGCTAGAAGTCTGTAAATTTTTATGATCTTTTCAACAAACCAACTTTTGGATTTGTCGTGTGTGTGTGTTTTGTTTTGTTGGTTCCTTTTTCTGTTGGTTTGTTTCTTTGTTTTTAAATTTGTTAATTCATTAATTTTCACTTGTCTTTTATTATTTCATTCTTTTGCTTACTTTGGATTCATTTTGCATTTCTAGTCCTAGTTTCTTAATAGTAGAGTTTATGTTATTCATTTAAGACCTTTCCTTATTCCTAATATAATCATTTAATGCTATAAATTTTGCTCTCAGTTCTAATTTAGCTATACCCCCACATATTTTGATACATCTAGTTTTCATTTTAATTTACTTCTACATTTTTTTTTTTTTTGCAGTTTTTGGCCGGGGCTGGGTTTGAACCCACCACCTGCGGCATATGGGGCTGGCACCCTACTCCTTTGAGCCACAGGCGCCGCCCTACATATTTACTTTTTGCTGTGAGATTTACTGTTTGACTCATGTATTGAACAAATATTAATGTATGTCACTTTTTCAGGTGTTCTAACAAATCCATTTCTAAATGTCATTTCCAGAAGACATTTCTAAATTTTTTAACCAAAGATCTTTTACAATATATGTGATTTTATTTTTTTTAATTTCAGAATTTTAAGGGGGCTGAAATATTTTTGATTACATGTATCACTTTTGTAATGCTTGAGATGTGGGCATAGGTGTGCACATTACCCAAATAGTGTCATTGTGCCCATTAGGTAGGTTTTTGTCCCTCCCCTTCTCCTCCTTCACCCTTTCTTGATTTCCACTGAGTTTTACTTTCCTCTGCACATGTGCACTTGTTGGTTAGTTCCAATTTAATCATTAGTAGCTTGATACATCTGATTTTCTAAATCAAATTTATCGTACCTCCTCAAAAGTTGAGAGCATTTTTTTCATGCCACACATACATATTTTTGATAAGCAACCAGTAAATCTTCCCTAAAGGTGGTGTGTACTTCATTTTACTCAACTGTGATATGTTTATCTATCATTTTTCTTTTGGAATACCAAGATCTGATAGAATGAAGATGAATTGTCACATAGCTGATGACTGACAGGGCCTGTTCTAACCTAACCATTCCTACCTTCATCCATCATTGTTGAAACTGGATAGTGTTTCATGTAATTGGAACACAGTGATTAACTCAGTTCCCCAGATATGTGCAGCATGGCAACCAAAGGTCACCATGATTCTTTCCCCATTCCAATTGCTGCTAAATCAGCCAGAATAGGATCAGACTCAAGGGGGCCAGAGGTGTCTTCCATCTGTTCACAGTGATGGGACATCTTTGCCTGGGTTACTCGGTCAGGCTGGTGTATGGCTGAGATGAGAGATTCAAGTGTCAGTATGACAGGGTTCCTTCTTTCCTGGGCCTCTCTTGGGGCCAGTATGGCTCTAGGGGTGTGAGGCAGGCTCTACTTCTCACTGTGCTATCTACCCTAATTCAAGGATATCAATTTTATTTGTAACCAGCACAGATTCTATCACATAGATGGTACTCAGTCAATGCTTGTTGAGTACATTAATAAATGAATAAATAAGAAAAAGTGTCTTGCACAGTAGCTCACATCTATGGTCCTCGGTCTCTGGGAGGCCAAGGCAAGAGGATCACTTAAGGTTAGGAGTTCAAGACAAGCCCAAACCAAAGTGAGACAACATCTCTACTAAAAATAGAAAAAATGCCTAGGGATGGTGACATATGCCTGTAGTCCCAGCTACATGGGAGGATGAGGCTGAACGATTGCTTGAGACCAGGCTTTTAAGCTTATGATGATGCCATTGTCTTCTAGCTAGGGTGATAGAGCAAGACTGTCTAAAAATAATTTTAAAAAGAAAAAAAAATTAAAGGTACATTATGGGATTTGTACTGGATCCAGTCTCTGCTAAGAATGGGCCTTGGTAGTAGAGTATATAACTGTTGGATTGAGCAAGGGCCAGAGACTATTGTACATAAGAATGCAACAACATGAATGAAATATCTGGGTTTATAGATTCATATCACAGACTTTCCTTGTTCAGTATTGAAAAGTACAGATTAAAGTGCTTCATGTTTCAAAGGCATCAGGGTTTCCAAACTGATCTGTACGTTATGGATGGTTTACAGGTGTGCTGATTTTTGTGTTTTCTCAGTACTCAGAGTGGTAGGACAGGACTTCAATTGGCCACAGTTCAAGGAGTGAAGTGACAAGTGTCCTAGGACCAGTTATCTCAAGCTTGAGAAACTCTCTCAGTGTGCCATATGAACATTATCATTATTCTCTACATGTGTCATAATGTGGTAAGTCTTGGAACACTCCAATTTTGAGTATTTTTTGTGAATATTTTAATGTGTAATATTCAATGGAGTCTTCTTCTGTAGGTTCCTAAATGCATTGAACATTTTATATATATTTATGAGATATCATAGGGAGAATTTATGGATAATTTATCTTGCTATTTCTTCTGTACTTCTCATTCAAAAAATGTGTCAAAATATTTGTAATCTTAGTGCAGCTTTCAACACTCTCTTATTGGGAAACATTTAATCATAGCTGAGATAAATTTCTCTAAAACAGGCTGGGAGACTGTAGTCAGGGAAGAATAATAACTACCATAATTTGCTAATGCTATAATTCAAAGAAGAAAAAATGTTCACCTTTTTTGTAGTTAAAACATTTGATTTTAGAATGCAGTCTGTGAAATGTCATCTGTGTTAACAAGTTATTTATTTATTCATTTGACTAATATTCCTGAGCTCTCTGCAATACTATTTTGAGAAGGTAAACAAAATTCTAAGGTATGGATCCTGTTCTCAAAGAATTTTTAGTCTATTTGGAGAGGCAGAACTTGAACACATTTCTAAAAACTATTTTCTAAAAATAGTTTAAAATATAGTCACGGCCTGGATAACAACATTTCAGTCGATCTTGGACTCCATATAGGACAGTGCCATAATTTTATGGCTCAATGCATCACCTTTCCCTTTTTTTTTTTAAATTTCAGATTAATATGAGGGTAATAATAACCAGGTCACAGTATTTGAACTTGTTAGGTAGAGCTGCTCTTGTAGTAGTGCCTGCACACATAAGATATGCCATACACCCCTACATGGTGCCCATCAAATAGAGCACACCAATCCCTCCCTCTTCTTCTCTACCTATTCCCTCATGCCCCCTTCTACCAACGTGAACTGAATTGAGTTTTTCTCTTATGTGGGTATGCACTAGATTATCCACTGGCTTCATATTAGTACTGAGTACATTGGATATTTGCTTTTCTATTCTTGTGTTACTTTACTAAGAAGAATATGCTTCAACTCCATCTGGGTTAATACTCAAGATGCAAAAGTCTCCATCTTTTTTTTATACTTGAATATTATTCCATGGTATGCATATACTACAGTTTGTTAATCCATTCCTGAGTTGATGGGCATTTAAATTGTTTCCACATGTTGGCAATTATAAATTGAGCTGAGATAAACAATCTAGTTCAAATGTCTTTATGATAAAATGATCTTTTTCTTCTGGGAAGATGCCTAGTAGTGAGATTAGAAGGACAAATGGGAGGTCTACTTTGAAATCTCTGAGGATTCTCCATACTTCTTTCCAAAAAGGCTGCATTAGTTTGCAATCCCACCAACAGTGTAAAAGTGTTCCCCTCTCTCCACATCCACACCACCATCTACAACTTTGGGACTTTCTGATGTGTGCTAATATTACTGGAGTTAGGTGATATATCAGGGTGAGTTTTGATCTGCATT
This sequence comes from Nycticebus coucang, assembly GCF_027406575.1. NCBI lineage: Eukaryota > Metazoa > Chordata > Mammalia > Primates > Lorisidae > Nycticebus > Nycticebus coucang. The sequence goes on from NC_069804.1 coordinate 91,375,252, forward strand.
TCTCTGATGACTAGGGATGATGTGCATTTTTCCAAATATTTGTCAGCCATTAGTTGATCTTCCTCAAAGAAGGTTCTGTTCATATCTCTTGCCCAATGATAGCATTTAGTATTTATTGAGAGAATGAATGATAAGTGTGGTGGACTTTTAGTCATGTTATTTTTTGAGGGTCTGTTGCTTAGTTTTATCATTTGTGCTAGTTTGGAAGGTAGGTTTTGTATTTTAATTTGTGGGTATTTACTTTGCTAGTGGTACATTATGAAGTTCAATGTGGAAAATAGGTCAGAGTATTTCCTGTAGAGCTGGTCTGGTGGCAAACTTTCTCAAGGTTTGCACATTAATAAAAGATTTGAATTCTCTATATATCTCAAAGCTTAATTTAGCAAGGAACAGAATTCTATGCTGAAAATTGTTTTATGTAAAAGAGTTAAAGGTAGATGGCCATTCTCTTTTGGCTTAGAAAGTTTTAGCTGAGAAGTTCACTGTCGCTCTGATGGACCTTCTCCTGTAGGTCATTTAGGACTTACTCTCAGCTGGTTGCAGAATTTTCTCTTTTGTTTCGACTTTGGACAATTTCATTATGACGTGTCTTGAAGATGCTCTATTTGTGTTGAGATGACCCAGGGATTGATACCCCTCTAAAAAGAGTGTTTGAGAATCTTCAGTATTACTTGGGAAATTTTCATTTATGATATCCTCCAGTAGGGGTTCCATTCTTTTGGGACGTTCTTCTTCCCCTTCAGGGATACCTATAATTCATGTTTGACTGCTTCATGAAGTTCTATAATTCTCTGAGCAAATAATCAAATATTCTGCTTTCTCTCTCTTCTTTTTTGCCTCTTTAGTTGCCTTTGTTAGCTCAAGAGCATTGTCCTGTAGCTCTGAGATCATTTCTTCTCTAAGGTCTAATCTGTTATCAATACTTCCATTATATGTTTAAGTTCCCTGATTGACTCTTCAGTCCTTAAGCTCTTCCATATTTTTTCTATATTCTTCATATATTTCATCCATATTTTGGCTCTCTATCTACACTTTCCTCGTCAGTTACCTTTATTGTTTTTGCCATCAGTATTTTAAATTCGCTTTCTGTCATTTCCATGTTTTATTTATGTGTGCAATCCTCTGTGGTAGCTACCTCGTGATCCCTTGGGGGGTTACTCTTCAATGGTTTTTCATGTTCTCAGAATTTTTCTGTTAGTTCCTCCTCATTTGTGTTTTCTTCTTGTTCAGTTCCTTCCCCTATGTTTTTAGTCTTACCAGTCCCTCCACTTTAAGTTACTTTGTCTCAGAGCTCAGTTGTTGAAATGATGTTTTGGTCAAAGGCCAAAAAGAAGAGAAGGTTAAAGAGTGATAAGGGAGTGAAAAAAAGATAAACAGAAAAAAATGAAGGATAGTGGAAGGAAGGAATTGAAGAAAATGAGGAGCAGCGCCTATGGCTCAAAGGAAGTAGGGTGCCAGCCCCATATGCTGGAGGTGGTGGGTTAAAACCTAGCCCCAGCAAAAACTGCAAAAAAAAAAAAAAAAACACAAGAATTTAAGAAACTGAGAGAAAAAGGACAAAAAGAGAGAAAGTGAGTGACAGAATAAATTGGGGTGTTCAACAGGATGCTTTAACCATCCCCACAACTCTAGGACTCTGGGAAGCCAAGATGAGTGAGCCCCTTAAAGTCAGGAGCTACTTACCAGCCTGGGCAACACCAAGAACCCCACCTTTGATAAATTTAGAACGAAATCAACAGTATGTCTCAGTGGGGGGATATACCAATACCTTCTTTCCTGATGCTAAAGCTAGAAATACACCCTAGACCATGAGATCATGGCCTTCTTAAGCCAGACCAAAGCTGTGACCTCCCAGCCAGACCAATGGCATGACCTCCCCAGCCCCCAGAGAATAGAAAGGAAAAGTAAAAGTATGCAAAAAAATTAAAAATACAATTATATGAGATAAAGGAAAAGTTATATCTTAACTATTGTATAAGTAATTTATATGGGAAAGATGAGAAAAGTAGAAAACTCTCTACTAAAAGAGAAAAAAAGGAAAGAAAAAAAGAAGCAAAGTATAAATGGGGTTTGAAAACCATAACAAAAATGGAGGAGCTCTTGCTATTTAAGAAAGTAAATATGAAAAACAAAAATATAAGCAAACAGGAAACAAAAAAGCAAAACAAAAATTAACAACAACAATGAATAGAAAAAAAGAAACAAAACTAAAAACAAAAATTGAAAAAGAAGCCAAAAATGTGAACATGAAAGATATATATGTGTGCATATACACATGTATATACATGTATATTGGAATATATTGCCTGGACACCATGTGGCACTGTGGTGTTCAGAGATGGAGAACACACACTGGCTTTGCTGAATATGATTGGAGTCAAAAGCCACTCTCTTATAGCAGGGATAACTGGGTCCTGTCTTCCTGACTTATTTGCCCTCAATCAGGGCATGTTCACTTCATCAGCATTCAGTACCCACAGGATAGGGGCCCTAAAGCTCTCATCAGATTTCTCAGGAGGCACATCAAACAGTGCCCCTGACAACAAAGTGGCCTTCTCGGGGAGAGCAGGGGTTGTTCAACTCACATCAAGGGTGGTTGCTCAAGCTCAGATGGTGTACCAGAGCCAGTCATGTACTAGGACCCTGCAGACTGTTCCTCACACATACATAGTCTCCCATAATGGCAGCACCCTGTTAGTAGCAAAGTCAATGGGAGAGCCCCACCCCCCAACCTGGTGTTAAATCTCAGACACTGGACACTGTTTGAGTTTACTTGCTGCTCCATCAAGCATCTCAGTCCAAAAATCAAAAACCTGCAGGACAGCCCTTTCCTGTTTCTGGTCCTCCATGGGTAATCTGGCAGGCTGACTGTCCTATGCTCCTACCAGGCACTTGCCTTTTATTTTAGTCTTCCTCAGCTTCAGACTTCTTTGTTGGCTCCAGACGTCTCCTACTGCTTAACTGTACCCCTGAGTGATGTTTCTTGGTAGATTCTCTCCACCAGAGGTGGCTGAAGTCCTCTTTCCTGTCTCACTGCAAGTAGGTGGTAAGGATATTTCTCTAGTCTGCCACCTTGCTCCACCTTATGCATTACCTTTTCTATGTGTATGTATAGTTAAATACACAAATATGCACCATTGAGTTCTAGTTGTCTCAAGTATTCAGAAAAATAACATGCTATAAGTTTTGTAGCCTAGAAGCAATAGGGTATAACATATAGTCTACATGTGTAGTAGGGTATAGCATGCATGTTTATATAAGCATACTTTTATGATTTTCTAGAAATCATTAAATTGCCTAATGACACATTTCTCAGAATTCATCCTCATTTTTAAACTGTAATGTTAAAATAGCATGAATGATTTTCTATGGCGACATAAAGCTAAACATCAAAGATGTCTCATAATGATTATAAGTGAGAGGAATTCAAAAGGAACACCACAATGTTATGTTACTTCCTAGAGATGATGGGTGTTAAATTGAGCCTCAAAGGAAAGAGAAAAAAATAATAATAACAGCAAAATCTTATATAGCAGCTACTCTGTGCCAGACACTTGGTTAAATATTTTTATATATTAGCTTATTTAATTCTCACAGTCACCCAAGGGAACACAGAGAGTTTTACTAACTGTTGGGGTCCTGACTATGTCCAAAACCAATGGATCTGTTGGTGACCAGCTGAAGAAATGTAAAGTTAGAAACAATAAAAGACAAACAGACAAGACCCCAAGACACACAGAATAGAATTTTCAAAGGTGGGAACACATGGGGACCACTACCCATTTGTGGGGTTCCAGTGGGTGGCCCTTAGTGTCATTTACACTCTGCTTTTATTGAAAGCTATTTGCTCATTAGCCCAGAGGGTAAGCTGAGGAAGGAAACAAAGACATTAGCAGTTTCTCTGAGTAAGCATATCAGCTTCTATTGTTTCTATAATCACTAACTTTAAGGGTCTGAGCAGCCTCAAGAAATCTGGAACCTGAGCCTTGTGCGGGGGGCAGCGTTTTGTCTGTGGTCACACCCACAGATTCCTAGGGAGGTGTTAATCCCCGTTAGTTCACTTCAGAGTAAAACACAACTGGTTTCAATCTCCTCAGAAGAATTGGTGGGAAAGAGGAATTTTCCTCTCATCACCACCACAGAGGCGTCTTCCTCCATGATAAGGGATATAAGCCCTCCTACCCACATTTTAGGGCTCAAGATGTTCTCTTGATCTCTGCCCCAGCCAAATACAAATCTCCACTATGTGTATTTGCTGTTAACTAGTCAGGGGATAGCCTAGTTAATGTTTCTTGCTAGGCCTTGCACGCAGCTTCCTCTGTGGCCATTATTCCTTCAGAGTATTTACAGACCCAGTAGTTGTGATTACAAGCTGTATACCCTATAGACCAGGCTGCTAGGAAAAACAGGAAACTTGCTCAGATAAGAAATTTACCAGCAGCTAGTAAACTAGCTGACTTCCCTTTGTTCTGACTTGCTCAGTTTTTTTGTCCCCTTGTTTAGGGGGTGTTTTCCCTTGCCAAAAATGGAGACTTTGGTCCCCATTCTGCCTGCAACCTGCTAATTTTCAACTTACCCATCCACATTATTTATATATGTAACATTAAACTGGTAATATTCTCTAGGTCAGTGGTTCTCAGCCTTCCTAATGCCATGGCTCTTTAGTGCAGTTCCTGTGGGTCGTGACCCACAGGTTGAGAATTGCTGCTCTAGGTTATCTGCCACACATGGAAATCTATCTTTCACTTCTTTAGGAAGCCTCAATCTCTCTGTACAAAATATGCAAGATTTAAACTTTCAATTAAATGTTTTAGATTTCAAACTATGACCAATATTTGAGATGAAAAATGTTAGAAATTTCACAAAGCAACTTTACATTTTGTTAAACACACTTTAAAATGTTTGAATTACTTCCCATCATAAATTTGCTTTCAAGGCAAGAGGCTGTTGAAATTATCCTATTATATTTGTTAATTTAAGAAGTCTTAGGTAGTTTGTATTTTTTTGTTCTCATTTTTCCTTTATTTTGCTGTGTGAATCTAAGAACAATAATTCTAATTAAAATTCGATTTTCCTTTATAATATTTGCTCCAAATTTTCTTCAGCAAAGGTCATGTGGGGAATGTGGCTAATCTTCTACAATTTCCTCAACATTAAACCTAACAGCTGTGAGCACTTAACAACTAATCAGCTCAAGTCAGCTCACCTTTGTGAGTGATTCTTGACAGCTCCATCTGCTTTGAGTCAGGGTTTTAATTTTCTTGTTATTTTTCTTTCTTTATAAAAGACTAAAGGGAAAAGAATTAATGAACTCACAAGATTACTTTCAGCTATTTTGAGTGAGTGTGATTCAAAGTACAAAATGTTTTCAAAGATACGTTTGCATTAATGCATATTTCTAACAATAGCTAAAGTAAAAGCTAAGTCTTTTAGAAAAGTGCAGGTTTTTAATACCCATAAAGATACTAACATCGTATTATGCATGGATATGGAAAATGAGGAGGTTAAAGAAGAACAAAATAATGTCCTTATCATTAGTATTTTAAAATGATGTATGACTTATCTTTAGATTAGGTGGCTAGTGAGGTGAGGTCAAAAAATTATGATTTGCTTTTATTCTTACTTGAATTTTTTGATATTGATCCACACCACTTCTGTGTGGAAGCTGACTTCTACTAAAAATATATAAAACCTCACCCACCTAATAGAAACCTTAGTAAAGTATCTCAAGAATGGAAGAAAAAGTACCCAATGTACTCAGCCCTACTATGAAACTAATTTAGGGTTTTCATGTGAAAGCTATAACCCAGTTACAACCTAAGAATAGGGGGAAGGGGGAAAGAGAGGGGAGGAAAGGGGGGTTGGGTAGAGGGAAGGGGATTGGTGGGATTACACCAGCAGTGCATCTTACAAGGGTATATGTGAAACTTGGCAAATGTGGAATGTAAGTGTCTTGGCACAGTAACTGAGAGAATGCCAGGAAGGCTATGTTAACCAGTGTGATGAAAGTGTGTCAAATGGTCTGTGAAGCTGGTGAATGATGCCCCATGATCATATCAATGTACACAGCTATGATTTAATAAAAAACAGTTAAAAAATTAAAAAAAATAATAAATAAATAAATAAATAAAATTAAACTAAAAAAAGAAGGAGCTGTTAACTATTAAATTAATTTTACACAGTTAAGTCTACCTGTAATAAGTACCTACTACTGAAAAAAAATCTTTATAATTGAGAAGCTTCAGCTCATTCTCATACTGAAGGTCAAAAATTAGCCTACAAAATGAAGTCTGAGAAGCTAAGCTGAAATAGTACAGCTGACCCAGTCTACTTAGCTCACATTCTTTCCCACATACCCCTATGTTTATCTAGGTAAGATTTTACCATTATTACAAAAATGTTTATCTCAAAAGACTTTGTGGAGGTAGTTACATAAACAGTAAATATTGTGGTATAGAACAAAAGTTACTTTAATATTTTCTTTGATAATTCTCTTAAATATTTTGTTAAGGTAAAAGTTACTTTTATTACTATGTTGTTAAAGTTAAGGTTACTTTTATGTTGTTTAAACATTTGACATAGTTAAAGTGAAGACTATTTTGATGTTATTTTCTGTCACATAAAGTTAAAATTTCCTTGGTTTGTTTTCTTGTATTTCATTATAAAATTATTAAAATTGTAACTGAGGCATAATACTCTTTGAGAGACTACTCTTGCTTTTCTCCAGAATTGCTGGCCTTCTGATATTGAAGTTTATTAGACCTAATTCCTGTCACTACATAATGGCTGAACAATGACAAGCTTCCAGACCCTCTTCATCCAGTAACAATACATTCATTCTTTTTCCTTTATAATAGCCAAAATTTAAGTGAGCTCAATTGTTTGCTCACTAAAATCAAAGAATAAAACCCATGGTGGTTTGCACAGAGTTAGTAAGAGTCAGGGAAAGACTGCCTGGCTTCATCTAAGGTCCAGGTGCTACTCATTAAATTTCAGGGCCAAACTGATTCAAGGTTAACAACACCGCTGCCTAGGCCAAAGAGAACTCTTCTCTTTCTCCTCTTCTGAATTTTCAGATTGAATTATGATGAGTATAAATTCTGGGTAATTTTTATAGCCATAAAATACTCTTTAGTAATCCAGTTGCTTGAATTTCAAAGCACTACAGAATATTAGAGCTCATAGAGCTCTTTGAGGTGTTATTTAGTAAAATCTATTATTCATTGTATAGATGTAAAAGCTGACGTAAAGAGTGGTGGACATATTGGCTTACGGTTTCTTAAAATAGTTTTCTGTTAAATGCCACTGGAGATTTTCATTAACAGGGAAATTATCCCCAGAGTTATATAATATAGTATCTTGTCTTGTGAATTATCTGTAAACTATGACATTTCTCTATTTGGCTGCTGAAATGATTTGATGGTTCTGTAAAAATATTTTGCCCTTCAGGGAAAAAAAAAAAAAAAAAACTCTTCAAACAAAGGCTATATTTAGACATTCTAGCCTTTGGCAACAACTCAGCACCTGTTTTTGTTCATTCAAAGCATATTATTTTCTTGGTTCCACGCCTGTAGCTTAGCAACCAGGGCACCGACCATGTACACCAAGGCTGTCTAGTTTGAACCCAGCCCAGGCCTGCCAAACAATAACAACTACAAAAAAAAAAAAAAGGTAGAAGCTTGTACACAGCTATGATTTAATAATAAAAAAAATTAATGTACACAGCTATGATTTAATAAAAATATATAAAAAATAGTCAGGCATTGTGGCGGGCTCCTATTGAGAGAGGATACCCAAGAACAGTGAGGTCTAGAAGAACAGGTCTTCTCAAGGAGACCACAAGGATACAAATGCAGGGTCCTCTCCATGGTGACTCAGCTCTTGGGAATTTGTAAACTTAACTTCCTGAAACTTGGAAGTTTCCAAGTTCTATGAAATCCTGTAGTTCTGAAGGGGCAGGAATAGCATCTCCCGCTTGATTCAAATTGGCCAATGAGAATGGTACCTGTGGAGTGGAACTTTTTCATGGTCAATAAAAAGGGAAAGGCCAAGGCAGTCGGGGAGCGTGGCCATTCAGAATTCTTCTATGCCCTAAGCTCCCAGCTGGTGAATAAAGCCCTCCCTCTTATAAACATGGTGTTTGGGTGCTCTTTCTCTCTGTTGGGCCTTGTCTTCCTGCAACATTTTTGGTTCCCTGACCGGGAAGCGAGATTACCCTTGGAAAGAACATGCACCTGGTAGTTTCCACCAATCCTCTGGAAACCCACGTGGGGGCCCCTGATTGGCCTGGGCGACGTGAACCACTGAGCGTGCCAGGGAGGCAGTTTGGCCTCCCTGTGTGGACGCCTTGACTGGGCTGAGAAAGGACCCCATTGGCAGGTCTGCAAGGAGTCAAACACCAGGAGGAACTGGCATGCAGGAACAGGTACCTACCCAGGGAGATGTCTAAGGCAAGGTATGATGGATCTGGGGATCCCATTACAGTTTTAGTGGGAGAAGGAGCCTGATCAACTTCTTGGGCATTAGATCGCCAGCAGGTCTGTTGAGAGGTGTGTGAGAGTATGTGGATGTGGTGTAACTGAGAGAAGTCTGAGGGTGGAGTTGGACCTCCCTTCACAGGGCCTAGGAGAGTGTTGGTTTGCCTCCTATGGCTAAGTGGCAGCTTGAGTGGGAAATCAAGGCTGCCCAGGTTAAGAAGCGAGTTGGAATTTGTGTGCATGTCAATGCTTTGAGAATGACTGAGATGGGTAACAATAGGTGTGGTTTCGCCCCCCCCATTCATGGGGTGAAATGAATGTGTGAGTGTGCCCTTCTTCCCTGCTCCAACTTTGCCCCCTGGCTATTCTGAGAGAAACTGGAAGTTCCAGGTTTTCCGCTTTCTGTCTTTGGTGGCAGCCACGTGGCCATGTGGGACTTGTGGGAAAATGAAAAGACATTAGAAAGAATGTTGTTGTAGTTTTGTTACTGGAATTTCTTCAGTGAATGTTTAGTCTCAGGAATTTGAGAATTGAGCCTGCAGGCCACAGATAAGTGATAAAATGGCATTTTTTTGGACTGAGGGGCATGCAGAGAGAGTGGAGAGTGCCAGAGCTATTGGCAGAGGGGTCATGCCTTGGAAAGTGTTGAGGTTCAGGCAGTCCAGTGAGCTCTGGATGGCCCTTGAAAATCTGGGGAAGAGAGTGTAAATCTCATGCTGGATGAGGCTGTATTCGTATAAACAACAGGTGTCGAAGGTGAACAGCCTCTGGAAGCGGGGAGGAGGTCCAGATTGGAGGTTTCCAGCATAAGTCATTTTTCTAGGGGTAAATAATTGCCTCTGAGAGATATATTGGCCAGGACTTGGTAGATAGAAAAATACCTTTACAAACTGAAGGGGTGTTCTAGCAAATGGATGAACGCATTGCCTCACCTTGGACAAGGTTATTAGGTCTTTGCTGCAGTTTTTGTCTGTGGAGGGGATTAGGGTGTATGCTCCTTAGTCAGGGTGGAGCTGTCCAAAAGATTTCGGGCTGCTTTGTCCATGACCTTGCTGGGGCTCAAAAGTTTTGTGTCTGGAGATGAGAGTCTGATGTCTAAGCTCACCTGAGCCTGGAAAATGGGAGTTCCCTCTCCAGCCCTGAGTGGGAAAATCCAGCATCAATGTTACATCTTATAAAATGTCTCTCATTTGTAAAAGGTAATAATTTGGTTGTTTAAATTGTTGGGGAAACTGAATCTTTGTCAAAGGATAAGATTTTTGCCTTTAAAACCTTTCAGTTATCAGTTTGGCTGAGTGAATGGGTGACTTCATGGTAAACTGGGATCCTGTTTTGTGGAAAGTGAGTTTTTTAGAGTAAGAGAAATTAGACAGAAAGGAGAATAACATCGTGTAAAGAAAGAATCTTATGTGATAAATTTTGTCCTGAAACAGAATGGTTGTGCAAGAAAGTGGAAGGCAGGGCAAAAATTAAGGAAAGTTTAGAATGTTTGTAGATGGTCTGTGCAGATTAAATTAAGCTCATAAAAGAGAATTTGTGAAAGAATTTACATGTGATCCGGTTGACTATGTATTTCCTTTAAAATCTTTTGGCTTGTAATTTTGTTTAAACAAATGTTTTAGGCCTTTTATATTTGACAAACCTTCCAAAGTAAAAACTCTAAATCTGGGGCTTGGCACCGATAGGGCAGTGGTTGCAATGCTGGCCACATGCACCAAGGCTGGCAGGTTCAAACTTGGCCCAGGCCAACAAAAAACAAAAAAACCACACAACTCCAAATTTGGTCTTTTTGAAATATTAAGACCACTGAAAGTCATGGGAAAACAAATTAAACTTATTTAATTTATTAAAAATATATAGGAAATATTGTTAAATATGAAATGGTGATTAATTTTGTGTGGGTTATGGTTATATATATGTTCCAATATTATAAAGCATTAGTCTGTCCTCACCTATAAAGCATTGGTCTGTCCTAACGTATAAGACATTGGTCTTTCCTAACATATATTGTCAGTAATAATTTTAATTTATCTAAAAAAGAAAGTGTTTTTATGTAACTGGCTGAGTCCAAAGTTTATCCTAAAAAGAAAAAAATAAATATTAAGAGAGGCTGACAAATTCTCTCGAATTCAAATTCCTGATGTCTTTGCAAATTAAATATCTTTGGACTAAAAGCAGATTTTTAGAACTTTCACTGGAAAGTTAACATGTCTATGAGTATTGCTAACCTACAATAGAATAGAAGTCAGTTACGTGGAACTGGGCTAGTTTGTAATGGCTTTTTGTTCGAAATATTGTTGATTCTTTCTGTGTTCTGTTTTCCAGAAGTCAAGAAAATAATTTTCTGTCTTTTGAGCTACCCTGTTTCCCTGAAAATAAGACACCCTCTGAAAATAAGACCTACTTACAGTAAAGATAAGACGTCCCCTGAAAATAAGACCTAGTGCATCTTTGGGAGCACACTTTAAAATAAGACACTGTCTTATTTTGGGGGAAACAGGGTATTTGTAGCTTTTCAAGCAATGTATGTACTTATGAGCAGAGTTTGAAACATGTATTTTTCTCTCTCCTTGATTTCTCTGGAATTTGAAAGCCATTTGTAAGTATTCTTAATGTCTGAAAATACAGTTATTTGCATAAGTTCAATAAGAATCTGTTTTGTTCTATAGGACATAGTAAGGCACTGGTTATTTTACCAAGGCTTTGGCTGGAATAGCATTTCCAGAGGTGTCCAGACTACATTAAGGAATTAAGGTTGACTTTATAAGGCCAACAAAAAAGCCCTTTGGAAAACTGGCCATCAGTTACCCATCAGTAACATTTCCTGATCTGTGGTAAGTAACTAAGGTCAGTTGCTGATGGGTCCTGGAATCGAAATGTGCTTGGGAACCTCAAGAGAAGAGAGATTTACCCAATGCATACAGGTATCTAATGGCACAGATGAAACCTAGGCTCTGAAAGGTTTTCAAAAAGTCCAGCCTGAGATTCCTTATGAAAAGTCATAGCAAAGCCAATTCTAAAGGAAAGAAGAGCCTAGATGGCTAATAATTAATTATTCTTACTGCACTTTATGCAAATAATCAGACCCCATATACTGAAGGTACAGTTTATTTTGGCAAATAAGTTAGTTCTACTATAATTTGTCTTTAGTAAAGAGAGAAATCAGAGAGAGAAAAATGATTCAAATGAAAAGAGGCTGTGGCCTACCTGTATTAAATCCCAGCCTTGTCTGCACTGTCAACTCATAAAATGAGACATAACTGTTTTACTAAATTGATCTGTTAAATGGGACTAAGAGACTGGCCAAAGAGTATAGAATTATATACAGTAATTATATTTACTCTGAACCCTTAAGACTCAACAAAGGTCACCTGTTGGCTACACTGGAAAAAATTTGTGCAGTATTAAATGTTATCTAGAATTTCCCAGTAAATGGTGTAACTGTAACACTGTATACTACTGTGCCTAATCCATATACTCTGCTGAGTCTGCTGCCAGCAGAAGCCAAGTGGCCCACTTGTCTGGACTTAAAAGATGCTTTTTTCAATATAAGGCTGGCTCTGGGAAGCCAGAGGCTGTTTGCTTTCCAGTGGGAGAGACCAGACATGGAAACTTGGATCCAGTACACATGGACCAGGTTGTCACAGGGGTTCAAAACACCCACAATTTTTGGAGAAGCACTGGCTCGTGACCTCTAGAAATTCCCGGCTGAGGAATTAGAATGTGTGCTGTTCCAATATGTTGATAACCTCCTTTAGGACAGCCTACCCAGGAGGGCTGCACCTGAGGCATGAATTGTCTTTTATGACATCTACAGGTGTGTGACTATAAAGTATCCAAACGGAAGGCCCAGATTTGCCAGCAGCAAGTACATTACCTAAGATTTACTATCCAGCAGGGGTAGAGGTATCTAGGCATGAAATGGAGGCAGGTCATTAATTGCCTCCTCAGCCCCATGAGCCGAAAGCAGGTTTGAAAATTCTTAGGCCTGGCTGGCTTTTGTCATCTTTGGATTTCCAACTTTGCCATCTTGGCTGTCGTGGCTAAGTCCTTGTATGAGGCAACTAAAGGAGAGGAAGGAGAGCCCTTAGAATGGGGAGGAGAACAGGATGCCTTCTCCCAGCTAAAGATGAGGCTGATAAATGCACCTACATTGTGGCTACTAGACTTGGCCAAGCCCTTCACTCTGTATATCACACAGAGAGGAAAGATGTCTGTAGGTGTGTTAATCCAGCTGGTTGGGTCCTGGCCAAGGCCTGTAGCTTACCTCTCTAAGCAGTTGGATAGAGTGGTGAAAGGATGGCCACCATGCTTATGGACTCTAGCTGTTACTGCTCTCCTTGTGCAAGAAGCTGATAAGCTGACTCTAGGGCAGTATCTCAGAGTGAAAGTACTGAACTCTGTGGTCAATTTAATGGACACTAAGGGACATTTTTGGCTCTTTAATGCAATACTTTGAACCAAGCCATGCTCCTTCCAGTCAGTGGAAGAGAGACTGAGCATGACTGTATGGAAGTTATAGATAATGTGTACTTTAGGAGACATGACTTATGTGACCAGCCCTGGACAGTTGTAAACTGGATTTCTATTTGGACTGAAGCAGTTACATGATGGCACAAGGTGAGTGGTAGGCTGGGTATGGAGTGGTTACCTTAACAGAGACTGTAGAGGCTAAGCCCCTACACCAAGGAACATTGGCTCAGAAGGCTGAGTTAATTGCCTTTACTGGAGCCTTAGAACTAAGTCAAGGGAAAAAAAATTGAATGCTTTTCTAACTCTCCAAGTACGTGGGACATTTTACAAGGAGAAGGGACTATTAAATTCTAGGAAAAAGGACATTAAGTATCAGCAGGAGATAACTTCAGTTGCTAGAGGCAGTATGGAAACCCCGGAAAGTGGCAATGATACACTGTTGTGGACATCAAAGAGATGCCTCCACCATTGCTAAGGGAAACACCAGAGCTGATACTGAGGCAAAGAGGGCTGCCTCCCAGCCATACCAGGTGTCACAAATAGCTCCCCTCATCCAATGGGTTCCAGATCTCACCCCTATCTACTCCTGGGAGGAAAAGGAATGGTTGGCAGTGGATGGGAGCCAGGAAGCAGAGGGAGGTTGAATAAAGATGCCAGATGGATGAGTAGTGGTCCCCCAGATTCTAGGAGCCACCGTGGTGACAGGAGTATTTGATGAAGTTGCTGGGCCAGTACTTCTACATCTCCCACCTGGCAGCCCTGGACAAAACTGTTAGTCTACAGTGTGTCACTAGCATCCAGTTCAACGCATGCCAAGGACCAATGGTACCCTCAGGAATCCAGTCGTATGGAGCAACACCCTTCAAGGACTTCCAGGTAGACTTTACTGAAATTCCCAGGTTTAGAGGGAACAAGTACTGGCTGGTGATGGTCTATCAGACTTGGAATAGGCAAAAGCCTTCCCCACTGGGATAAAAAGGACTCCTAAAGTAGTATAAATATTGCCCAGAGAAATTGTCCCATGGATTAGGTTGCCAATCTGTTTTAAATTTGACAATGGGCTATTCTTCATAACAGAACTAGTGCAAATAATAAGCTAAAGCTTTGAATAATTTATAGGCCTCAAAGCTTAGACAGGGTAAAGTGCATCACAGGACCATAAGAGCAGAAATTGGTAAATTCTGCCAGGAAGCAAAGCTTAACAGGATGCAGGCCTTGCCACTGGTGTTGTTCAAAGAGGCCTCTGTCAGTTCTCTGCAATTTAGCAGGAACTCCTAAAAGAACTGGGAAAGACTGAACTGAATAGACAAAAACCCTAGAAAGAGTAACAAGGAAAATCTCCACTGGGGTAATTAATTGTTTTCTGTTTAGTCTTTTGTGTCTGTACATCTTTTCTCTCTGGAAGATCAAGGGGACCAAGTCTAGGTCTGGAATCAGAACCTGGTACCCCTGAAACCAAGGTAGAAAGGACTTTATGCCATCATTCTGACCACATGCACAGCAGTGAAGGTGGAAAGAATCCTCACCTGGAGTCATCACAGCTGGCTGAATAGGGCTTCATTGCCCCTTGGGAAGTAAAGGTAACTTTTAAGACAATCAAAATGCCCTGCTCCAGCCACATAATAGGAGCCGGCTGGTCAATGCACAGCTGAAGCCTGAGGAAACCCCTTGAGGGACTTGTCTTAATTGGACTTTAAACTTTGAGAAAAGGGGGAAAATGTCACGGGAAAAAGTGAAAACTTGTATGTATATTAGCTCACCACCATGGTACTATTAAGGCCTGAGTAGAAAACCCAAGAAGAGTCACAGTCCCTAAAACCTCAGTGCTGAAAAGTAATTAATATTGGCACCTGCAGAAACAAGCTGATATTGAGACCCCAAATTAAAATATATTGGAGTCTCAAAAGGGGGGAATGAGAGAGGATACCCAAGAAGGGTGAGGTCTAGAAGAAGAGGTCTTCTCAAGGAGACCACAAGGATACACATGCAGGGTCCTCTCCACAGTGACTCAGCTCTTGGGGATTTGCAAACTTAACTTCCTGAAACTTGGAAATTTCCAAGTTCTGTGAAATTCTGTAGTTCTGTAGGGGCAGGAATAGCATCTCCCACTTGATTCAAACTGGCCAATGAGAAGGGTACCTGTGGGGTGGAACTTTTTGACTGTCAATAAAATGAGAAAGACAAAAGGCAGGCATGGCCATTTGGAATTCTTCTATGCCATAAGCTTCCAGCTGGTGAATAAAGCCCTTCCTCTTATAAACATGGTGTTTGGGTGCTCTTTCTCTCTGTGGGGCCTTGTCTTCCTGCAACACTATAGTCCCAGCTACTTGGGAGGCTTAGGCAAGAGAATCACTTAAGCTCAAGAGTTTGAAGTTTCTGTGAGCTGTGGTGCCATGGCACTCTACCAAGGGTGACATAGTAAGACTCTGCCTCAAAAAAAAAAAAAAAAAAAAAAAGCATATGATTTTCAAAGGCATGGTGAAAGACCCTATTGCCTTAACAACCAAATTAACCAAATAAATTGTTCACTGTTACTCCCTTGACCTTGCCCTTCAAATCCTTCTGATATCTACTTAAAGAATAAAATGTACAGCTGCTTTATCTGTTTTAGAAGACACTTTCTTAGATTACCTATTTAAGAAAGTATTACATGTCATAATGTTTTCAGGGATTTTTTACTAAAGCATTTGAAATATAATTGTTATTAATAGACAGAAGTAAAGGTTTTCCATAAGAAAAGTAAAATGTAATGGCTAAAGCTTTGGAATTATAGCTAGAAGAAATGACTTCAAGTGTGGCTCTGTTTAAACAAACAATAATCAAACCACTTAACCACTGATGTTTAGTTTCCTCAGCTTCTTCAGTGGGAGTTCAACAAGATTACATGAGATAATGTATATTGTCAATGGAAAAGAAGTCAAACTTTATAAAACAACTTAACTTGGTTTATTTTGAGCCAAATTTGAAGACCATGGCCCAGAGGCACACCCAAAAATCCTTGAGCAAGTGGACTCACTGTGGTTCAGTTAGAGTTTGGTCTCATACATTTCAGGGAGACAGGGAATACATGTAAAGACGTAAGTTGAGGCATGGAGAATTTATGTTTTTTTCCCCTCAAAGATGAAACATTTCAGAGAGGGAGCTTACAAGTTATATGTGGGTTTCATAATTGATGAAGAAATAATGTTTTTTCTAAAGACTTGGGGTTGAGGAATTTTGTTAATCAGAGAAAAGCCACTGGTCTTACACCCATACTCTAGTTATTTGTTATTTAAATTGAGGACCTGCAGGTTTGTCTAACTAGGCATGTTAATGAGTTACAAAGGATATCTACAAGAAGGGATGGGAGCATGGTAAGGCATGTCTGACCTCCCTTGTCATGACCAGCAACGCAGTTTTAGGGCATAACCTTGGCCAAGAGGGGGTCCATTCAGTCAGCTGAGGTGAGTTTAAGATTTTATTTTAGGACACAATTGTAAGAGAGACTTTACCTAACAAATGCAATCAGTGTAAACTGGTTCTTTGTACCCTCAATGAATCCCCAACAATTAAAAAAAATGATTTTATTTTAGTTCACAATTTTTCCCTTTAGGCCAAGATCTGCCAGAGGCAGCAAGGATGACCAAACTCTTATTTTGTCTCATTGTTGCAAAGGTGGTGTGGCTACCTGCCCCAGGTACATGCAGGCCCTTGGTGGGAACCTTGTGGTCAAGAGGATTATTTAGCCAAAAGGCTTATGGCCAATTAAGTGTTTCAGGCCAGATGGAATTGGAGGTGAACAGGCACTCAGCAGTCTTATAAAACCTACGCAACATAAGAGTAAAACCCAAAATACCAAAGGCAAGTCTGCAAAATTAATTCATCTTTATGTGTTGAGCTACTATATTCTTGGGTTTAGTTGCAGACTTGTAGCCATTGTAAACATTGTTAACCATTTAAGCTGAGGAATTTAGAAACTTTTGTTGTTTCATGATATTTTAGTCTCTTTAGTAAATTGTCATAAGGTGGCTGGTAAATTCCTTTTTTTATCTGTGTTTGTGCTAACCCCATAACAGAAAACAATTATACTCAGTAATCTATAACTCTATGGAAAGTAAGAAATACATTTTTATGTTTGAGATGGATATTTGAACCGTATGGCCTCCAAAAAACTAAGTTTCTCATTTAACATTTGTTTAGGATTCTGTGCACTCATCCTTGGTCTGGAGGGCCCAAACTAATTCTATCTCTAAAAACTGGCCCTTACAATGTCATCTTCCTTCCTCTTCTCACATAGTCATTGATCCTAGAGGGAGGATATTATACTTTTAGTAGCAGGGCTTTGGCAGTGAATAATAGGCTGGGTGTAGCAGGATTCAATGTTTTAAAAGCTGGACATATCAAATAAACTTGCTATTTAATTAATACTTGTCATAACTGTGAAAAATAAAGCAAGAGAATCAGTAATCTTTTAGATAAAAAGTTATAAAAATACTTTAGTTTTTTTCCATGGCATCTTTTTGAAAGAAGCAAATCTTAGACTGTAGCAGGTTATAAACTGTTATTTATGAAGAATCAAAATAATGTAATGATTTGATTCTTACAAATCAAGGAGGGTAAGAATATTACATTAGTTATGGTTTAAAGACATATGTTATGTGGCACAGAGTTTAACACATATGAATTGAAAATATACACCAAGGCATATTAAAATTTTAGTATCTCATACATTTTGGAACAAATAGCTATATTTATACAGATACAACCCAAAGAAAGTTAAACACCATATTATATTTGATAATGCTTTTCTATATGGTTTAACATATCAATAAGTCTACAAGTTTGTTTTGGACTTTTAATGGTTTAATTAAAAGTTAAAATTTGGCCCTGAGGCCACATCAAAAGAATGAGAACAAGTAGTTTGAGGAAAAGGAAAGAAAAGTTTATTAATTTGCTGGCAAATGAGCAGGTTGTCAGACTTCCATCTTAAAATACAAATGTTCTTCCATGAGTAGAAATACTGAGCTTTTAAAGATGAGGTATTCAGCTTCAGGCTATTGTTTATAGATAATGTTTCTGATTCATCCTATCTTTGAGCCATGTTCTGTACAAATGACATTTCCCTTCTCCTCCTTACCACTGGTCTGATGAAAGGATGAAGGTTTTAATTCCCAGAAAGTGTGAGAGGAGTTTTACAGAGAACAGAGACAGAAATCATTTTGACACTTTCCAGGTCATTTCCCCTGTTATAGTAGCTCTATTATTTAAAGTAAATGTCTGGTTAAAATGATTAGATTTAGAATATTGTTTTTGGAAAGATTTTAAAATAGTATAGGTTTAAAACATTTGTTTAAATAGAATCACAAGTCAATATAAAATAGTGGTAATTTATGTAACCATGAGTGATAGTCATCATAAAGCCTCAACAGCAATACAAGAAGTTATATTTGTGTAAACTTTAACCCTTACATTTTAGTTTTTGAAGTTAGTCATGAACCTAAAGACAATACAGAGAATATCTTGAAAAAGTATAAAATATTTGTTTCTTTCAGGCCAGTTATCAAAAAGGGTAAAAACAAAAAAACAAACAACAACAACAACAACAAAAAAAAAAGCCTTGTATACTGAAATTGCTTTTTGATGTTTATTTATTCTGTATGTGAGCCTAAGTTAGAAAACTTGGGAGTTAAACCTTATAAAAAAAAAAGGCACTTGAATTAGCAAGAGTGTGTCCAAGGTCTTGAGGAATAGTACATTATAGTGAAATGTGAAGAAGAAACCTTAGCACCTTGAATAGGGGAACAAATTACTCTTAGTAACAGTATTAAATAATTTAGACTTAGCAAGAAATGTCAAGAGGATACTATTCATGGAACTAAATTATGAGAAAATTAATACTTTAAGAAAAACATTGTTTTAACCAAAATTTATTTTTTAATTGTAACCACTTTTATCACATACAAATTTCCTTCATAAACTCCCATCTATGAACCTTTTCCTTTCTTGAACAGATCATCTACTATATACTTAAGCTTTCTTTTTTGTCCTAAATTTCCATTTTCTTAAATGACCAGTTATTTTAGGACATGAAAATTGTTTATACAAACTCTGTTACTGGAATTTCTTTTTCAGTAGGTCCTTGTTCTTGGGGATTCAAAGAATGAACCCACAGACCACACATCCATTGTAAGATAGGATTTTATTAGACAGAAAGTTATACAGAAGGAGTAAAAAGCACCAAGAGCTTCTGGCAAAGGGGAAGACCTATGTTTGAAGTCTCCTCTCTAGTCCTTTGTCCAGGGATATATATTGTCTGGAGAATTACATTTTTGCTAGGATTTGGTTGGTGGAAAAATATCCTTTCAAAGTTGAATGCAGTCTTTCCTCTGTGTCAAGGTTATTAGGTCTTTGAAGTTTTTGTCTCAGGGAAAGGTTTATGGTGTGTGTTCCCTACTCAAGGTGGAACCATCCAAAAAAAAATCTCAGGTTGATTTGTTCTTGATCTTGTTAGAGCCCAGAAGGTGTGGGCTGGAAAAGGCTGTCTGTTTGTGCCTGGAAATGGGGGTCTGATTTCTGAGCTCACATGGGCCTAAAGAATGGGTAAATCCCTGTCCAGTCCTAAGTGAGGGAATCCTGTATCAAATCCTTCTTCATACAGTATTATTCTCCTTTCTGTTTAACCTTCATTACCAAAAATATATATTTCTAAATTCTTTAATATTTTGTATCTCTTACTCTTACTTCACTACTTTTTATCTTGTTTTAATTTCTTCCTAAATTTATATTTTGAATCAATCTTTAAATAACCCCTGATTGAGATAAAATTATATATAATGTTTAATAAGAATGCATTTTATGCTTCTTTTATTCTTTTTCTTATTAAAACATATTTTATTCTTTGGTACATTTGACAAATAGAATCACATCCATTGACTAGAATTCATATTTTTAGTAACTTTAAATTTTAGTGAAAAGTTAAGAAGCAGGAAATCATAAATTGTCTGTCATAAAAACATGTCCTGAAACAATATCACAGTTTACTATAAAATTATAGTCATTCATTTAGCCAAACTGATAATTTAAAGATTTTTAAAAAGCAAACATCTTAACCGTTTGTTAGAGAGTTAGATTTTCATATAATCATAAATAAGACCTAATATATATTAGATTGTCCAAGCTAACTCCATCCTAGATCTGAAAGAACCATCTGTGAGACTCTGTTACAGGTGTTTAGAACTCATATAAGAGAGACATGCCACAGGCTGTTTGCTTCCTTGCACCTGTCCAGTTACAAAGTATTAAGAAATATGCTTACACCACAAGCCTCTGACACCCTGATGAGAAGAGTTGACCGGGAGGTCCCAGTAATGAAACACACATCCTTGGCATCCTTGATAAGAAAAACTTGTCTGTAAAGCCAGCTGCTTTTCAGCCTGCCATAAATATAACTGTCTGCCTCCCTAATCCTGCTGCTGATATCTCTTTAGATTTTAGCCTGCTTGTAGTCAAGTGCAAAATAAACTTCCCAGTATGTTTGTTACATTTGGTCTCATGTTTTGATCAAGCCCTTGTTTTTACCTATCAATATACGCAAACTGAACTACAAGTTAATAAAGAGGCAAACTGAATCTATCTTTTTCTGTCTGCTTCCCCCCACCCTTTTTCTTTTACTTTTTTTGAGACAGAGTCTCACTCTGTTGCCCTTATTAGAGTTTCCTGGCATCATATCTCACAGCGATCTCAAACTCTTGGTCTCAAGCAATACTCTTGCCTCTTGTGCTGGTGGGAGGGGGGGCCTAGGCCCAAGTTCCGCCCTATGATAACCCTCTTTAGACAAAATGACACAGAATGACAAATGAGAAAACAAAAACAATCAATAACAATGACAGTGATTAGAATCTATTTCTGAGAGGAGATAGAATCAAATAATATGAATATTCAGACACCACAAAGTACTTAAAAATATACCAATACCAGAGTCACTTATAAGACTAGTCACCAACAAAAGCATTTCTCTCATCAATCTTAAATATAGAAAGGACAAAGATCTTTTATCATCAGCTTCACTGGAGCCTGCAGAGAGAAAGACTGGGAGCCCAACTGGTAAGTAAAATATCTCACCATATGCCAGCTGGTGTCAGGGTTCCAATCTTTCTGCTGCAGCTTTTGGGAGAGCAGAGCAGCTTTGAGATACTGCCAACTATTAAACTGTAGGGGTCATGGGCAAAACCTCCCTTTTTCCCTTTTGTTGTTGTTGTTGTTGTTGTTTTAATTAAATCATAGCTGTGTACATTAATGCAATTATGGAGTACATTGTGCTGGTTTTATATATAATTTGAAACACTTTCATCAAACTGGTTAACATAGCCTTCACCACATTTTCTTAGTTATTGTGTTAAGACATTTATATTATACACTTAGTAGATTTAACATGTACCCTTGTAAAATGCACCATAGGTGTGGTCCCACTAATTACCCTACCTCTACCAATCCTCCCCCCTCACCTCCCCTCCCTCTCTTATTTCCCCTTCATCTTGAGCTGTAGCTTTCATATGGAACTGTGGGTACTTATACATTAGTAGGGCTGAGTACATTGGATAATTTTTCTTCCATTCTTGAGATACTTCACTAAGAAGAATATGTTCCAGATCCATCCATGTAAATATAAAAGAGATAAAGTCTCCATCTTTTTTTAAGGCTGCATAATATTCCATGGTGTACATATACCACAATTTATTAATCCATTTATGGGTCAATGGGCACTGGGGCTTCTTCCATGACTTAACAATTATAAATTGGACTGCAATAAACATTCTTTAGCAAATATCTTTATTCATAGTGATTTTTGGTTGTTTGCTGAAAGATCACTTCACAGTTATGGTAGATTAATAAGAGAAAGGTTTATTTCCAATTACCATGCACATGGGGGGAATCACAAGAATGATTACCCAAAGTCTTAGTGATTCTCAGAGACTTTTAAAGCTGCCTTTTAGAAGGTAATGGGGAAGAATGTGCAAAGTATATGTGCAGCAAGTGGTTACTGTGGGGGGGATATGTTTAGATGGGTGGAAACAGACTGATTTGTAGATTAACCTGAGAGACATATCTCATGCTTCAAATAATATTTGGGCCAGATCTTTTAGTATGCAATAAGGAAGTCAGCATTCCCTTCTGATTCTAAGTCAGGTTATTCCAGTTTTATAGAGGAGAGGCCAGTGCTTTCTGATCATGAATGGATTTTTTAATTCAAGAGTATTCTTTATACTAAGGAATCATATTTTGGGGTAAAATTTCCTTAGCTCCTTGGTTATCATCATATGAGATCTGACAATAGACTTCTCAAACTTATCAGGAAAATGTGCTTCATACCTCATTGCTGAATATCACTTCAGTCACCAGAGGGCCAAGGGGAATACTTTGAAGGTGACCATAGTGTTATTCAGCAATGTGGTACATAGGTAGCACTTTTTCTGTGGAGGGGTTCATGAAATTATTTGTCTGACTTCGTATCCACTCACATGCACAAGCACATGAAGTTCCACTAGATTTCACCTCAGAAATCTAGCCATGTGATAATAATACAAATTCAGTTTTAAAAATTCACCTAGATTCAAATTTCTTCTGACAAAACTGGAACTTATTCACATAGATAAACTTAAGTTTTCCTGATAGTTAACCTAATTATTCCCGTGGATCAAAGTTTGGGGTAAAGAAGTTTTCATAAAAGCTTGACCTAAGGATAGGATTCCAGGCATCTCTGGCTGGTGGGAACTGCCTATCACCACTCCTATGAAGATACAGGGAGTCAGCGAGAGACTTCTGGACCCCAAGAGGAGGACTAAAACAGTGGAAAACCGGCAAGTGGTCGCGTGTGTTCAATCCGTCTAAACCCGCCCACAACTGTAAGTTCAGTAGCAGCGAGACTGCAAACCAGAAAGGCCTTACCTGTGAACTGTTTTGATGTTCTTGGACTTGGCACTGAGTTGAACTGCCTTGGGGAAGGCCTGAGCGGGAGTGCGGAGAACTTTGGCCGTTGTCTAGGGCCCCAGTCTGAGCCACTGAGCCAGACGGAGCTAATAGTGTTTGGCGGTGGGTCACACGGATCCATTGTCAGTGATCTGCCCCGGCAAGCTCGGCCCTCAGGGTCGCAGAGCTAGAAACGGGTGGGAGCTGGTAACCCAGCAACCAAGTAGCCTAAGTGTGGGGTTTGAGCCGCCTTGCAGCCCTAACCCTCAGGGGCAGAGTGAGACCGGTCTTGGCACACTGGGTAAGTGGATAGCCACTTCAGCAGCGATTCCAGCGAGAAAGCTGGGAAAGCTTCTGCTCAGCAAGTTTACAAGTTCAAAGTGCCTTTTAAGTAGGCTGAAGAGAGATTTAGGGTGTCTACCTGCAGGGGTTTGAGAAATCAGCAGCCTCCAGTCATATCAGAACTGTGACTAACATCTCATACCCCAGAAGACCACGTGTTGCCCAGACAATATTCAATAACATATACAAACTGCTTTGTTTTTGGTTGTGTATTTTTTTCTTTCTTTTTTTTTTTTTTTTGTTTGGTTGTTTTTTCTGTTTGTTTATTTTGACGTTGCTGATGTTCTTTTGTTTTTTGAATTTCAATCTTTTCCACACAGATCCCTTTTTCTTTCTCAAGTTTCCTAGTTTAATTATAATTTCCCATTGCTGCCTTTTTTAATAACTTCAACTTCATATTTGCTAGTGTTTCTACCGATATAATTTGGTTTTTCACCCAATTTTATCCCCGTAAAGTTTTCTGTTTGCTTCTTTTGGTTTGATTTATAGCATTTTTGTCTTTCCTCTCTACTTGGTGGAGGTGGGGTACTGTGTCTGATCAGGTGAGCAAAGAGCTGCTGACCTCAAGGGAACCACGCAACTGGGCACCCCCAGAAGGTGGGGTTTTTTAAGGTAGTGTCAAAGTACCCTACTGTACACCTATATTGCCCTGTCTCCCTCTTTCTGTGCCTCTCTTCTTTTTGTCAATATTCCTTATACCCACCCCCTCTCCTTTCTCTATCTTTCTTTTTTTCTTATCACTCGGTCTTCCTTACTTTCATCCCCTTTTTTTGCTCTTCAACCTTCTCACCCTTCTGGTCCTGTAACCCTTAGTCCACAGGCACAAGAACTTAAAGAGCAAGAGGAAGTGAAAGGAAAATTAGGGCAAGGAAACAGATAAAAGAAATCACTCATGAGGAAGAATCAGCAGAAAACTCCAGGCAACATGAAGAACCAGTCTAGAACAACCCCACCAAGGGACCATGAGGTAGCTACTGCAGAGGATTCCACCTATACAGAAATGTTAGGAATGACAGAAAGGGAATTTAGAATACACATGTTGAAAACAATGAAAGAAATGATGGAAACAATGAAGGAAATTGCTAATAAAGTGGAAAATAACCAAAAGGAAATCCAAAAACAGAATCAAATAAGAGATGAAGGATATGAAGAATATAAAAAGGATATAGCAGACCTGAAGGAACTGAAACAGTCAATTAGGGAACTTAAAGATACAATGGAAAGTATCAGCAACAGGTTAGACCATGCAGAAGAAAGAATTTCAGAGGTAGAAGACAAAGTTCTTGAGATAACACAGACAGTAAAAGAGGCAGAAAAGAAGAGAGAGAAAGCAGAACGTTCACTGTCAGAATTATGGGACTTTATGAAGCATTCCAACATACGAGTTATAGGAATCCCAGAAGGGGAAGAAGAATGCCCCAGAGGAATGGAAGCCATACTAGAGAATATTATAAAAGAAAATTTCCCAAACATCACCAAAGAGTCTGACACACTGCTTTCAGAGGGATATCGGACCCCGGGTGGCCTCAACTCCAACCGAGCTTCTCCAAGACACATTGTGATGAACCTGTCCAAAGTCAAGACAAAAGAAAAGATTCTGCAAGCTGCCAGGAGTAAGCGCCAGTTGACCTATAGGGGCAAATCCATCAGAGTTACCGCAGACTTCTCTAATGAAACTTTCCAAGCAAGAAGACAATGGTCATCTACCTTTAATCTACTTAAACAGAACAATTTTCAGCCCAGAATTCTGTACCCTGCTAAGCTAAGCTTCAAAATTGACGGAGAAATCAAATCATTTACGGATATACAAACATTGAGGAAATTCGCCACAACAAGACCAGCTCTACAGGAAATACTTCAACCTGTTCTGCACACTGACCACCACAATGGATCAGCAGCAAAGTAAGAA
Organism: Nycticebus coucang; assembly: GCF_027406575.1. NCBI lineage: Eukaryota > Metazoa > Chordata > Mammalia > Primates > Lorisidae > Nycticebus > Nycticebus coucang. The sequence continues at coordinate 91,400,398 of NC_069804.1, forward strand.
CTCAGAAATCAAAGGACAGAACCTAACCTCCACACTGATGCAAAAGATAAAACTAAGCAATGGACTCTCACCAAATAAGACGAATAGAATACTACCACACTTATCAATTATCTCAATAAATGTTAATGGCTTGAATTACCCACTGAAGAGACATAGATTGGTTGACTGGATTAAAAAACACAAGCCATCCATTTGCTGTCTGCAAGAAACACACCTGGCTTCAAAAGACAAATTAAAGCTCCGAGTCAAGGGTTGGAAGACAATTTTTCAGGCAAATGGAATTCAGAAGAAAAGAGGAGTTGCAATCTTATTTTCAGATACATGTGGATTTAAAGCAACTAAAGTCAAAAAAGACAAAGATGGTCACTTTATATTGGTCAAGGGAAAACTACAACACGAAGACATTTCCATTCTAAATATTTATGCACCCAATTTAAATGCTCCCAGATTTTTGAAGCAGACCTTACTCAGTCTGAGCAATATGATATCTGATAATACCATCATAACAGGGGACTTTAACACACCTCTTACAGAGCTGGACATATCCTCTAAACAGAAATTAAACAAAGATGTAAGAGATTTAAATGAGACCCTAGAAAAACTATGCTTGATAGACGCATATAGAACACTCCACCCCAAAGATAAAGAATATACATTCTTCTCATCACCCCATGGAACATTCTCCAAAATTGATCATATCCTGGGACACAAAACAAATATCAACAGAATCAAAAGAATTGAAATTTTACCTTGTATCTTTTCAAACCATAAGGCACTAAAGGTGGAACTCAACTCTAACAAAAATGCTCAAGCCCAACCAAAGGCATGGAAATTAAACAATCTTCTGTTGAATAACAGATGGGCGAAGGAAGAAATAAAACAGGAAATCATTAACTTCCTTGAGCATAACAACAATGAAGACACAAGCTACCAAAACCTGTGGGATACTGCAAAAGCAGTTTTGAGAGGAAAATTCATCGCTTTAGATGCCTACATTCGAAAAACAGAAAGAGAGCACATCAACAATCTCACAAGAGATCTTATGGAATTGGAAAACGAAGAACAATCTAAGCCTAAACTCAGTAGAAGAAAAGAAATATCCAAAGTCAAATCAGAGATCAATGAAATTGAAAACAAAAGAATCATTCAGAAAACTAATGAAACAAGGAGTTGGTTTTTTGAAAAAATAAATAAAATAGATAAACCATTGGCCAGACTAACGAGGAATAGAAAAGTAAAATCTCTAATAACCTCAATGAGAAACGATAAAGGCGAAATAACAACTGATCCCACAGAGATACAAGAGATCATCTCTGAATACCACCAGAAACTCTATGCCCAGAAATTTGACAATGTGAAGGAAATGGATCAATATTTGGAATCACACCCTCTCCCTAGACTTAGCCAGGATGAAATAGACCTCCTGAACAGACCAATTTCAAGCACTGAGATCAAAGAAACAATAAAAAAGCTTCCAACCAAAAAATGCCCTGGTCCAGATGGCTTCACTCCAGAATTCTATCAAACCTTCAAGGAAGAGCTTATTCCTGTACTGCAGAAATTATTCCAAAAAACTGAGGAAGAAGGAATCTTCCCCAACACATTCTATGAAGCAAACATCACCCTGATACCAAAACCAGGAAAAGACCCAAACAAAAAGGAGAATTTCAGACCAATCTCACTCATGAACATAGACGCAAAAATTCTCAACAAAATCCTAGGCAATAGATTACAGCTTATCATCAAAAAAGTCATTCATCATGATCAAGTAGGCTTCATCCCAGGGATGCAAGGCTGGTTTAACATACACAAGTCTATAAACGTTATCCACCATATTAACAGAGGCAAAAATAAAGATCACATGATCCTCTCAATAGATGCAGAAAAAGCATTTGATAAAATCCAGCATCCTTTTCTAATTAGAACACTGAAGAGTATAGGCATAGGTGGCACATTTCTAAAACTGATTGAAGCTATCTATGACAAACCCACAGCCAATATTTTACTGAATGGAGTAAAACTGAAAGCTTTTCCTCTTAGAACTGGAACCAGACAAGGTTGTCCTCTGTCACCTTTACTATTCAACGTAGTTCTGGAAGTTCTAGCCAATACAATTAGGCAAGACAAGGAAATAAAGGGAATCCAAATGGGAGCACAGGAGGTCAAACTCTCCCTCATTGCTGACAACATGATCTTATACTTAGAGAACCCCAAAGACTCAACCACAAGACTCCTAGAAGTCATCAAAAAATACAGTAATGTTTCAGGATATAAAATCAATGTCCACAAGTCAGTAGCCTTTGTATACACCAATAACAGTCAAGATGAGAAGCTAATTAAGGACACAACTCCCTTCACCATAGTTTCAAAGAAAATGAAATACCTAGGAATATACCTAACGAAGGAGGTGAAGGACCTCTATAAGAAAACTATGAAATCCTCAGAAAGGAAATAGCAGAGGATATTAACAAATGGAAGAACATACCATGCTCATGGATGGGAAGAATCAACATTGTTAAAATGTCTATACTTCCCAAAGCTATCTACCTATTCAATGCCATTCCTATCAAAGTACCTACATCGTACTTTCCAGATTTGGAAAAAATGATTCTGCGTTTTGTATGGAACCGGAAAAAACCCCGTATAGCTAAGGCAGTTCTTAGTAACAAAAATAAAGCTGGGGGCATCAGCATACCAGATTTTAGTCTGTACTACAAAGCCATAGTGCTCAAGACAGCATGGTACTGGCACAAAAACAGAGACATAGACACTTGGAATCGAATTGAACACCAAGAAATGAAACTAACATCTTACAACCACCTAATCTTTGATAAACCAAACAAGAACTTACCTTGGGGGAAAGACTCCTTATTAAATAAATGGTGTTGGGAGAACTGGATGTCTACATGTAAAAGACTGAAACTGGACCCACACCTTTCCCCACTCACAAAAATTGATTCAAGATGGATAAAGGACTTAAATTTAAGGCATGAAACAATAAAAATTCTCAAAGAAAGCATAGGAAAAACACTGGAAGATATTGGCCTGGGGGAAGACTTCATGAAGAAGACTGCCATGGCAATTGCAACAACAACAAAAATAAACAAGTGGGACTTCATTAAACTGAAAAGCTTCTGTACAGCTAAGGAGACAATAACCAAAGCAAAGAGACAACCTACACAATGGGAAAGGATATTTGCATATTTTCAATCAGACAAAAGCTTGATAACCAGGATCTATAGAGAACTCAAATTAATCCACATGAAAAAAGCCAACAATCCTTTATATCAATGGGCAAGAGACATGAATAGAACTTTCTCTAAAGACGACAGATGAATGGCTAACAAACACATGAAAAAATGTTCATCATCTTTATATATTAGAGAAATGCAAATCAAAACAACCCTGAGATATCATCTAACCCCAGTGAGAATGGCCCACATCACAAAATCTCAAAACTGCAGATGCTGGCATGGATATGGAGAGAAGGGAACACTTTTACACTGCTGGTGGGACTGCAAACTAGTACAACCTTTCTGGAAGTAAGTGTGGAGAAACCTCAAAGCACTCAACCTAGACCTCCCATTCGATCCTGCAATCCCATTACTGGGCATCTACCCAGAAGGAAAAAAATCCTTTTATCATAAGGACACTTGTACTAGACTGTTTATTGCAGCTCAATTTACCATTGCCAAAATGTGGAAACAGCCTAAATGCCCACCAACCCAGGAATGGATTAACAAGCTGTGGTATATGTATACCATGGAATACTATTCAGCTATTAAAAAAAATGGAGACTTTACATCCTTTGTATTAACCTGGATGGAAGTGGAAGACATTATTCTTAGTAAAGCATCACAAAAATGGAGAAGCATGAATCCTATGTACTCAATCTTGATATGAGGACAATTAATGACAATTAAGTTTATGGGGGGGGAAGCAGAAAGAGGGATGGAGGGAGGAGGGTGGGGCCTTAGTGTGTGTCACACTTTATGGGGGCAAGACATGATTGCAAGAGGGACTTTACCTAACAATTGCAGTCAGTGTAACTGGCTTATTGTACCCTCAATGAATCCCCAACAATAAAAAAAAAAGCTTGACCTAAGGAAAAAGAAAAAAAAAAAAAAAGAAAACACAAAAATACCAGACATCTCTTTTAATCTTTTTTTTTTCAGTTTAAAATGAGTTTTTAATGTTTTACATTTTAGCTAGAACTACAGGTGCAATCTCTTGCAATTGGTGATACCATAAACAAAGAGTTTATCTCAACCTCAGAGGAAAATTAGGTTTTGAGGAGTCAGAAAAATAAAGTCAGAGAGCTTAAGAGTCTCATCCTTAACTCTACAGTGGCAGATTGACCATTTGAGCTTTAAATTTTCCTTGATTCAATTTGCCTTTCAGTAAAACCTTTTGCATAAGAATTGGCCATAAGCAGCTGGAATCCAAGATAACCTGGCATGCCTTTAATACTTTCCATTTACACAAATAAAAGTAGAGGAATCATAAATCAAACGGTGTGCCAAAACGGAGTTATTACTCTCATCTTTCTATTTTTTAAAGGATTTGCTTGTCATTCTTCTGTAAAAGAAACAACTGAACTGTATATAATTCAGAATTTAGTATTGTGGATTAGACAGTGCTGATTGTGAGGGGGAGTCATTACTCTCATCTTTCCATTTTTTAAAGGATTTGCTTGTCATTCTTTTTTAAAAGAAGCAACTGAACTGTATATAATTCAGAATTTAGTGTTGTGGATTAGACAGTGCTGATTGTGAGGAGGCATCCACAGTATTTCACCACTGAGTCTCCCAACCCTCTTACATGTTTCAGTTTCTCTCTTTGGGGAGATAATTCCTCCAAGAAGCTCAAAATGCTAAGTGATTAGTTTTTATATTCATTTGATGGAAAAGCTTTCTTTTAATGAATTTCTTTGAGTGATTCCCAACAATGAATCACCCCAGGCAACCCCCACTTGGGCCTAACTAAGAGGTGACTTTCAAGTGGATAGAATAAAATGTCCCTTCTCTTCGGAATTGAGGAACTCAGTCTCATATTTATCTACAAGTAAGTCAGTTCACTTGCCTATTTTGCAAATGCTCAGAAAAAACAATTGAGATTAATTTTTGGAGGAAGAGGCAATGGAGAAGACACTTTAGAATGCATCTCTAAATCAAAATTAGGATATCTAAATCAAAATTAGGATCCAAAACAAAAAAGTCATAGGAAAAAAACCAACAGGTTAGAATAAACCAGATTAGTTTCATTGCTCAGGAGAACTTGCCAGTTTTACAAAGAAGAACCTTGGAGTCAGGATGGCAAAAGAGGATCATGCTAGTACCTGGCACCAAGTTCAGGCTACTCCTTCAAGTGGTCCTGAGTTCTCTCTCAGTCCCACATCTGTTTGCCATATTAACAGATGTGAGACTTAATAGAAAATAAGCCAAACTCTGAATAAAAAAACTAAGAGTATTATTTTGAGCCAAATATAAGTTCTGTGGCCCAGAATCACATCCAAGAAGACTGAGCAAGTGGACTTACTGTGGTTGTACTACAGTTTGGTTTTATACATTTCAGAGAGAGAGGAATTATGCATAAAGTTGTAAATCAATACATGGAAGGAATACACTGGTTTGGCCCCAAAAGAAGGGACATCTGGAAGTGGGATCATGTAGGTTATAGCTGACTTTAAAGACTTTTTGATTTGTAATTGGTTAAAGAAATGAAGCCTTGTCTAAAGGCCTGGAATGCTTTAACAGATAAAGAAGTCAGAGAAAACCCACTGGCCATAAACCCAGACTCAAGTTATTTTTTCTATAAATTGAGTACCTACAGGCTTGTCTTGCATAAGTTTAGGCCTATCACTGAGTTACAAAGAATATCTACAAGAAGGGAAGGGAATTTTATGAGGCCCCTCTGACTGCCTTCTCATGGCCAGCAATTAAGTTTTAGGGCATCCAATTTGTTAAGAGGGGCTTTATTCAGTGGAAAGGGCTTAAGGTTTTATTTTAGTTCACAATATCTATGTACTCAGTAAACTATATAATACTGTAGCAATGAAGTGTGTTAGTAGTCTTCAGCATCTTTGCTTTTTTTTAATGTTTACCATTATTCTATTTTGTTAAGTTTAATATACAAATATCCATTGTATACCATTGACAATTAGAGAATTAAAGTTAACATGACAACACAAAATATGAAATACATAGAAATAATTCTTCAGAAATCTATAATATTTATACCTGGAAAACTTCTAGTTATTACTGAAAATATAAAAAGACACTTGTCTGTATATATTACGAAATTACTATTAATTTTTTTTTATTGGTTTAGGTAATCCTTCTGTTCTAACTTGAGCTATTGTCTTTATATGGATATCAGTATACCACATAGGAAGTTCAGTTTGCTCTGGGGGTTCAGAAGAATTGTAGCAAACAGCTGACACACTGGGGGGCACACTTACCTGATATTGAGTGTTATATATGCAAGTAACTTCAGGCTTTCCTGTATATTCACAATAAGAGTAAATCAATAACATAATTTTGACAGTTTGTCTAGTTTGGGTTACCTTTTGGATACATTTTTCACAACCTTTATCATGTCTTACACCTAAGATTAAAAAAGGAAGGTGAAAGCATATTTGTGTTTAAGGTGGTATTGTTTAATAATTAAAGAGAATGAAGAGATTACAAGTGCACATTGGTAGATAATTTACTTTGGGGAATATAAAAACTCGGTTAATTATATGTTCCTTTAGCAAATAGAACTTTGCTAATTATATTGCTCAGAAATGACTGTGTCCATTGACTTATCTAGAATCTAGATGGACTTCTTAAACTATAGTCTAAATTTAAATGATTGTGTTTATGTTTGTACAAATAAAACTATTCATTTTGGGAAAGAAAGCATGTCTTTTATGACTCATTTGGCAAAGTTGTAACTACATGTTTCTCATATTTCATTGATGCCTTCACAGTCATCTTCATCATTACTGTGAGAGAATACACACACAAGTGCACACACACAAAAAATATATGTGATGCATAATAATAGTTTAGTTGATGATGAACCCCATATATGATGATTATCCTATAAGATTGTAATGAAGCTTAAAAATTCCTACAGCCTACTGACATAACATCATACTGAAATGTATTATTCACATGTCTGTGGTGATTCTGTACCTTATGCAATAGAATATAAAGAAAGAAATACAAGAGGCGGAGGCAAGATGGCTGACTGGAGCCAGCTTTCCACAGAGGCTCCCATCCAAAAGGAGAGTTAAGGGACAGAAGTTTAGCAAGTAAGCTGGTGGTTTGGAGCTGAGCCAAGAGAGAATATGGAAGAGCGCACATCAACCCTGCTGAGGTGAGCCGCGATCTGAAGGACACAAATAAAAGGTAGAAAATCCATCACCAAGCAAATGGTAGTCCCCTCACCCATGAGAAGGGCTCACAGTACTCCATACAAACAAGCAAGCAGAGTCCAGATGTCCTCCCATTTTATCCCATGGGAGAGCCCCTCTGAAAACCAGACCTACTTCCCCTACTAGGGTGCCATGGTACTCTCCTGCCAGGCATAAAACTGTATAAAACTGTATACATTCTCTACCTGCAATTCTGAACTCCCACCACTCCCTTCCACTCTTACCCCGAGGTCTGGAAGCCTGTACCCCATGGAGGCGAGATTCCTGTGTATTTTCTTGAGAGGTGCGGACAGGGCATGGACTGCTGCTGGTCAGTGCTGATTCTGCAGCACAGGAGTAGGGAGAAGACATTTGGCTGAGAGGGAACCATACAGGAGTGGCAGTGCCCTGAGGCACAGAGCAGCAGCCATGGCAGGAACAATAGGGCTCACACCCCTGGTGATATTCCAGAGTCACACCCCTGTCTCTCTGGGCAACCAGAGAAGGCTGGGCATTTTCTCTGGTGGCAGCCACTGGTGGAAAAAATCTGGAACAGAAATGCAGGCCCCATGAGTAAAGTGTATGCCTGAGGCGGTACCAGCCTGGGCAGAGTGTGGGAACAAGAATAGGCACTTGCAGAGCTGGGAGATTCCCAGGGTGGGGCTAACTGAGAGGACTGCTTTACTGAGCCTAAGATGCACCTGGCCCTCAGGGGATCATAGCTTGAGACAAAAGCAGCCAGGAAGAAGCTGGAATGGACAGCTGAGTCAGAGCATAACTGGTCTGCCCCAACTGAAATAGCAGCCAAGACAAGGGAGTGGCATAGATAGGGGCCAACGTCGCAGTTTCTGTGAACTCCAACAGCATCTGATCCACAGGGGAATATAGCCAGGACAGAAACAAATTTTGTGAAGTTGTTCTGTTCTGTCAGCAACATCAATCAGGGGCAGGGCTGGAACTGAGTGAATTTCCACCGCCTCCATTAAGCACCTGAGGTTGTCAGGCCTCCCCCCCCTTCCAGATAGTGGCAGAGAGCAGCAGCCTGGCTGAGGAAACATAGATCTCCCTGTGACTCAGGCAGGCACAAACCCCTGGATCATTTGCTCATTGGAGGGAACTGGGTCATAGCCCTGCAGTTATCAGTGACTAAGTGTGACAGAGGTGCAAGGTGGGGAAGGAGGCATCAACCTTCCCAGACTAATTCATTTGCTGGATGGTTCCTTCTGACCTCATATAGTACTGGACGAGTCATAATGGCTACCAGCAGACCACCACTATCTAGTTGCTGGAGACCTTTTGAACTCCCTGCCAGAGGCAGATGCTGACTAAGACAATTTATTTGGACATCTTGAACTGGGCCAACCATCCAAGAACTATCCAAGTGGTACCCTGGGTATGTGGTTGTGGGCAGGTTTGATTTTCTGCTTCCAATTGTTGCCTATGGGGGGACGGGGTGACTTAACTGCTGGTATTTCCCCATAGCTGAGACTTCAACCAAGAGTAACTGATTCATTAGGGTAGTACAGAGACAAGCTGAAAACAAAACAGAGCCATTTAGACCCACCACACCAAGCAGATCACCAGTTTCTCAAGCCGTAGTACTGTACAGGTCCTTGGCAAAGCTCTAGAGGAAAAGGTACAGACACCAGTCCAAGCGTTTGGGCAAAGGGCTGGTTAATCACTACTCTTGGAGCCCCAACCCAACTTCTCTCTATCTGCTCATCTGGTCAAATGGTGTAAAATAATCATGGGGCAGAATCAGGGGGAAAACTCTGGTAACATGAATAACCAGAATAGATCAATCCCCCCAAGGAAAGACATGGCTGACACAACTGAAGATCCCATTCATAAACACATGGCTCAGACAAATTCAGAATTTGAATTGCAAACAAGATTAATAGAAAAGAGGAAAAGTTAGAATTAGAAATTCCAGGAGCATTCCAAAAGCTGTCTCAATAATTTAATTAAATTCAAAGACAAAATCACCAAAGATTTTGACACATTGTGACAAGAATTTGCAGCCCTCAAAGATCTGAAAAATATAATAGAATCCCTCAGTAACAGAGTGGAGCAAACATAAGAAAGGATTTCTGACATTGAAGACAAAGCTTTTGAACACTCCCAAACTCTCAAAGAGGAAGAAAAATGGAGAGCAAAAACAGATCATTCTCTCAGAGAACTCTGGGATAATTCAAAGAAGACTAATATTCACCTCATAGGAATCCCTGAAGGTGACAAAATGGCTTCACAAGGCACAGAGGCTCTTCTTCATGAAATTGTGAAAGAGAACTTTCCAGATATGCCAAGAGATTTTGAAATTCAGATAGCAGACAGTTTCAGAACCACAGCATGACTCAACCTGAATAAGACATCACCCAGGCACATCATAATTAACTTCACTAAAGTTAATATGAAAGAGAAAATCCTGAAAGCAGCCAGACATATGAAAACTATAACCTACAAAGGAAAGAATATTAGAATGACTGCAATCTCTCTGAGGAAAATTTTCAAGCCAGAAGAGGGTGGTCATCGACTTTTAATCTCCTAAAACAAAATAACTTTCAACCCAGGATTCTATATCCAGCTAAACTGAGTTTCATTTATGATGGAGAAATTAAATACTTTAATGACATTCACATGTTGAAGAAATTTTCCGTCACTAAACCAACTCTTTAGGATATTCTCATAACTATCCTCCATAATGACCAGCACAATCCTCCACCATAAAAGCAAACTCACTCAGAAACTTTTGATCAAACTCCAACTTCCACAGTGGTGAAAGGATTAAAAACGTTCACTGGACTTACAAAAAACTCAATACCCAAAATTCTACCGGGCTTATCTATATTCTCAATTAATGTGAATGGCTTAAACTATTCTCTAAAGAGGCACAAGTTGTCTGAATGGATACAGAAACTCAGGCCAGATATCTGTGGTGTACAAGAATCTCATCTTATCTTAAAAGATAAATATAGAATCAGGGTGAAGGGATGGTCATCTATATTTTAGTCAAATGGAAGTCAGAAAAAAGCAGGTGTTGCAATTTTATTTGCAGGTACAATAGGCTTTAAACCAACAAAGTAAGGAAGGATAAGAATGGTCACTTCATATTTGTTAAGTGTAATGTGCAATATGATGAGATTTCAATTATTAATATTTATGCACCCAACAAGAATGCACCTCAATTTATAAGACAAACTCTAACAGACATGAGTAATTTGTTTTCCTCCAGCTCCATAATAGTCAGAGATTTTAATAGTCCTTTGGCAGTGTTGGATAGATCCTCCAATAAAAAGCTGAGTAAAGAAATTTTAGATTTAAAATTAACCATTCAACATTTGGATTTAACAGACATCTACAGAATATTTCATCCCAATAAAACTCAATACACAGTCTTATCATCATCCCATGGAACATACTCTGAAATTGATCACATCTAAGGTCACAAATCTAACCTCAGCAAATTTAAAGTAATAGAAATTATTGCTTGCATCTTCTCAGATCACCATGGAATAAAAGTTGAACTCACTAACAACAGGAATCTGCATACTCGTACAAAAACATGGAAGCTAAATAACCATATGCTGAATAATACCTGGGTCATAGATGAGATTAAGAAGGAAATTACCAAATTTTTGGAACAAAATGATAATGAAGACACAAATTATCAGAACCTCTGGGATACTGCAAAGGAAGCCCTAAGAGGGAAATTTATAGCACTGCAAGCCTTCCTCATGTGAACAGAAAGAGAGAAAGTTAACAACTTAATGGGACATCTAAAGGAACTGGAAAAGGAAGAAAATTCTAATCCCAAACCCAGAAGAAAAAAAGAAATAACTAAAATTAGAGCAGAATTAAATGAAATTGAAAAAAAAAAAGAATTATATACAACAGACAAGTAAATCAAAAAGTTGAATTTTTGAAAAGGTCAATAAAATAGATAAACCTTTGGCTAACCTAACCAGGAAAAAAAAAAAGTAAAATCTCTAATTTCATCAATCAGAAATTGCAAAGACAAAATAACAACAGACTCCTCAGATATTCAAAAAATCCTTAATGAATATTACAAGAAACTTTATTCTCAGAAATATTAAAATCTGAAGGAAATTGACCAATACTTGGAGCACGCCACCTTCCAAGACTTAGCCAGAATCAAGTGGAAATGCTAAATAGGCCTATATCAAGTTCTGAAATAGCATAAACTATACAAAATCTCCCTAAAAAGAAAAGCCTGGGACCAGATGGCTTCACGTCAGAATTCTACCAAACCTTTAAATAGGAACTAGTACATATATTACTCAAACTTTTCCAAAATATAGAAGAAGAAAAAATACTACCTAACACATTCTATGAAGCAAAAATCACCTTGATCCCCAAATCAGAAAAAGAACCAACAAGAAGAGAAAAAAATAGACCAATATCACTAATGAATATCGATGCAAAAATACTAAACAAGATCCTAACAAACAGAATCCAGCAACACATAAAACAAATTTTACACTGTGACCAAGTAGGTTTTATCCCAGGGTCTCAAGGCTGTTTCTATATACGTAAATCTATAAATATAATTCAGCACATAAACAAATTTTAAAAAATCATATGATTCTCTCAATTGATGCAGAAAAAGCTTTTGATAATATCCAGCATCCCTTCATGATAAGAACACTTTAGAAAATTAGCAAACTGCAACAAAAAAATAGCCGGGCATTGTGGCGGGTGCCTGTAGTCCCAGCTGCTTGGGAGGCTGAGGTAGGAGAATAGCGGAAGCCCAAGAGTTAGAGGTTGCTGTGAGCCGTGTGATGTCATGGCACTCTACCCGAGGGTGGTACAGTGAGACTCTGTCTCTACAAAAAAAAAAAAGAAAAGAAAAGAAAAAGAAAAGAAAATTAGCATAGAAGGGATATTTCTTAAACTTATAGAGGTGATCTACAGCAAACCCACAGCCAATATTGTATTGAATGGAGTTAAATTGAAATCATTTCCACTCAGATCAGGAATCAGGCAAGGTTGCCCATTGTCTCCACAGCTCTTTAACATTGTAATGGAAGATTTAACCACCACAATTAGGGAAGAAAAGGCAATCAAGGGTATCCACGTAGGGTTGAAAGAGATCAAACTTTCACTCTTCGCAGTTGATATGAATGTATATCTGGAAAACACCAGGGATTCTACCACAAAACTCTTAGACATGATCAAGGAATACAGCAGTGTGTCAGATTAAAATAAACACTCATAAATTGGTAGCCTTTATATATACAAACAATAGTCAAGCTGAAAAAACAATCAAGGACTCTATTCCATTTACAGTAGTGACAAAGAGGATAAAATATTTGGGAGTTCACCTAACAAGGGACGTGAAAGGTCTCTATAAAGAGAACTATGAAACTCTACGAAAAGAAATAGCTCATGATGTTAACAAGTGGAAAAACATATCATACTAATGGCTGGGAAGAATCAACATTATTAAAATGTCCGTACTACCCAAAGCAATATACAATTTTAATGCAATCCTTATTAAAGCTCCACTGTCATGCTTCAAAGATCTAGAAAAAATAACACATTGTTTTACATGGAATCACAAAAAAAACTCGACTAGCCAAGACATTACTCAAAAATAAAAACAAAGCTGGAGAATCATGCTACCAGACCTCAGACTACCACATAGTGATCATAACAGCATAGTACTGGCACAAAGACAGAGAGGTAGATGTATGGAACAGAATAGAGAACTAAGAGATGAACCCAGCTACCTACCATTATTTGATCTTTGACAAGCCGATTAAAAACACTCAGTGTGAAGGGCGGCGCCTGTGGCTCAGTGAGTAGGGCACCAGCCCCATATGCCGAGGGTGGCGGGTTCAAACCCAGCCCCGGCCAAACTGCAACAAAAAAATAGCTGGGCGTTGTGGTGGGCGCCTGTAGTCCCAGCTGCTCGGGAGGCTGAGGCAAGAGAATTGCGTAACCCCAAGAGTTAAGAGGTTGCTGTGAGCCGTGTGACGCCACGGCACTCTACCCGAGGGCGGTACAGTGAGACTCTGTCTCTACAAAAAAAAAAAAAAAAAAACACTCAGTGTGAAAATATTCCCTATTTAACAAATGGTACTGGGTGAACTGGCTGGCGACCTGTAGAAGACTGAAACTGGACCCACACCTTTCACCATTAACTAAGTTAGACTATCACTGGAGTAAAGATTTAAACTTCAGACGTGAAACTATAAAAATATTAGAAGAAAGTGCAGGGAAAACTCTTGAAGGAATTGGTCTGGGCGAATATTTTATGAAAAGGACCCCAAGGCAATTGAAGCAGCATCAAAAATACACTACTGGGACCTGATCAAACTAAAAAGCTTCTGCACAGCCAAGAACATAGTAAGCAAAGCAAGCAGAGAGCCCTCAGAATGGGAGAAGATATTTGCAGGTTTTGTCTCTGATAAAGTTTCAATAACCAGAATCCACAGAGAACTCAAATGTATAAGAAAGAAAAGAACAAGTGATCCCATCTCAGGGTGGGCAAGGGACTTGAAGAGAAACTTCTCTAAAGAAGACAGGTGCATGGCCTACAGACATATAAAAAAAATGCTCACCATCCCTAATCATCAGAGAAATGCAAATCAAAACTACTTCGACATATCATCTAACTCCTGTAAGATTAGCCCATATCACAAAATTCCAAAACCATAAATGTTGGTGTGGATGTTGAGAAAAGGGAGCACTTCTACACTGCTGGTGGGAATTCAAACTGATATGTTCCTTTTGGAAAGATGTTTGGAGAAAAGTTAGAGATGTGAAAATAGACCTGCCATTTGATCCTACAATTCCTCTACTAGGTAATATCCAGAAGACCAAAAATCACATTATAACAAAGATATTTGTACCAGAATGTTTATTGCAGCCTAATTCATAATTGCTAAATCATGGAAGAAGCCCAAGTGCCCATCGACCCACAAATGAATTAATAAATTGTGGTATATGTACACCATGGAATATTATGTAGCCTTAAAGAAAGATGGAGACCTCACCTTTCATGTTTACATGGATGGAACTGGAACATATTCTTCTTAGCAAAGTATCTCTAGAGTGGAAGAAAAAGTATCCAATGTACTTAGCCCTACTATGAAACTAATTTATACCTTTCATATGAAAGCAATAACCTAATTATAACCTAAGAATACGGGGAAAGGGGGGGGAAGATGGGTGAGTGGAGGGTAATTGGAGGGACCACACCTACGGTGCATTTTAGAAGGGTACATGTGAAACTTACTAAATGTAGAATATAAATGTCTGAACACAATAACTAAGAAAATGCCAGGAAGGCTATGCTAACCAGTTTGATGAAAATATTTCAAATTGTATATAAAGCCAGTGCATGGTGCCCCATGATTGCATTAATGTACACAGCTATGATTTAATTGAAAAAAGAAAGTAATATAAAGATTAAAAAGTTGAAAAAAAAAGTTTATAAAGTAAAAGAGTTACGGTAATCTAGGGCTAATTTGTTATTGAAGAAATATTTTTTAGCAAACTTAGTATAATCTTGATGTAGTGTTTATAAAGTCTATGGTAGTGTACAGTATTATATTAGACTTTCATATTCATTCACCACTTACTGACTGATCTAGAGCAACTTCCGGGCCTGTAGGCTTTATTAATTGTAAGTTTCTATACAGGGGTGCCTTTTTATCTTTTATACTATATTTTTTACCCTACATATTCTGCTAAGATATGTTTGACAAACAAATATCATTGTGTTCCAATTGCCTACAGTATTCAGTACAGTAACATTCTGCACAGATTTGTAGCCTAAAAGAAACAGGCTATAAAATATAGTCTGGGTGTGTAGTTAGCTATATCATGTAGGTTTGTGTGAGTATACTATGTTATTTGCTCCACTACAAAATTACCTAACAATGCATTTGTAAGACCATATCCCTGCTGTTCAATGACTGAATTCATTCTATTACTCATACAGTCTTTGTGTACTTTCTCATGTTGGAACAATTTTTCTCTATATAAACAGTTATTGGATGCATCATCTTCACAAGTTTATTTGGAAAATCTAAGACTACATGTAAAAGAGTGTTGTATACTTGCATATTCTCCAGGGCTTTATAAATGAAGACAGGTTTAAAATAAGAATGATAAAATAGCCTGAAGAGTTCTGAGCAAAGTGTGTCAGATAATTCCAACTGTGTGGGATGTTTACCTAGGTCTATCTGTAGTCAGAAGTTGGATTTGGCATACAACATAATGCAATTCTTAAACTAAAAGTATAAAGTTATTGAAGGTGGTATGAATGAAGCTTTGAGCAATAGGCCAACTCATAAGGCCCAGAATTGTCTTATTTAGGCAGATAAAAATAATCCAAGGACTCTTATACATAAAACAACCCCTCTTGTTTACCCTCAGTTTACCCTCAGACTGCCCTTAGTGTTTTGGGGTTTCATTTGTTTGTTAATTTATAGTTCATCTTTAAAAAAAAATTTTATTAAGTATTTTGTACATAGATTATGAATACATTTATGCCATCTTTAATGTGTTGATTATTTGTACAAATTGGAGTGCTTACATCATACTAATCAACATAGCTTTCACCTCATTTACCCATTTATAGCATTAAGACATTTGTGTATAGTTCATCTTAATAGAAGCTTTTCATTAAAATCCTACTCTGGCTCTTTAGTGTAATTGTTAGTGCCAAAGCATCTAATATGTATTTTAGAGATATCAGCAAACAGGTAAAAAAGTGGACCTCCCTCTACCCCAGTAGTAATATGGAAATTTTATGCTTTATCATTTAAATGGATGTTTCTTGTTTCCTTTCCCAATGTATCCATCCATGCATCCCTTTCTGTCTTCATGATTTCTGGAAATTATTTATCAACAGTGCTGTAGGAGAAATGAAAGAAAATATGGCTTTCTCTCCATCACAAGTGGTTGTGATATAGTCAGTGGCAGCCTAATAACAAAGTATGTGACTGAAATAACACCTTAATTTCCCTTTTCACCATATTTCTAGGGATTCTCTTAGAAAAATTTAAATTTTCCACATGCATTTTTCTCTCTCCTTTAGTCTCAGCCTTTTACTTTCTCTGAGATTCTGGCTAGGAATAGCAAGGGAAACCCAGGAAAGTGGGAAGCACTTAAACACACATCAGGCTATTGGATTTGGAAGCTCTGAGAGGCAAGGATTCATGGTTTCTTTATATCTAGACTGCCAGCCTTTCTGTGGTATCTTACACACAAGGGGCACTGAGTAAATGTTGAAAATAAATGCATATGACCATTTTTAGTCACTGAGTATCTCTAATGTCAGAAGAGATGAAACATTTGATAAGATCTTCAGGACAGTAAACAAGAGGCAATGTGAGGTTGGCTTCATCTCTAGATGGCCCACATTATAAAGTTACAAAGCAACAAATGCTAGTATGAGTGTGGAAATAAAGGAACACTCATGCACTGTTAATGGGCCTGCAAATCAAAACAAGGTCTGTGGAAAGTACTTATGGAGATTCCTCAAAAAATTAAAAGTAGACTTGCCATTTTATCCTGGAATCACACTATTAGGTATTTACCCCAAACAAAAAATAAAAAAGATATTTTATCATAAAACATCTGCATTCAAATGTTTATAGCAGCACAATTAAAAAATGAAAAGATGCGCAAACAACATATCAATCCATTCATGGATTAAGAAATTGTGGTATATGCATACCATGGATTATCATTAAACCAAAAAAAGATGGAGATTTTGTATCTGTTATAACAGCTGGGATGGAATTGGAGACCATTCTTATAAGCTAAGGATCACAAGAAGGGGAAAAAACAAACACCACATGTACTTAGTGCTAAAATGGAACTAGTAGATTAACTCCTATATGCTCACATGCAAGAAAAAACTTGATGAAACTTAAGTATGAGAGTGGAGAAGAAAGGGAATGAGTAAATTTCCTACCAACAGGTACATTGCACACATCTATTACACACTTCCCAAGTGAAAAACAACTCTACAACTCAGACTAACCCTAGAAAAGCAAACTATGTAACATAATCATATACACCCCCCCATATTAATCTAAAATTAAAAAAAATAAAAAAGAAAGGAAGAGAGAGGGTACAGAAATAGATGTAAGGCAGGATAGAAACCTGTTCCTTTCTGGAGAAGCATCTTTGATTCAGCTAGTTCCTGCTTATCTCTCAATAATTTAACCATTCTTTTTGGGTGTATGAATCCAGTAAGCAGGCATTTGTGTAACTGGAATCCTCGGGACAATTAGAAATAGTAAATTGGTATAAAATCCTGATGAAACAATTCCAAAAGAAGCCAGAAGCAACAGATCTTTAGGTTCATGGAAGTGCGTGTGTGTGGGAGAGGGATCTAAAATCTAGAAGAGAATAATGTATAACAAGCCACCATGACAGGAATAAGGACCTTTGGATCCTTGCTATAAAGTAAGCTGGAGAAAAGAAAATGTTATTAAGAAAATAATATGGGGGCGGCACCTGTGGCTCAAAGGAGTGGGGCACTGGCCCCATATGCTGGAGGTGGCAGGTTCAAACCCAGCCCCAGCCAAAAAAAAACTGCAAAAAAAAATAAATAAAAGAAAAAGAATATGGAAGAGAAAATATCGTATATTTACTATTAATTAAGTGGAAGTGTATCGTCATCATGCAGGTCTTCATACTCATTGCCTTCATGTTGAGTAGGCTTAGGAGAAGGAGTAAAATGAGAGGTTGGTCTTGCTATCTTAGGGGTGGCAGAAAGAGAAGAAAATATATGTATCAGTGGTTCCATGCAGTTTAAACCTGTGTTGTTAAAGATTCAACTGTACTACATGCCAGTGATACTTTCAAGTATTTACCATACATAAATTCACCTATCCTAACAATAACCCTAAAGTATATTTGCTAACACCAATTCCATTTTATAAGTAGAGTTATAGAGGCACAAAAAATTAAACATCTTGCCAAAGGCTGTATGGCTAATAAGACAGCAGATCCATAATTTAAATGCAGGTAATTTGGGCTTTAGGATCCAAATCCTTAACCATCATTCTGTACTTCTTGAGCTACTTAGTGGTCTTAAACCCTGAGATTGAGTGTGGGTGTGGGTGGGGTAGGGTATGCTTGAACTTATTTCATTTTCATTTCCCCCATTTTTTTTGCATCTCTTTCCATGTCCTTTTTTTATTTTTTTTTTATTAAATCATAGCTGTGTACATTGATATGATCATGGGACATCATACACTCGATTCATAGACCATTTGACACATTTTCATCACAATGGTTAACATAGCCTTCCTGGCATTATCTCAGTTACTGTGCCAAGACATTTACATTCTATAAATCTCTGCTTTGTTATCTCCAAGGCACAATTTAAAAAATAAATTAAAAAAAATCCCTTTATATAGTCAGAAGCCTCTGTCCAGTGTTGCTCAACACAATATGTAAGGAAATAGAGGATTTTCAATAATAGGAATATGGTAGTAGTTGTGGGATGTTAGTTAGGCCCTTCCCTAACTATACAAATAAAAAGTGGGGGTGACATTCATCTCTGAAGTTGAGCTAAAGATAAAAATACTATCTAACCACAGATAGCTAGATAAATTTAAAGGACATTCATTTCAACCATTAATCATCATTTCATCACATTTGACATAATAGAAGGCCTAGATCATAAGGTCCAATTACTATTTTTATTTTCATCTCTGTACTCTTAAAATAAGATGTACCTGTGTTGCAAGTATGAAAGACATACTTAAATTGGGCTATACTACAATGATATATTTGACATTAGGTTTTTCTTTTTATATGATTTGCTCTAGTGATCACATAACATTATGATTTGTGGTCTAGGATTCATCAAAAGATCTTTTCATCAGTGTAATCAACTTAAACAGTTGTTTATTGTTAGCTAATTCTTCGAACACAGGGATCAGTGCTGGGGGTTTTATAAATGTGTATTTGCACACACATGAATTTGTATCTGTGTGCATGTGTGAGTGTGTTGGTTCAGCAAGTCACTGTGTATTTTATGATTTCATGCTTACCAGAAAGTATGAAAACATTTATAATGCCATTGGTATAGAACATTAGTCAGTTCTCAATCATAGTGGAAGTAAGTCCTTGTGATGAGGTAATACTCTAAGAAGCTACTTCCTATGGCAGCCATTGTCTCTTACAAACTATTTCCACAAAAAAATCCCTCACTTGTTCCAGTAAATAGCTAACCACAGAAAACCCTCCACCCCAATATTGAACAAACTTCTCTTTTCAAATCTCTTCAAGCAGCTCTCTTGTCCCCTTTTAGGAAAAGGGAACACTTCTGCACTGCTGGTGGGAATGCAAATTAATACATTCCTTTTGGAAAGAGATATGGAGAACACTCAGAGATCTAAAAACAGATCTGCCATTCAATCCTGTAATCCCTCTACTGGGCATATACCCAGAAGACCAAAAATCACAACATAACAAAGATATTTGTACCAGAATGTTTATTGCAGCCCAATTCATAATTGCTAAGTCATGGAAAAAGCCCAAGTGCCCATCGATCCACAAATGGATTAATAAATTGTGGTATATGTACACCATGGAATATTATGCAGCTTTAAAGAAAGATGGAGACTTTACCTCTTTCATGTTTACATGGATAGAGCTGGAACATATTCTTCTTAGTAAAGTATCTCAAGAATGGAAGAAAAAGTACCCAATGTACTCAGCCCTACTATGAAACTAATTTGGGGCTCTCACATGAAAGCTATAGCCCAGTTACAACCTAACAATAGGGGGAAGTGGGAAAGGGAGGGGAGGGAGGGAGGTGGTGGGTAGAGGGAGGGGGATCGGTGGGATCATACCTGTGGTGCATCTTACAGGGGTATTTGCGAAACTTGGTAAATGTAGAATGTAAATGTTTTGGCACAGTAACTGAGATAATGCCAGGAAGGCTATGTTAACCATTGTGATGAAAATGTGTCAAATGGTCTATGAAGCGAATGTATGATGCCCCATGATCATATCAATGTATACAGTTATGATTTAATAAAAAAAATAAAAAATAAAAAATGTATTTGAGACCAATTAAAAAGTCTCTCCCACTTAAAAATATCTCACCTTGAAAGAATACTTGCCAATCAGACACTGTCTCAGTATTGCTTCTTTTTACTGCATAAAACTAACATCTTTTCTAACTTCCTTGAACCTCTGCTGAAATGAAAGTGAAGACAAATAAATTCCCAGGCCAAAAGTTTATGAATAAACAGACTTTGTTAATCTTATATCAGACTTAGTCTTGTCTTCTATACTTCTTTTCATAATATTGCAAGTAGATATTTCAAGCCTTACTTTATTTTCTCTCATGCCTATAGTCAGTACTTTGGGATGCTGAGGCAGGAGAATCCCTTATAGTTGAGATGAGGAGTTTGAGAATAGCCTGGGAAAACCAGACAGAACCCATCTCTAATAAATAAATAAATAAATAAATAAATAAATAAATGAAATTCTCTGGTCATGGTGGCATATGCCTATAGTGCTAGATACTCAGAGGGTAAGGCAGGAGGAATGTTTGAATCCAGGAACATGAGGCTGACAGGAGCTGTCAGCATACTACCACTATCCAGGCTGGGAGACAGAGCAAGACTCTGTCTTTAAAAAAAATCTCAAAACTTCGTTTTTTAGTTAATTTCTTGTAGAAATGTCCATAAGCACTCTTTACTTCTTTCAATATTACCTTCTCAATTCATGCTAGCCTGCCTGTAGGTACATAGGAAAATAAACATATGGTGGGAGGGATAGTAGGGGATAGCAGGGTGACCACAACTATGGAGCACATTGCAAGTACAAGTTGGATCTATCATGTGTAGAACACAAATCTCCTAATGCTATAATAGGGTAAATGAGGTGAAAGCTATGTTGATTAGTATGATGGAAGCACTCCAATTTGTACAAATAATCAACACACTGAAAATGGCATAAATGTATTTATGGTCTATGTACAAAAGACTTAATAAAAAAATAAAAATAAAATAAATGTAAGTGTAAGATCTTATTTTTATTTGCTAAATTTGTCTAGATGTTGAAGTGGATGATATAATGAGATAATTTGCTATTGTCGTATCTAGCAATATACATTTTGTTATTTCTGTTTTCAATAGTAGCGATTATTTTTATAAAGGGCATCACCAGTAAACTATATATTAAAATGGAATGAGAATATTTTTTAGCAACTTTGTCATAGAGGAAGTCTTAGGGAAATCTCTTCCTTCTATACTTTCTCACCATTCCTTAGATTCTAATTTTAATTACTATTGTTCAAAAGGGATGTACAATGATGGATTTTTTTTTTCAATGAGCGTTAAACTTCATAAAAATGTTAATGTTTTCAAGAGAAAATAACAAATTTACATTTAATTCTGAGAAAAAATAAATATTAAAATAATCACAGCAATGAAACATTGTACTGTGTCAAAATGTAAAAATGCAATTTCAAAATTAGCCATCTCATGTTTCATGTTTTGATGACAAAAATATCTTGTTACATATTGGCAGTTTTGAAGCATAGATTTGTTATTTTGATAACAGATCAAAAGATCTGTTTTAAGATAGATTTTTTAATTTGCATGAATATTTTAAATAAAATATTTTCTTTATCTTGTGGCCATATTGTAAGAGAACACCAGAAACCTTGGCTCTGGGGACTTGACAATGTAATTCTTAAGGATACATGTATTGCATTAACACAGCTGTGACCAATAACTGCACTGTCTTTATTACTCTCTTATGCTATGAAATTGAAATGAAGCAGAAATGTTTATTCTATAAATGGCAGGCAATATTTTAAACGGATAATAAAATGTAAGGATTTACTTGAAAGCACAAACGGACTCTCTTCAACCAAACTGAAATGTAACCCAATGCCAAACTTTTCCTAATAGGAAGAGACAGCTAACCATCATGTCAAAAGACTTAAATGCATAGCAGTGTGTTCATTACAGGGAATTATTTCCATCTCAGAATTCCCAGGTGCCATGAAAAATGAAGCTATGTTTTACCTAGTGAATTGAGTGAGCCCATTTAAAGTGGTTATGTTTATATAAAGATAGCTTTTCTTTATAGAACATTTGTGATAAGGCTATTTTGGTTTTTGTTTGCTTCTAGTTTGAAATTTCCTTGGAGTCTGTTTAGAAACTGCATGGTAAATCTTTCCTCAGACTAGTGGTATTATTTCCTTGCCTGGAAAACGGACCTGTCACAGTTAATCATCTCAACTCAACATTCTTTTGGCTTATTTACACCGACTGATATGTTGAACTAAATCAAATTATTGAAGCTTGTTAATTTTGAAACAGGTAAGTTCCTTGGTCCCACATGTGCACACATGTATTTTGTTTGAAATAAATGCATCTTTTTAACAGACACATGCTAATCAATAATGCTGCATGAAGAAATGTCATAACTACATAAGAATTACTTGCTGACATGTATTTGCAAATTGCTCTTCAAGATGTTCAATGTCTTTGGTGGTAGGGTAAGTGCCACCACATGAGGAACCAAAAACTGAAAGAGCTCAAAGTGATCTTAATTTTCCTTACAATTTCATGCATATATCAAGATATTACTGTAAAAGCACTGCTGAGTACATATGGCACAGAATTTTATAAAGTCCACCACAGCTTGTCACATTCATTTAGCTCTTTTGGGTTATTGAAACTGTAGAAATGTGTCCTAAAATATCCTGGCCATCCTCTTTGGCATTCAGTGAAATGTAAAATTATCATAAAATAAGACTAAAGTGATGCTTGAGGAAGGCCAAAGAGACTTCAGAAACCTGAATAACCTTTTCAGGTGTACTATATCTTTTTCCATATAAATAAGACAAAGAATATTTTATAATGCTATTGTATGCTTCAGAGAAAGGAGGCCTACAGAATTGTTGGCCCTACTGAGTCCTAATTTCATCTGGAGCTGGTACTAGAATTTCACAATTTAGGGATGCCAATGCAGACTCTCTCGACCCTCTGGATATGATAAAAAAAAATAGATCAAGCTGAGAGATAACAAGGGAATTATTTCCACCTTCTGCTAATATATACATATAATAAACAGCTACCTGATGTACATTTATACATTGAGTCATCCCATCCCATAATGCTACTCTTCCTCTATCTTTAGGGCCAACAGTGAGAATGCCCCCTGGTCTGTGAAGTCATATTCCTTCCTCAGCTACATCTTTATGAATTATACTTATTGCCCTTAATTTTCCTTTCAGCTTAACTTCATGGGAATAATAATCTTAAGATTTTGTAAGTTACAGAGAAAATTTGTCCCCAGCCCTTTATCCCTCTTGGGGCAGTCACAGACCATGTGCTACATTCATCCTACACTCTTCTATCAAATACTATTTTACTGTAAGTTTGTGATAGCAAAAGGTCTTCCATGGTTGGCTACAATTTATCACTTGGTGTATTTCTTAGTACAAGTTGATAGTTGGATGTCATCATCAGTATTTCATGTCAAATTAAAATCTGTTTTTTTCCATTTGGCAAACATTAATTCTCCCCTCTTTTCCCTTTTTCCCTTCTTCACCACCAAATATAGCTTAATATATATACTTGAATTTTCCTGGAGAGTTTTCTTTAGCGGGGCTTTAGCCAGGAATTTTATTTATTTTAGTAAATGGTGCTATAGTATAAATCAAAACAAGAAAATAATTGCTGATGATTTGTGAATTCCCTTTCAATAAATAGAGGTATTTTTAATGTGAAAATAAAGTGGCTTCCAAAAAGGTTTAGGTTCCACATGTTTTGTTCAGATGTCTTTAGCCATGACATATTTGGGATTGCTGTCCTGGAAAAATACTGAGGGTTCCAAAAATGTATACATATTTTAAGAAAGGAAAATATTGTATTATTTGTTTCTGAAAGAAAGTACATTTTTATTAGATCCAAATAGATGTGAACACAGTCTTGTCTATGGTAACATAGCTAGACATTTTGAGATAGTTGGGTATTCATATGGTAGTCTCTAAAAAATTCAGGTCCTCTTGAAACTCTTTCCTTTTTTGTTGTCAGATCCTCTTGAAACTCTTACTAGTACTGTCTATTAAGGTGTGATATTTTAATTTAAGTTGTAATCTCAGGTTAGACATAAAATAGTAGACCACGTACTAGATGCCTCTGAGCTAAAGCCTTAATGGCAGAGCATCTTATGGGGTTCTTTGTTGTGTGGTTTGGGGCATACTTGTCCTGTCCTGTTAAATAAACCATTTTTCCATTATTAACCAGGTATTTTATATGTATTTCTTAAAATCTTTCTTTGTTTTATTTACAGTTATCTGTTTTTATTTTCTAATTTTTTTATTAAGTCATAGGTACATAAATCATGTATACATTAATGCATTCATGGGGTACAATGTGCTGATTTTATATACAATTTGAATGCTTATATCAAACTGGTTAATAATCAAAAACAACTTGTTAATAGTCAGCATATACTGATAACAAAAGATAAATTCAAATCACATCGAGCACCTCTTGGAATTGCAGAAGTCAAATGTGACTTGAGTAGTACAAATTTAGTACAGGTTTTCCTTTCTTAAAATGTGTATATATCTTTTGGCACCCACTATATTTAACATATTTAAGGTGTAGTAAATACTTCTACATCCATAGATAGTATGTTTATAGCATTATGCAAAGTATATTACATACAAAACATAAATCCTGCTTTCATGTGTTTGCAATCTAAGGAGAGAAAAATACCAAATACTCTTAGAATTTTTAGATACATAAAGCAGTAGTACAGATGTTAAGTGCTATAAGAGTTCAGAATAGGAAGAAAGTGATTCCTTTTAACTGCATTATTCAGGATAGGTTTCCAGAAAGAGGTAGAATTTGAAGCTGGCCTTGGGGGTTGGATAAGAGTCGAGTAGGTGGAACCAGTCCCTGAGTTACACATGAGCTAGGTTCTGTAGGTTTGTTCTTAAGTTGAATTTGTATGTTAGAATAGGCACATTTACCTATTACCTGTAATAGCCTCTGTGCATAAGTGTGAGTTGTATGTCAGTCAGATGATTATACTCGGGGACTGCCTGTATAGCATATGATGGATAAAGGAAAAGACTGAGCAAACACAGAGTTGGAAAGCACAAGAACCATTGACTGAGTATGAGCAAAATACTAATGTCTGAAGAAAAATACCATATATGTACAAAAGTACTGATTGATCTCACATGCTCAGATCATTAAATATCAAGTTGACATAAACTCTTATCATGTTATTTTAGTAGTGCTTTTATGTTAAAAAATGGAACTGGGAAGTAAAGATTCCTTACATGATTTGGAAAGGTTAAAATTCAAGGTTTTATTTCAACATTAGTCCACACAAGTGGTTCTCCAACTTTAGCATGGATTATAATCACCTATAACACTTGTTTAAAAGAAAAAAAAATGTTGCTGCACTTCTTTGGTGAAGGACTAAACTAAAACTCAGACTGTGGGTCAAGATGGAGTTGTTTTATTGGTGGTCAGTGGCCCCAGGTTTCCAAACCCAATTGACCTGGTTTGATTACTAGGCTAAGCTAGAAAGTTCAACCAATGCACAACTGTAACCAAAAGTGAGTGGAAACTGAAAATAAAATTGGAGTGGCACAGGCAGTGTTGTTAGAAAGAAAAAAATACACAAGTTTCAGGGTAACAAAGAGAGATTTTATTTAGGAAGAACAAAGAAAAAGTTTAGAGCACTTCTAAAGATAATTGGAAGTGGGTCCTTCTCATGAAGGTAAAAAGGTGAGAGTGACAAGATGCAAGGGTCTTAAATACTCTCTCCATTTGAAATTGGCTGCAAGTCTTTCATTGTCTTCCCTTGCACTTTGAGGAATTATTGCCTTTTTCTATTGGTCATTGATTTTCTCTTTCTATTGCTCATTGGTTACCTAGGTTACTTCTTACTAACACTGTTATGGGCCTTCCAGACTTCCTGGTTCAGCAAGCCAGGTTTTCCTGCCACCTTTACTGAAGCCCATTTCTTAAGTGTCCCTTCTTGGTTTAGGCTTCCTCACCTAGACCACAGTTCCACCAAAAGGTACCATGTTTTTCTGATATAGCTATAACTGTGTACACTGATGTCATAATTGTATAACTGCTGCTTGGGACCTTGCCATTATTGTTCCCCCTATATATAAAAGTTTACGGGACTACACTTGTGCAGACTTTTCATACTTGTGCACTGGGTGCTGTGAGCTGAATAAAAGCATGTCATACCAGACCTTGGCTCCTGAGTTCTTTGGCCTGTATGAATTGGACATTTGCATAACAGTGTAGTTGGCAGGAGTCCTTTCAGACTAATATGGAGGCACCCCAGGAGGCAAGATAGAAGGATATCCCTTGTCAAGTATGTGGTACTCAGTTGTGGGGTGGTGGAGAGCCTATTGTCTGCCTGGGCACCCCCCAAGAACTCCACAGAATAGGAGTTCCACAGTCAGGGGTCAAGCTCTCAATACCCTTGGGGAGACATTTGAGAAAAAAAGCATCTGTGGCTGTGGGAGCTGGTGGGTGTTCCTTTCAGTCCTATGAGCTGAAACTGAGGTGACCCCCCAAGAGGCAACTCATGTTTAGGAACTCCAAGAAGAACTGGCAGAAGAGTGGCAACAGGCTTGCACTAGAAGAGACTGACTACCTCTTGAAGGGGGAATGGCTGTTATAGTAGCAGATCCTCCTCCTCCTACTACTAAGAAAATTAAGTGCTATATTTTCAGGTGTGGCTGGTGGTCACCCAAAAGGTGAAAACCCAACATCCTAGGGTCCCAGGATATCTCCCTGATGGAGCCTCTCAGGTAGTGCAATATTCCTCTTTCCATCCATATATGCAGACAAAATTGGTGGAATTGGGAAGGCAGTTCAGGCAGAAGCCTAATAAGTCGTTGTAGGATAATATTTAGAAATAAACATATCCTACATCAAGCACACAAAGTGAATTCCGTGTGAGTTTAAAATGACTTTCTTTTCTTCCAGACGCTTAAGGGACCTGGACCCCCCCCTGGGCTATACGCAGAGTTGGTTTTCTTGGAGTTGTAAATTCCTTAAGCCATTTCTCTGAAGCTATACACCCCGTGAAGCCTGAGATCAAAGGGCATGACACCCTTCCTCAGAGATACAGGCCAGAGGGTTAACTTATGTTAACAACATATTGTCAGAGTTCTGTAGGTACTCTGCCCTGAGAAGACACAGTCATTACTTCATACTGAGTAAACTGAGTGAATGCTTGAAAGTATTTTTCCATTAACTCTGTTCCCCTTATTTACTTTCTTCTTTATGATTTTGTTTACACACCTGCACAGAGATTAGTCAGTGTTTAGAAGAAGATGTTTACTGCAAAAGTGATTGTGTTGATGTGGTAACAGGATATTTCCTTTTTAGTTGATTTCAGATAGGTAAATTGAGATAATGGTAAAACTAATAGATAATAAATTAAGTGTTTACATGACTAGAAAGGTATAAAATTAAACCCCTACATAAAGATCTTCACTACACGCCATCTCATTTCATGTAATCTGTTTCTTGATGTAATAATTACAGGAGCAAGTTTATGCCCACAGTAAAGATGCTGTTCGTTCGTGTCTCCAGTCATGCAACAGTCATTAGCTGCCTGGATGTTGCAGTTGGTGTTGTCTGACCTTGGGATGGATGGTATTGTTTTAGATGAGAAAGAAATGGGAAAACTAGCTTCAGTAACTACCCACTCCTCTCTGTGGCAGTGTCTCCAAATTAGCTGCTGGTATGGTCAGGGCACTCACTCAGTGTCAAATTGGGTGATGGCTGCAGTCCACACAGTGTGGGAAAACACTAGTGGCCTGTCAGTTCAGTAAGCAAGTGGCAATCATATATAGAATTGTAACAGGTATTATGAGAGCTAGGTGTGCAACACCATGGTTAATTTGAATACTTGGGACCCTGATGAGGAGCTGTTGAAGGCATGGATGAGGGATATGCAAATTATAGTGGCCTCTGTGTTTGGGTCCTTGGTAGCAATCCTGGCACACTATGTAGGAAGATCTATAAACCATGTTACCAGCACTATAGCTGATTTGGGGAAAGCCAAAACTATTAGATAAAAGAAGGACATAGAACAGCAAAAAAGAAGACAGAGAAGGTCACAGAGAATGATGAGCCCCTAGGAGTTAACACATGTAGATGCGAGTAAACCTTCTGGCAGCAACTGAAACCATAACAGCAATTTCAAGCTCTGAAGCACCAGGGCAAAAAGGAACAAGACCCAGAAAAGGGGAGAGGCCACCTATTCAGGTCATGTGCCTGAAAGATTACCTCATGGATCAGACAGAGACAGAGGTGGACACTGAATCTTGCTTTCACTTTGAATAGGAGGCAGGCTCTGGAAATCACCCAGAGGAGGAAGGTGGGGGCTGGAGACCTCATGTGGAACTTGCAATGCACTGATTCCCCGATAATGTGCAATGTGTGTTAGCCCTGATTGACACTAGAGCAGAATGTTCTTTGCTCCACGATAACCCTGACAAATTGCTAGGGCCCCCAGTTGCCATTGCCAGATAGGGATACCAGACTATATGAGTAAAGCCCGTTGAGCTTCCACTGGGCATTGGGTACTTCCCCCTGAGAAAATACCAAGTGTACATTTTCTCCATACCCAAGTATATTCTCAGGGTGGATGTGTTACAGGACTTGTGACTGCATATGACAGTAGGAGAATTCCACATGTAGATGAGAGTTATCAAGGCAGTGGTGCATGAACATGTTGTACACTCCCTATTGTAATTACCAGTGCCCCACAGTGTAACTATTGCAAACAATACAGGATTTCAGGTGGTAATGAGGAGATAAGGAGTTCATGTTAGAATTAGAAAGAGTTAATATTGTGTGCCCATAACACAACCTTTGTAATTCCCTGGTGTGGTCAGTGCAGAAGTCAGACATTTCTTGGCTCATGAACATTGATTAGCAGAAGCTGAGTAAAGTGGTACTTCCACTGCATGCAGTAGTGCCATCGATAGCAGACCTGATGGAAAGCCTAAGTCATGAATGGGAAACTTATCATTATGTGGCTGACTTGGCAAATACTTTCTTTTCTATTGATAATGCTATAGTCAAGATCAATTTGCATTTGCATGGGAAGGGTGACAGTAGATAGTCACTGTCCTTCCACAAGGGTACCTGTATAGCCTCACTGTCTGTCCTGGCCTTGTGGCTGGTGATTTGGCCTAATGGGACCTTTCAAAGGCCATGCACATGTATCATTATATTGATGATATAATATTAACCAGTGATTCTCTTGAAGTCTTGGAGAGTGCTGCACCTTCTTTGCTGACTTATTTGCATAAATGTGGCTGGGCAGTCAGTAACACTAAAGTGCAGGGACCTGAGTTATTTGTCAAGTTTTTGGAGGTTGTCTAGGTTAGTAAGACAAAAGTTTTTCCTGATGCTGTTATCTACAAAATACAAATTTACCTCACACCCATGACCATGAAACAGTTACAGGTGTTCTTAAGCCTTCTGGGATATTTGGAGGGCATTTATCACCCATCTAGTATAACTCTTATACCCACTAAATGGCCTGGTCTTGAAGGAGGCCTGATGGGACTGGATAGAGGAAGCACAGGCTGCCTTTAGTGATGACAAACTTGCTCTGAGAACGATCCAGACTAGACTCTTCATGTATATGACCCTAGGTGTCTTTGTGAATTAGATGTCCATGTTACCCTTAAGGTGTTTGGATGGATACTGTAGAAGCACACAGAATGTTTGTGGCAGCCTATTTGATTTTGTTCCCAACTGTGGAAGGGGTAGAGACCCAGGACCCCTTAGTAGAAAAAAAAGCTTGCTACTGTGTACATCGCCCTGATAGTCAGCACTCCAGCAATGGTACTTACTGTGTACCAAAAAGCAGAGTGTGTGATTGGACTGTGTGACGACACAGTGGCACTGCCAAAATCCCAACCCTAGCAAAATGGGGCACATACTTAACAGCATCAGAGAGTTCTGTGACAGTTATCATAGTCAGAGTGTATGAGACTATTGCAGGCCACATTGTAGGAATTTCTAGGCCCTTTAACAAACCTATATGCACAGACAATGCAGGTGGTGGACAATGAGCCTGAAACCAGCCCATTTTGAGGAGGGCATGCCCAAAGACCAGCAAATACTTGGTGTACAGATGTATCCAGCCAAGGACAACCAGGACACTGGATGCAAAAACATTCCACTCATAGTCCGAGACAATCTGGTTCAACACAAGGACTGGACTGAGCAGTCAGTGGACAGAATTGAGGGATGTTTGGCTAATGGTAGCCAATGAGCCCTCACACTGGTAATATGAACTGATATCTGGGCAGTATTTTGAAGCTTAACTATGTAGATAGCCACCTAGCAGATAAGCCAATGGATGGTTATGCATAGACCCTTGTGGGGACAAGTCTTATGAAAGGACCTGTGGGACATAGTACACCAGAAACAAATGACTATCTATCATGTTACTGGGAATATGCCATTGGCCTTCCCTGGCAACAATGAGGAAGATAACCTAGTGAAAATCTGCTGGATGAAAACAGCCCCTAGGACAGCAGTTCTCAACCCAACCTGTGGGTCACAACCCCTTTGTAACAATGACAATACATTGCGGCATTAGGAAGGTTGAGAACCACTGCCCTAGGAGGATGTGGCACAGTGGTTGCATGGGATGTTGTTGCATGCAGGACAAAAGACTATGTGGGCCAAAGAAAGGCATAAAACTTGTTGGTAACTCATGCAGATGTGCTAGCAACCTGTGCTCAGTGTTTAGTATGCTCTCAGGAATAACCATGAAAACCAGTGGCTTTTGGAGGCCAGGTGATAAGGGGCTGGGTCCCTCTAATATGCTGCTAGGTGGACATCATCAGCCCTCTCCTCCTTTCTGAGGGTTATAAGTATGAACTAACTTCTGTTGACACAGCTACCAGATTGCTGGATGCCTCTCTGGTCTACCACCCAGACCAGCACATTGTGCTAAAAGCCTTGTAATGACTTTGTGCTGCTTTGGACTGCCCTTGGTTATAGAAAGTTATAATGGGACACAACTCACAGGAATCAAGGTACACCAGTAGGGTAAGTACATGGGCATGAATGGTCTTAACATGCTCTGTACTGCCCTCAAGCTGTCAGGATTGTGGAATACAATAATGAACTATTGAAATAGAGATTGCATTCCACTAGTCTAAGTCACTCCTTGGCTGGGTGGACTAAGAAGCTATGGACTGTACTTCATGTGTTGAATGAGCAGTGTTGAAAAGGGGGGTTGGCCCTCATAAAGGCTGTTCTCCATAGGACAGTCATGCCCATTCAACTGCAAGTGCAAATGAAAGACATTCTCTTTAAACCAGGTTTTGGGTGGCAGGGAAGAGTGCTGTTACCTGCCACAATGGGCTTAATATGTGGTCAGCAGGCCATATGAACATGACCCTGGGATAGTAAAGCCCCTCGCATGTGGTAGGTGGCTATTTTGACCCCATGCAGTAAAGACCTAGAAGTGGACCTGTATGTTACCCTGTGGGCACAGGAACTTGGCCACCAGTAGCACAAATGTTTTATCCAGGACAAGGGCTCAGGGATAATAACCTCAAGGACACTTTTGTTATTACCTATTTATGGCCCATTGTGTATTCTGCCCTTACTACATGTTGACCCTATCCTGTATGCTACCCAGGTGTGGTATGAAAAGCCAGGCCAGCCACTGTTGGCATTCATGGTTTTGTTAACTGATGGATCTCTAGCCTGTGTACCCCCAGAGTGGTGTATAAGCTTTCCTGTGTGTACCTATAAGCTTTCTTGCTATTTGTGCATAGTGTCATATAGACCAATGCATTGATGGACTGAGCACATTCCATATTCCACATAGTGGCTTTGATCTCCAATCAGTCAACTTGCTGCATTTGTTCTGAATTGCCCATAAAAGTTAGTGATGATTTCCATGGAAAAGCAAACCCATGCAGCCAGCAACTGGTCGTGGCTGTGGAAGCTGATTCCACTACACTGTGGAATACCATAAAACAATGCATCTTTTCTTTAGTATGTGAGTAAGTGAATCATTCATAACCATAGACTGTTTATTCCATGTGGGATGGCATAGGCTGGCTGACTGCAGAGGCCATGGAGTTAGCAGACTTCACAGCTGTGTGTATCAAGTGCCTTTTTGGATGTGGGATAACAGTGCAGTGTACATCCTCAGTTCTTTGTCACAATGTGCCCCATCCACCATACAGGTGCTTTCCCTGTACCTTGGGGTAGTCTATAGGCACTATGTTTGGCTTTACCTGCCAGCCAATTGGACTGGCCACTGCACCTGGGGATGGTCATACTTGCCTGTCAAGATATACCTCATTTTGGACAGGCGACTATGAACTGGGATGAATATAAGAAAAAAATTTTGGATGAAAAGAACCGCTTAATGGCTCTACCCCTTAGCCCTCTTTTCAACACAAGGGGCCACTATAGACAACCAATGGGAAATAATAGTATTTAACATGTATACCACTAGGGCATTAAATGAAACTCATGAGGCTCTAACCTTGTTGGATATAGAAGTGTATCAAATGTGAAAGGTGGTGCTGCAGAATTGCATGGCTGTGGATATGCTCACTGCCTCTCAGGGTGATCTGTGTGCCCTTTTGGGCACATTCTGTCGTGTGTACATTCCTGTTGAACACTATAATATCAGTCAGGCTTTAAATTTCCTAGTGCAGGAGATCCAGAGTATTACATACCTAACTGGAATCCCCTCTACAGGAGTGCTGGGCTTCCCCTGCCAGTGTTTGGTCAGTAGTATTAGTTAATGTATTCATCATAACTTGTTCCCTAATTGTGTGTTGTTGTGGCTTATATTGCTACTGTGGTATTTGGATGCAGTGTTCCACACTATTTGAACAGGAAGGCTTGCAGAAGAACCAAATGTGTAGATTGTGAACTGAGCAACCCCAATGGGTGGAGTGTGGGGCAAGGTGGAGTTATTTATTCTTTCTTGTCCATAGTTTCCCCTGAATGTGGCATGTGTTCTTTATATAGCCATAACTGTGTACACTGATGTCATGATTATATAACTGATGCTTTGGCCCTTTGCCACTATTGTTCCACTGGATACAAAAGTGTACGGAACTTTCTGCAGACTTGTATGGAAATTTCTGCAGACTCGTACTGACTTTTCATGCTTATTCACTGGCTACTGTGAGCTGAATAGAGGTATGCCACACCTGCCTTTGGCTCCTAGGTTTGTCTTTGGCCTTTCCAAATTGAATCATTTAAATAACATGAACTTCACTTTAAAATGAACATGATATCATCTCATTGTATATCCCCGCATATTAATCCAAAATTTAAAAAGCTTGTTGCTGGGTCTTATATGCAGAGTTTCTGATTCAGTTGGTCTCTGATGGGGGCTGAAGAATTTGCATTTCTTACATTTTCCCAGGTGAAGCTGATGCTGCTCATCTGGGTGATTATGCACTGGGGAAGAGAATGTTTCAGTCAGAGGAAATACTATGTCTGGTGCAATGACTCTGAGTCTTAAATTAGCTTGAGAAGAAACAATGAAGAACTTTTGAAGATGATGGATATGTCTGTTACCTTGATTGTGGTTATGGTATTACAGGTGCTTGCATATGTACAAATTCATTAAATGTACACATTAAATATATTTAGTTAATTTTATATGAATTATGTGCTTCATTTTACATGAGTTTATGCCTTAATAAATATTTTTTAGAGGAAATAAAGGATGTTTCTTTGGTTTGAATAGATTGAGCACAGGGGACATAAGTAGAAATAAGGTCAGTAAGGTAATAGGAATTAGATCAGGAAATCTGAGACATCATTATCAAGATCTTTGATTTTACTCTGAAATTGAAAGTCATCTGCTTTTATTTTAAGAAATCACTATAGTTCCTGTGTTAAGGAAAGACTTAAAGAGAGCAAGGTGGGAAGAAGTGAA
The DNA here is from genome assembly GCF_027406575.1 of Nycticebus coucang. Classification (NCBI taxonomy): domain Eukaryota; kingdom Metazoa; phylum Chordata; class Mammalia; order Primates; family Lorisidae; genus Nycticebus; species Nycticebus coucang. Next base: position 91,434,779 of record NC_069804.1, read on the forward strand.
ATGAATTAAAATAATATTATAGTGGCCAGGTGTAGTGGCTCACACCTGTAATCCTATGTATCCAATCTGAGGAAAGGTGGATCACCAGAGTTTAGGAGTTTGAGACCAGCCTGACCAAGAACTAAACCCCTGTCTCTACTAAAAATAGACAAAACTAGCTGGGCATTGTGGCTGGTGCCTGTAGACCCAGCTAATCTGCAGGCTGAGGCAACGGGATTCCTTGAGCCCAAAATTTTGAGGTTGCTGTGAGCTATGATGCCAGGGCATTCTAACCAGGGTGAAAGTGAGATCATGTCTTAAAATAATAATAATAGGAGGCGGCAAGATGGCTGACTGGAAGTAGCCTCCAACAGAAACTCCTGTCCAGAGGGAAGGATAATGTCCAGAAAGTACCCAATTAAGCTGAGGATGGGGAGCTGAGCCGAGAGAGAAGTAAGATAGCTGCAGGCCACTTCTGCTGGGGCAAGCTGTGACTCCAAGAAAGCAATCTTGAGGCACAAAACTCATCCAAATGGAAAAATGTCCCACCCCTCCCCCAAGAAAGCTGTGCTTTTTTTTCTTTTTCCTTTCTCTCTTTGTTTGCTCCTGTAGGTTTTCTACAGGCAAGTAGTGAACTGAGAACCTCTGTCTCACACCATGGGTGAGAGCTGTGGGAAGTGGGGACTATTTCCTCCAGAGAGACTCTGTGGTGACTCCGGACACTCTTACCAGGCAGAAAAAAATGAACTAACATTTTCCTTGCTTTTCTGAACTTCCAGTCCACCCTTCCCCCCTCACCTGATAAACCAGAACCCTAACCCCTGCTGAAACTGAGGGAGGAGGCTCATGAGCAGCGTCCCCCACTCCCAGTCTGCCAGACCAAGTGCTCTGCTCCCTGCCCAGCCAGAATCAGCTGGAGCCCTGTGCCCCCACTCTCCCTGTCTCTGGGCTGCACTGCACATCCCGAGCCCTGCCCCAGCACCCTTCCTGCTTCCACACCACACCCCGCCCAACCAGAGTCTGCTGGAGCCGAGGGCCCCATGCCCTGCTCCCAGTACCCTCCCTGCCTGCGTGCATCATCCCCATTATGGTGTTGAATCTGTGTGCACCACGCTCCTGGAGCTGCTCCTACAGCCAGAATTCCCTGGCTTTGGCAGTAGCAGAGGAGCTGCACAGGGTCACTTCCCACAAAGGTCCAGCAACAATAGAGTGATTCTGCTGGGGTCTAATCTTGGAGAGACACCTTCCAAACTCTGTGCACTGCCAGAGGAAACCAGAACACTCTATAGGGAGTGAGTGCTGCAGAGCAGCAGGGGAAAAGGTGTGGTGGGTGAGGTAGAAAAGCATTTGCTGTCCTGGTACACCCAGGATTAGACTGACCCCAAGTGGAACTCTCACCAGTGGTTATTGAACAGCTGAGGCAGGCAGGCCTCAGGTCCCCCAGTTGGCTGGTAGCAGAGGGCAGTGGCCGGGCCGTGGGGGCATTGACCTTCCTTTGACTCTGACAGGCGCTAAGGCCCGGCACTTCTGCTTATTGGAGGGAGCAGGAATGCAGCCCTGTGAAGTCACCAGTGACTGGGTGTGAAAAAGGAGCAAAGTGGAGAAAGAAACTCAGCCCCCTGGTGCAACTGTGCTACCAGGCAGGCCTTTCTGAATCTATAGACCACTGGAGTGAGCCAAATCTGAGCAGCCAGCAGACCTCTGCCATCTAGTGGCTGGAGACCTTTCAACCTCTCCCACTTGAGAGTTCATACTGACTGGGTCAATTGGTTCAGAAGCCCTAACCTGGGACAATCACACAAGGACCCTCTTGGACGGTACCCTGGTTGTGCAGTAACAGGAAGGATTGATTTTTCCCTTCCCACTGTTTTCCATGGGGGTTGGGGTGTCTTAATTACTTGCATTTCTCCACAGCTAAGACTTCACCAGAGTAACTGATCCACCAGGATTGGACAAGAACCAGCTGAATATAAGACAGAGCTACGTAACCAACCATACGAAGCAGGTTTCCTCAGTCTCAGACTGTAATACTGTACAGGTCCTTTGCAAAGCTAAAGGGGAAAAAGCTGCAGTCATCAGTCCAAGATCCTTAACAAAGGGCTGGTTAACCACAACTCCAGGAAACCTCAATCCAATTTAATCCTACCTGACCACCTAGCCTACAGTGAAAAACAATCATGAGGCAGAATCAGCAGAAAAACTCTGGCAACATGAATAATCAGAGTAGATCAACTTCCCCAAGAAACAATAAAGCAGACACAGCACAAGATCCCATTCATGAACAAATGCCTGAGATGTCAGAAATCAAGTTCAGAGTTTCGATAGCAGATAAGATCAACAGAATGGAGGAAATGATGGAATTAGAATTCAATGAATTTAAAGACAAAATGACCGAAGATTTTGACACATTAAAGCAAGATTTTGCAGCCCTCAAAGATCTAAAAAATACACTAGAATCCTTCAGTAACAGAATGGAGCAGACAAAAGAAAGGATACCTGACATTGAAGACAAGGCTTTTGAACGCTCCCAAATACTCAAAAAGGAAAAAAAAAAAAAAAAGTGGAGAACAAAAATGGATCATCCTCTCAGAGAGCTCTGGGATAATTCAAAGAGATCTAATATTCGCCTTAGAGGAATACCTGAAAGTGATGAGGTTACTGTGAAGGATACACATGCTTTGCTTCATGAAATAATTAAAGAGAACTTTCCAGACGTGCCAAGAGATTCTGAAATTCAGATAGCAGACAGTTTTAGAACACCAGCACGACTCAACCCAAATAAAACTTCTCATAGACACATTATAATTAACTTCACTAAAGTTAATATGAAGGAGAAAATTCTTTAAGCTGTAACATGTAAGAAAACCATTACATATGAGGGGAAGAACATTAGAATGACTGAAAATCTCTCTGCTGAAACCTTTCAAGGTAGAAGAGGGTGGTCATCAACTTTTAATCTCCTTAAACAAAATAACTTTTAACCCAGGATCCTGTAGCCAGCTAAATTGAGTTTCATCTATGATGGAGAAATTAAATACTTTAATGACATTCACATGTTGAAGAAATTTGCCATAACTAAACCAGCTCTAAAGGATATTCTCAGACCTATTCTCCATAATGAACAACACAATCTTCCACCACCAAAGTAAAATCACTCAGAAATGTTTGATCAAATTCTAACTTCCATAGTCATGAAAGGATTAAAAATGTCCACTGGACTTTCCAAAAACTTGATACCCAAAACTCCATCTGGCTTATCATTACTCTCAATTAATGTGAATGGCTTAAGTTGCCCTCTAAAGAGACACGGGTTGACTGACTGGATACAAAAACTCAGGCCAGATATCTGCTACATTCAAGCATCTCACCTTACCTTAAAAGATAAACATAGACTCAGGGTGAAGGGATGGTCATCTATAATTCAGGAAAATAGAAATAAGAAAAAAGCAGGTGTTGCAATTTTATTCACAGATACAATAGGCTTTAAAAAAAATTAAAGTAAGAAATGATAATGACGGTCACTTCTTTTTTTTTTAATTTTTTTATTAAATCATAACTGTATACAATGATATGATTATGGGGCATCATACACTCACTTCATAAACCATTTGACACATTTTTATCACAGTGGTTAACATAGCCTTTCCGGCGTTATCTCAGTTACTGTGCCAAAACATTTATATTCTACATTTACCAAGTTTCGCAAATACCCCTGTAAGATGCACCACAGGTGTGATCTCACCGATTCCCCTCCCTCTACCCACCCCCCCCTTTCCCACTTCCCCCTATTGTTAAGTTGTAGCTGGCTTATAGCTTTCATGTGAGAGTCCCAAATTAGTTTCATAGTAGGGCTGTGTACATTGGGTATTTTTTCTTCCATTCTTGGGATACTTTACTAAGAAGAATATGTTCCAGCTCCATCCATGTAAACATGAAAGAGATAAAGTCTCCATCTTTCTTTAAGGCTGCATAGTATTCCATGGTATACATATACCACAATTTATTAATCCATTCGTGGATCGATGGGCACTTGGGCTTTTTCCATGACTTAGCTATTATGAATTGGGCTGCAATAATCATTCTGGTACAAATATCTTTGTTATGTTGTGATTTTTGGTCTTCTGGGTATATGCCCAGCAGAGGAATTACAGGATTGAATGGCAGATCTATTTTTAGATCTCTTAATGTTCTCCATATATCTTTCCAAAAGGACTGTATTAATTTGCATTCCCACCAGCAGTGCAGAAGTGTTCCCTTTTCTCCGCATCCACGCCAACATCTCTGGTCTTGAGATTTTGTGATATAGGCTAGTCTCATTGGAGTTAGATGATATCTCAAAGTAGTTTGGATTTGCATTTCTCTGATGATTAAAGATGATGAGCATTTTTTCATATGTCTGAAGGCCGTGCGCCTGTCTTCTTCAGAGAAGTTTCTCTTCAAATCCCTTGCCCAGCCTGCAATGGGATCCCTTGTTTTTTTCTTGCGATGCGTTTGAGTTCTCTGTGGATTCTGGTTATTAAACCTTTGTCAGAGATATACCCTGCAAATATCTTCTCCCATTCTGAGGGCTGTCTGCTTGCTCTGCTTACTGTGTTCTTAGCTGTGCAGAAGCTTTTTAGTTTGATCAAGTCCCAGTAGTGTATTTTTGAAGCTGCTTCAATTGCCCGGGGGGTTCTCCTCATGAAATACTCACCCAGACCAATTTCTTCAAGGGTTTTCCCTGCATTCTCCTCTAGTATTTTTATAGTTTCATGTCTTAAGTTTAAAGCTTTAATCCAATCAGAGTCTATCTTAGTTAATGGTGAAAGGTGTGGGTCCAATTTCAGTCTTCTGCAGGTTGCCAGCCAATTCACACAGCACCATTTGTTAAATAGGGAATCTTTTCCCCACTGAATGCTTTTAATTGGCTTGTCGAAAATCAAATAGCGGTAAGTAGCTGGATTCATCTCTTGGTTCTCTATTCTGTTCCAGATATCTACTTCTCTGTTTTTGTGCCAATACCATGCTGTTTTGATCACTATCGATTTGTAGTAAAGTCTGAGGTCTGGTAGTGTGATTCCTCCTGTTTTGTTTTTATTTCTGAGTAATGTCTTGGCTATTCGAGGTTTTTTCTGATTCCATATAAAACAAAGTAATGTTTTTTCAAGATCTTTAAAATATGACAGTGGAGCTTTAATAGGGAGTGCGTTGAAATTATATATTGCTTTGGGTAGTATGGACATTTTGATAATGTTGATTCTTCCTAGCCATGAGCATGGTATGTTTTTCCATTTGTTAACATTTTCAGCTATTTCTTTTCTTAGAGTTTCATAGTTCTCTTTATAGAGATCTTTCACGTCTTTTGTTAGGTAAATTCCCAAATATTTCATCTTCTTTGGCACTACTGTGAATGGGATAGAGTCCTTAACTGCTTTTTCAATTTGACTGTTGTTGGTGTATATAAAGGCTACCGATTTATGAATGTTGATTTTGTAACCTGAGAAGCTGCTGTATTCCTTGATCACTTCTAGGAGTTTTGTAGTAGAGTCCCTAGTGTTTTCCAGATACACAATCATATCATCTGCGAAGAGCGAGAGTTTGATCTCTTCTGACCCTATATGGATACCCTTGATCGCCTTTTCTTCCCTAATTGCAGTGGCTAAAACTTCCATTACAATGTTGAAAAGCAATGGAGACAATGGGCAGCCTTGTCTGGTTCCTGATCTGAGTGGAAATGATTCCAATTTAACTCCATTCAATATGATATTGGCTGTGGGTTTGCTGTAGATAGCCTCTATCAGTTTAAGAAAAGTCCCTTCTAGACCAATTTTCTTGAGTGTTCTGATCATGAAGGGATGCTGGATATTATCAAAAGCTTTTTCTGCATCAATTGAGAGAATCATATGGTCTTTGTTTTTTAATCTGTTTATGTGCTGAATTACATTTATAGATTTACGTATATTGAACCAGCCTTGAGACCCTGGGATAAAACCAACTTGGTCATGATGTATAATTTGTTTGATGTGTTGTTGAATTCTGTTTGTTAGGATCTTGTTGAATATTTTTGCATCTATATTCATTAGTGATATTGGTCTATAATTTTCTTTTCTTGTTGGGTCTTTTCCTGGTTTGGGGATCAGGGTGATATTTGCTTCATAGAATGTGTTGGGTAGTCTTCCTTCTTTTTCTACATTTTGGAACAGGTTGAGTAATATAGGTACTAATTCCTCTTTAAAGGTTTGGTAAATTCTGACGTGAAACCATCTGGTCCCGGGCTTTTCTTTTTAGGGAGGTTTTGTATAGTTGATGCTATTTCTGAACTTGATATGGGTCTATTCAACATTTCCACTTGATTCTGGTTAAGTCTTGGAAGGTGGCGTGCTTCCAAGTATCGGTCTATTTCCTTCAGATTTTCATATTTCTGAGAATAAAGTTTCTTGTAATATTCATTAAGGATTTTTTGGATTTCTGATGAGTCTGTGGTTATTTCGTCTTTGTTGTTTCTGATTGATGATATTAGAGATTTTACTCTTTTTTTCCTGATTAGGTTGGCCAGAGGTTTATCTATTTTATTGACCTTTTCAAAAAACCAGCTTTTTGATTTATTGATCTGTTGTATTATTCTTTTGTTTCCAATTTCATTTAATTCTGCTCTAATTTTGGTTATTTCTTTTCTTCTACTGGGTTTGGGGTTGGAATGTTCTTCCTTTTCCAGTTGTGTGAGATGTCCCATTAAGTTGTTAACTTCCTCTCTTTCCGTTCTCTTGAGGAAGGCTTGCAGTGCTATAAATTTCCCTCTTAGAACTGCCTTTGCAGTGTCCCAGAGGTTCTGATAGCTTGTGTCTTCATTGTCATTTTGTTCCAAAAAATTGGTGATTTCTTTCTTAATCTCATCTCTGACCCAGCTATCATTCAACATAAGGTTATTTAACTTCCATGTTTTTGTATGGGTATGCAGATTCCTGTTGTTACTCAATTCAAGTTTTATTCCATGATGGTCCGAGAAGATGCATGGAATAATTTCTATTCCTTTAAATTACTGAGGTTAGACTTGTGACCTAAAATGTGATCAATTTTGGAGTAAGTTCCGTGGGCTGATGAGAAGTATGTGTATTCAGTTTTGTTGGGGTGAAATGTTCTGTAGATGTCTGCTAAATCTAAATATTGGATGGTTAGGTTTAAATCTAAGATTTCTCTGCTCAGCTTCTTGCTGGAGGATCGATCCAACACTGCCAAGGGACTGTTGAAATCTCCAACGATTATGGAGCTGGAGGAAATCAAGTTACTCATGTCTGTTAGAGTTTCTCTTATAAATTGAGGTGCATTCTGGTTGGGTGCATAGATATTAATAATTGAGATCTCGTCATATTGAGTATTACCCTTAACAAATATGAAGTGACCATTCTTGTCCTTCCTTACTTTTGATGGTTTAAAGCCTACTGTATCTGCAAATAAAATTGCAACACCTGCTTTTTTCTGATTACCATTTGCCTGAAATATGGATGACCATCCTTTCACCCTGAGTCTGTATTTGTCTTTTAAGTTGAGATGTGACTCTTGTATGCAACAAATATCTGGCTTGAGTTTTTGTATCCAGTCAGCTAACCTATGCCTCTTTAGAGGACAGTTTAAGCCATTCACATTGATGGAGAGTATTGATAAGTCTGGTGGAATTTTGGGTATCGAGTTTTTCAAAGGTCCAGTGGACATTTTTAATCCTTTCGCCAGTGTGGAAGTTGGAGTTTGATCCGAAGTTTCTGAGTGAGTTTACTTTTGTGGGATAGGATTGGGTTGGTCATTGTGGAGGATAGGTCTGAGAACATCCTGAAGAGCTGGTTTACTTATGGCAAATTTTTTCAACATATGAATGTCATTGAAGTATTTAATTTCTCCATCATAGATGAAACTCAGTTTAGCTGGATACAAGATCCTGGGTTGAAAGTTTTTTTGCTTTAGGAGATTAAAAGTTGATGACCAGCCTCTTCTTGCTTGAAAAGTTTCAGCAGAGAGATCTGCAGTTATTCTAATATTCTTACCTTTGTACGTTATAGTTTTCTTTCGCCAGGCTGCTTTGAGAATCTTCTCTTTCATGTTAACTTTAGTGAAGCTAATTATGATATGTCTGGGAGATGGCTTATTGGGGTTGAATCGTGCTGGGGTTCTGAAGCTGTCTGCTATCTGAATTTCAGATTCTCTAGGCATGTCTGGAAAATTTTCTTTCATAATTTCATGTAGAAGGGCCTCTGTGTCCTTGGCAGCCACTTCATCGTTCTCCAAAATTCCTATAACCCTTATGTTGTTTTTTTTCGAATTATCTGAGAGTTCTCTGAGTGAGTGATCCGTTTTTGCTCTCCATTTCTCTTCCTCTTTGAGAGATTGGGAGCGTTCGAAGACTTTATCTTCAATGTCAGAAATCCTTTCTTCTGCTTGCTCCATTCTGTTACTGAGGGATTCTACTGTATTTTTCATATCTTTGAGGGCTGTAAGTTCTTGTTTCAGTGTGTCTAAGTCTTTGGTGGTTTTGTCTTTAAATTCGTTAAATTCTTGAGACATTTTTTGAATTTCTCCTCGAATTCCTAATTCCATTTTATTAATCTTGTCTGCAAACCAAATTCTGAATTCAACTTCTGACATCTCAGCCAGTTGTTTATGAATGGGATCTTCAATCACATCTGCCGTATCTTTTCTTGGGGGGGTTGATCTATTCTGGTTATTCATGTTACCAGAGTTTTACCGCTGATTCCGCCCCATGGTTTACTCCCTTTGGTTTTTCCCCTGGGGTTTTATCGAGGGCCCGTACAGGGTTGTGGCCTGAGAAACTGGGGCCCTGTCTGGTGTGGTGGAGCAAAGTGTTTCTGTCTTGTTTTCAGCTGGTTTCTGTTCGATCCTATTGCAACTTCTACTCTGGCTTGAAGTCTCAGCTGTGTGGAAAAATCAGCAATTAAGTCACCCCGCCTGCCCACCTCTGGCCCCAGTTGGAAAAGGAGAATCAAACCTTCCTACAATTGCACACCCAGGGCACCTCCTGAAGAGTCCTCAGTCTATTAGCCCAGTTCAAAAGGTCTGAATCAACTGTCTCAATCGGCACTTGTCTCGGGTGGAAGGGTTCAAGAGGTCTCTGGGAACTGGATCACAGGGGCCTGGTGACTCCTCTGACACAGCTCACCCCAGTGCAGCGTGGCGTCAGGAGGAGCCACCCAGCAAACAGAGCAGTCTGGGAAGGTTGACGTCTCCTTCCCCACTTTGCCCCTCCGTCGGACCCAGTCACTGGTATCTCTGCAGATGGCTAACCCAGTTGCCTGCAGTGAACAGACACTCCAGGGTTTGCACCTGCCTGAATCGCAAGGAAGTCTGCCAGGCCCCCGCAGACTGCCGCTACCTAGCAGGAGGAGATGGGGCCTGACATCTTTGAGTGTTTGATGCAGGTGATGGGAAGGAGATGTTCACTCAGGCTTAGCCCCGTCCCTGATGCATGCTGCTAACAGAACAGAACAGAACAGAACAGACAACTTTGTGAGGTTCTGTCTCTGTTCCTGTCGTCGCCTACAGGAGACTGGCTGTTTTGAGTTCAAACGTCTTTGCTGCTGGAGAATTGCGTCTGAACACCTCTCTGGGTCAGCCCCGCCCTGGAGGCTTCCGGGTTTGTGAGCCGTGTCACCGGTGGCCTCCTCTGGTTGCCCAGGGAGACAGGGGGTGTGGCCTCAGAATATCCAGAAGTGAGCGTTCTGCTGTTAAAGAAAAAACGGCTGTTGATCTACCTCCAGGGAACTGCTGCTCTGGTGTGGGCTCTCAGGCGACCCTTTTCTCCTCTGTCCCGCGCCCCAGAGTCAGCACTGAGCGGCCGCAGTTTGTGCTGGGTCCACACCCCTTAAGAGATCCCCCAAGAATCAGAACTCTTGGGGGATGGGCCCCCAGACCCCGATTGGGAGTGGGGTGGGGGGAAGCTAGAGTTTCATTCAGTTTCACGCAATACTACGGTCCGGGGAGGGCTCCTGCACTGCACCGCAGGGAAGTGCCGCCAAGGCTTGATTTCCCCTCAGCAGAGTGCCCTCTCCTCGCTCACGTATCCCAGAGTCAGCGCTGACCTGACGCAGCTCAGGCACTGTGCACTCCCCTCGAGAAATCACCCAAGGAGCCGAACTCCTGGGGGATAGGCCCTCAGACCCCGAGTGAGAGTAGGGGTTCTCAGCTCTCAGCGGGCAGGCCAGAGTCTGATTCAGTCTTGGGCCCCGTATGCCTGGGGAGGGTTGCTGCACTGCACCGCAGGGAAGTGCCGCGAGGCATGACTCCCCCTCAGCCCGGTGCCCTCTCCTCACTCGGCGCGCCTCAGAGTCAATGCTGACCAGTCGCAACTCGGGGACTGTCCACTCCTCTTGAGAAATCACCCAAGGATCCGAAGTCCTGGGGGACAGGCCTCCAGACCTCAGTGGGCGGGAGGGGAGCGCCGGGGATTCAGGGTTGCCGGCAAAGGATTCCCAAAGTTTTATTCAGCCCTATGTCCGGCAGGAGAACGCCACGGCACCCCAGTAGGGGAGGTAGGTCCAGTTTTTAGAAGGTCTCTCCCGTGGAGTGTAGTGGGAGGGCCTTTAATTTCTGCCCACTTGTTAAATTGTGGGGCTCTAGAGCCGGTCTCATGGGGGAGGGGGACTCCCGTCCGCTTGGTGGTGGATTTTGTACCTTTTGTTTGCGTCCTTGTGATCACAACTTGCCTCAGCGGTGTTGATGTGCATTCTTCAGCCTTCTCTCTTGGTGAGGCTCAAGTCCACCAGGATACTTACTAAATTCCTGTCCCTTAACTCTCCTTCTGGACGGGAGCCTTTGTTGAAAGCTGGCTTCAGTCCGCCATCTTGTCTCCCGCCCCCGACGGTCACTTCTTATTTGTTAAGGGCAACACTCAACATGATGAGATTTCAATTATCAACATTTACGCACCCAAGAAGAATGCACCTCAATTTATAAGAGAAACTCTAACTGACTTGAGCAACTTGATTTCCCCCAGCACCATACTTGTTGGAGACTTTAACACTCCTCTGGCAGCGTTGGATAGATCCTCCAAAAAGAAGCTAAGCAGAAAAATTTTAAAACTAAACTTAATCATTCAACATTTACATCTAAAAGACATCTACAGAACATTTCATCCTAATAAAAGTGAATACACATTCTTCTCATCATCCCATGGATCATCCTCCAAAATTGATCACATTTAAGGTCACAAGTCTAACCTCAGCAAATTTAAAAGAATAGAAATCATTCCTTGTATTTTCTCAGACCATCACAGAATAAAAGTTGAACTCAGTAACAACAGGAATCTCCATACACATAAAAAAACATGGAAACTAAATAACCTCACATTGAATGATAGCTGGGTCATAGACAAGATTATGAAGGAAATTACCAAGTTTTTGGAACAAAACAATAATGAAGAAATGAAGTATCAGAACCTCTGGGATAACACAAATGCAGTCTTAAGAGGAAAATTTATAGTGTTGCATGCCTTACTCAAGAGAATGGAAAGAGAGGAAGACAATAACTGAATGGGACATCTCAAGCAACTAGAAAAGGAAGAATTTTCCAACCTGAAACCCAGCAGAAGAAAAGAAATAACTAAAATTAGGGCAAAACTAAATGAAATTTAAAACAAAAGAATTATACAACCAATCAAAGAGTTGTTGTTTTTTTTAAAGGTCAATAAAATAGATAAACCTTTTGCTAACTTAACCAAAAGTAGAAGAGTAAAATCCATAATTTCATCAATCAGAAATGATTAAGGCCAAATAAAAACAGACTCCTCAGAAATTCAAAAAATCCTTAATGAATTCTACATAAAACTCCACTCTCAGAAGTATGAAAATATGATGGAAATAGATCAATACTTGGAAACTTGCCATTCTCCTAGACTTAGCCAGAGAGAAGTTCAAATGTTGAACAAGCCTATAACAAGCTCTGAAACAGCATCAAATATAAGAAATCTCTCCCCTTCCCCCCCCCAAAAAAAAAGCCTGGGACCAGATAGCTTCACATCAGAATTTTACCAAACCTTTAAAAAGGAACTAGTACCTATATTACTTAATCTTTTCTAAAACATAGAGAAAGAAGAAATACTTCCCAACACATTCTATGAAGCAAATATCACCCTGATACCCAAACCAGGAAAAGATCCAACAAGAAAACAAAATTATAGACCAATATCTCTAATAAATATTGATGCAAAAATATTCAATAAGATCCTAGCAAACAAAATCCAAAAACACATCAAACAAATTATACACCACGACCAGGTGGGTTTAATTCCAGGGTCCCAAGAATGGTTCAATATACATAAATCCATAAATATAATACATCACATAAACAAATTAAAAAACAAAGACCATATGATTCTCTCAATTGATGCAGAAAAAGCTTTGACAATATCCAGCATCCTTTCTTGATCACAACACTTAAGAAAATAGGTATAGAAGGAACATTTCTTAAACTGATAGAGGCCATCTACAGCAAACCCATAGCCAATATCGTATTGAATGGAGTAAAATTGAAATAATTTCCACTCAGATCAGGAGCCAGACAAGGATGCCCACTTTCTCCACTGCTTTTTAACATTGTAATGGAAGTCTTAGCCACTGCAATCAGGCAAGAGAAGGCAATCAAGGGGATCCAAATAGGACCAGAGATCAAACTGTCACTCTTTGCAGATGATAAGATTATATATCTGGAAAATCCCAGGGAATCAACTACAAAACTCCTAGAAGTGATCAAGGAATATAGTAACATCTCGGGATACAAAATTAACAATCATAAATCTGTAGCCTTTATATACACCAACAATAGTCAAGTGGAAAAAATAATCAAGGACTTTATTCCCTTTACAATAGTGCCAAAGAAGATGAAATATCTGGGAGTGTATCTAACTAAAGACGTGAAAGATCTCTATAAAGAAATAGATCTCTATAAAGAAAAAGAAATAGCTGAAGATGTTAACAAATGGAAAAATATGCCATGCTCATGGCTGGCAAGAATCAACATTGTTAAAATGTTGATACTACCTAAAGCAATTTACAGATTTAACACTATCCCTATTAAAGCACCTCTGTAATATTTTAAAGAACTGGAAAAATTAGTACTTTGTTTTTTATGGAAACATAGAAAACCTCGAATAGCGAAGACATTACTCAGAAATAAAAACAAATCAGGAGGAATCACGCTTCCAGATTTCAGACTATACTATAAATCTATAGTGATCAAAACAGCATGGTACCAGCACAAAAATAGGGAGGTAGACGTATGGAACAGAATTGAAGACCAAGAGGTGAATCCAGACCATTATCATCATTTGATTTTTGAGAAGCCTGTTAAAAATATAAATTAGAGGAAAGATTCGTTATTCAATAAATGGTCCTGAATGAATTTGCTGGCAACTTGTAGAAGACTGAAACTGGACCCACACCTTTCTCCTCTAACAAAAATTGACTTTTACTGGTTACAGGACTTAAACTTAAGACATGAAACTATAAATATTCTTAGAGAGAGGGCAGAAATGCTTGAAAAAATTGGCCTGGGAGAATACTTCGTGAGGATGACACCCCCGGCAATTAAAGCAACATCAAAAATACATTACTGGGATCTAATCAAATTAAAAATCTTCTGCACTTCCAAGAACACCCTAAGTAAAGCAAATAGGCAGCCCTCAGAATGGGAGATGATTTTTGCAAGTTATTATACCAACAAAGGTCTAATAACCAGAATCCACAGAGAACTCAAACTTATTACTAAGCAAAAAACAAGTGATCCCATTTCATTGTGGGCAAGAGTCATGAACGGAAGCTTCTCTGAAGAAGACAGGCACATTGCCTACAGATACATGAAAAAATGCTCATCATCTTTAATCATCAAAGAAATGCAAACCAAAACTACTCTGAGATACCATCTAACTCTAGTAAGAGTAGCCTACATCACAAAATCCCAAAACAACAAATGTTGGCATGGATGTGTAGAAAAGGGAACACTTCTGCACTACTGGTGGGAATGCAAGCTAGTACGTTCCTTTTGGAAGGAAGTTTGGAGAACATTCAGGGATCTAAATGTAGACCTGCCATTTGATCCCAAAATTCCTCTTCTAGGTGTATATCCAAAGGACCAAAAATCATTTGGCAATAAAGATATTTGCACCAGATTGTTCATTGCAGCTCAATTCATAATAGCGAAGTCATGGAAGTAGCCCAAGTGCCCATCGACCCATGAATGGATTAATAAATTGTGGTATATGTATACCATGAAATACTATGCAGCAGTAAAAAAAATGGAGACTTTACCTCTTTTATGTTTACATGGATGGAGCTGGAAAATATTCTTCTTAGTAAAGTATCTCAGGAACAGAAAAAAAAGTATCCAATGTATTCAGTACTACTGTGAAACCAATTTATAATCACTCACACTTGCATATAAAAATGAAACACAACTTTAGCCTAGGATGAAGGAGGGAAGGGGAGAGAGTAGGGAGGGGATGGAGTGGTAGGGATAGTAGGGGATATTAGGGGGACCACATCTATGCAGCACATTGCAAGTACAAGTTGGATCTATCACGTGTAGAACACAAATGTCCTAATGTTGTAATTGGGTAAATGAGGTGAAAGCTATGTTGATTAGTATTATGTAAACACTCCAATTTGTACAAAGAATCAGCACATTGAAAATGGCATAAATGCATTTATGATCTATGTACAAAAGACTTAATAAAAAACATAATAATAATAATAATAACAATAATAATAATAATATAGCAACCCAGGCCTGATATAATTTGTCTCTGCATTGGGTTGATAGTAATTGAAGTGTGAAATATTGGATTCTGGAAAGATTGTGAATGTAGAGCCAACCTGATTTCCTGACAGATAGGATGTGGAATCTAAGAGGGAAAACTATCAAAGATGACTCCAAATTTTCACTCTGAGCAGCTAGAATGATGGTGGTGCCATCAACCAAGATAGGGATTACTATGAATAGTGCAGATATGGAAATAGGAGATCATGAGCTCTAATTGAGATGGGTATAGTGTGAAATTTATGCACTCTTTCAGCTGGGAGGGGCTATAGAGATGATCTCTGATTTTCACTCATTATATCTTCATGGAAAAATTAATCTATACAGCTATAAGGTCTTGATCACAGTCACATAACTAGTCAAGAACGGAGTTTTTTTATACTCTTCTTATATGTCAAAATTTTCTCAGTACTGTTATAAGCACACAGTAAGCACTTAGTTTTGCACTCTTAGCCAATGTAAGCTTTGGGGGAGAAAATCAAGTCATAACATTTGAGCAATAATTTGTATATGTGGACTTTGCAATAAATTTTAGGTTCTAAATACAAAAATATACATTGGTTCTAAGAAGGCCCTTCCTGTCCTCAGTATTATATAAGAGTTTGATATCTTGAAATAAATTCTATTGGCCATCAGTAAAATCATGACATTAAATGCTGAATCTAGGGGAGATAATTGGGATATTCATTCTGATGATTTGAGTGAGTGCTATATGGATACTCAAAAGAGCTGAGTTCTGGTCTCAACTTTGCTACTATTACTGTTTACTTGAGTGGACAAGTCACATTCCTTCTCTGGGCTATGGTTTCCTTAGTAAAACTAAGGTATTGGCCTGTATCACCTCTATATTTACTCATAGATCTAGAAATTAGATTTAAAATTTCAGGGTTTTTTTTTAGAACAATCTATGGCTGAGAATTTTTTGTTCCTTACAGCTTCCGTGTGTGTCTGGAAATGCATTTATCTAAACAATCAGACAAAAAATGATAGTTTGGCATCTTCTGTTGGAAAAGATAAGAACATAAAACCACAGAAAAGTAGTAAGTATACTGAACTTTTAAATAAGAATCCTACATTCTTTCTCTGGTTCCATAATTAACTCACTGTGTGACTTAAGTATGTCAGTTTTTCTGTGAATTCAGTTTTCTCCTGCCTCAAGGGGCTACTGTTTACCCCCCGACATCATATGGATTTTGTGAAAATCTATTGGGATAACAGATATAAAAGTGTCTTGAAAAAGGTAAATTGTTTTTAAAATATAAATTGATGTAGTACATAACCACAACAAAATAATAATATTAGTGAATATTTATTTTTCACCATATGTTCTCACCATGTCAAGCATTAGCTCCTTTAGTTTGCTAAATGTAACTTTCTCAGGTCTTTGCTGATGACTCTGTTTATAATTATACGACTCCATTTATACTTCCATTCTCCCTACCCTTCTTTGCTTTTCATGGTACTGACCACCTGCTAACATTCAGTATAATTTAGTTAATTATATTATTGTCTGTCTCTCCTCACTGAAATATATAATTCATAAGGGAAGGAGTGGTACATGTTTTTCCCTCCCACGTTCACACCACATAAAAAAGTGAGTAATATATAGTAGACACTCAGGAAGTATTTGTTGAGTAAATGACTATGGCTAGATAAACTTGCTCTTTTCTCCTTTAGGTAAAGATCATTTTAGACTGTATAATATCAACATCTTAACTATTGAAACAACAGAAGTTAGTTCTTTTTTTTTTTTCCCTCTTGAAAAGGTTTATTATGTTAGTGATGCCTTACAGAAGTTAGTTCTTATGTTGTGTAGGTAGTTCTTATGTTGTGTAGGTATCTGGTTGGCAATTTTGTTGCCTTGAAAGTCCTGAGGTAAGAATAATCTTTTTTCTTTAGATATAATAAGACTTTTGAGGCCATTCTTCTCTAAGTTTAGCTTTATGGTTAGGTGGGATAAGTAACTGCTATTTTCTGAGGAGAATGGCTTAGTATAATGTTTACACCTTGGGGTTAAATACCATCTCTCCCATGAACTATGTGACCTTGTTTATAGTACTCAAATCTTTTCAGACATCTGTTTTGTCATCTATGAAAAGGAAATCACAGTAACACTCCTTCATAAATGTGTTGATCAAATAGGTCATTGTACATAAAGCATCTAACACAGTATGGTATATTGTAAGAGCCAAAGAAATAGTAGTCCTACTTAATTGATGTTATTTGAGGGGAATCCTAGAAAAGACCCCCAAGTCTCTTCCTGACTATGGGAAGTATATCAGACCTTTTGTAAACATACTCCCATTCCCACAAAATGAAAATGTCCAAAGGGCACCTATGTGTAGAACTTGAAGGTATATGTATATCTCCCTGCCTGGGTACTTGATGAGGAAAATGTGTGGAGAGATATCACTTGAGAGGGACACAAAAGGAGGCTGAAAATTTGCTTCACAACACCACAACATCATGCTGTGCTGGCTTCATGAATGAAGCTTGGTTCAGTTTTCATAAGGGGCTACTCTGAAGGCAAACACTCCACAAAAAAGGGTGCTGGGATACTGGAATCTGTTCTGCAACTTAGAAACTTTCCTTCTGCCAATGTGATTTCATGATTGCCATAAAAGTAGGCAAAAATCTCCCTGCAACAAACTTAATGAGTATATGCTGCATGTACTTAGGCAAAAACATGCAGTATTCTCTTGGATGAAGCTGTTAACTCAGCAATATCACATCTCATGTATGGATGGAGAAATTTTCTCTCTTTAAATTTCTTCCTGATTGCTTTCCTTTGCCAGATAAAAGGAAGGACTGCTTTGATTTGAGTCCCACTTCCTTAGATTGTATCTGACAGATCACGTGGAAGTGAAAATCAAATAAACTCCACCTTCACACAAGGTGTCAAAAGGGTTTGAAATCATACTCCAACAAGTGTGCCTTCCCCTGGGAGAGTAGCTAAATGCTGCCACATGCTTGTTTTCACCTTCTTTGAGAAGGTGTGCATCTTCATTTTATTGTTGCACTTAGGAGAGAGCAGATTTTAGTTTCAAAATATTTCTGTATATTCACAATTGCCAGTAGCAATTATTACCTGTTTTGTCTCCAAACTGGATGTGAGTGTAACAGAATCAACCTGATCCTGTATGAGATAGTCTAAGTGAAAATACAGTATAAAGGCCTAAAGATAAACTATTCTACTGATTTCTTTCTCTGTATAAATATAGGATGCTGCTTTTTTTCTGAAATGGAGGAAAATGCATGTGTATTGACTACTAGAAGAGGTGTTTATAAATACCCTTTCACTTGTCTAGACTAGTGTACATGAAGTGTCTTGCTTAAGACAGACATCAACTCTGTGAGGTTAAGTCAGAGAAATAATATCCCATTTAGGTATCCTCAAACTGAGGCTTAGGTAGGCTAAAGAATCTGTCCAAAAAAATATGGTTAAGACCAAGACAAGAATCCCAGTATATGGATTCCCATCATTTTTTAATCATTTGGAAGTCACCTATGGATGAGTTTCCCATCATCTTTCCCAGGTGACATAGGGAAAGAGCTATTCTTCATTGACTGTCTCCGCTTTCTGGTAGTTGTTAATTTAAAGTGCTAAAATTTTCTTTTTCTTTTCTTATCATTTTGTTCCTTCCCAGGACTTAATATTTTCCTAATAATCTATTACTTTCATTTGGCATAAAGGATTCACTAAGTGTAAAAAGTTTTATACTCTGTATATAAATTATAAATCATAATTTAGGGATTAAAAACTCTAAGTAAAGACCTAAAATGTTGCTTTTAATGAAGTTAATTTATGAACCAGTTGAAGTTAAAAAGAAAAACTCTGGAGAAAGATTAATGTATGTGAATAAACAAAGAGTGCATGTGACAAATTGAATAGCCTAAGTATTTTTGGATATATATGAAAAAGAGGACAAGGCATGCTCACCCCCACTACCAGATTGAGGGACACATTAGCAAATAATGATTCTATTATAATATTGTTTCTATAGAGTATTTCTTGATGTTGGCATATCTATCCATGCCTGCTCCCTTCTTTCACCATCCTGTTGCATCATGCTTACCCTTTCACACAGACTAGCTATCCATGGCTGATATTTCACCCTTACACCTCCAGTCCCTCGCCTCCATCTAAGACAGAGACTCTCAACCTGTGGGTCATGACCCAAAGGAACTGTATTAAAGGGCCGTGACACTAGGAAGGTTGAGAACCACTCAAAAATAACCCATTGCTTCTTCCTACCATGCTCCTTTAACTCACTGGCACTGTAATATCTTGTCTTTCATAATTATTGAGAACATTTTTAAAGGAGATAAAATCTTGACCTGTACAAATAATTTCAGCTATTAATGAAGTAGGAGAGTAGACATCAATAGAGACAGCTGCAAAGTTAAAATAAAAGAGTATTTCTCCCCCAGGACATGGTGCAGATTAAATATGACATAATAACTCCTTTATTTGAATGATGGAGGTTTTCTTACTAAGTGACAGCTACCAGAAACTTTTCTGTTTGAAATGACACCAGTAACAATAAAACATCCCACATTTGCCTACATGAGCTAAGACATTTGACCCAGAAAAGCAGCCTTGATTTACAAACCAAGTTCAGAACTTCAAATGAAGGGTTCCCACATCTATTTTAATTTTATTTTTTTCCAAGGAAACAGGGCCATGGTTTTACTGTTGCAGTCTAGACAAGATGTTTATTTCTGTACACAGAGCTCTGTTTTGTTTTGAGCCTGAGTAAATATGGCTTCTTGCCCTTTCTCTGCTCCATAATGTTTGGAGCCTCAGCTGGGAAGATTTAAAGGTAAGGGCAACTTAACAGCTGGGAGATGGAATCAATTCTTACATATCTGTGTGCCTGGGCTAAGATAATTTAAAGAATAGAACTGCCAAACATAGAGCCTACACAAGACCTTTCCACCTGGCTTGGCTTCCTCATAGAATGGCAGCCTTGGGGTAGTTGAATATATTAGCTCATGTCTCAGTGCTCCATACATAAATGATCAATCTAGCAAAGCAGAAGCTATAGCCTTTCTTTTCTTTCTTTTTTTTTTTTTTTTTAATTGAGACAGAGTCTCACTTCGTCACCCCCTTGGTAGAGTGTGATGGCATTATAGCTCACAGCAACCTCAAATTCTTGGACTCAAGTGATTCTCTTACCTCAGGCTCCCGAGTAGCTGGGACTACAGGTGCTCGCCACAACACCTGGCTATTTTTTTTCTGTTTGTTTGTTTAGCAGGCCCGAGCCAGGTTCCAACCCTCCAGCCCCAGAGCATGTGGCCGGCGCCCTAACCACTGAGCAACAGGCACCCTGCCAGAAGCTGATAGCTTTTCATAAAAGCCTAATAAGTATCACAGGATTACTTCTGCCATATTCTATTGATTGACTAGTTATAAGCTTTCCCAGATTCCAAAGGAGATGACAAAGATCTGTCTTTCCAAGGAAGAAGTGTCAAAGAATTTTGGGGTCATGTTTTAAAATTGCCTCAGAGTGTATAAAGCACTTGGTTACTACTTTTTTTGTATCTTTCTTGCAGATGCAAAGAAGAATCATATATGGCTCTGGACCTGAGAGACAATATATTCAAATAGAATTTTTTATATCTTGCTGTAGAGTCTTAGGTATGCCATTTATTTTTTCTGAATATTTTTCCTTATCTGAGAAATAAGAGTAATAATTTTCTATCCCCTGACACCCAACCATTATAGAGTTAGAAAAATAAAATAAGATTATTACAGTAGCCAGCCTTCAAGATAATGCCCAACAATCTTCACTTCCTTATACTCTTGTGGAATATCCTCCCACATTTTAACAGGGTAAATGTTTATGACCAATAGCATACAACAGAGAGAATATGTTATAAAAGACTTCACTTTGGGCAGTCTATTGTTTGCTAGCATCTTTCTTGACTCACTTGATTTGAGAATGGAACCATACTATAAGCAGCCCTATAGAAAAGTTCACATGATAAGGTAGTGAGTATTCCCGAACACTAGCAACATGAGTGAGCTTACAACCTCATGCAAGATCCACAATCTAAATCAGCCAGTTACATTGCTTTTTGATTCCTGACTCACAGAAACTGGATTGTAATAATAATTGTTTTAAACTTCTATCTTTGGGAGTAATTTGCCATTCAATGATACTAGACTAATGCAATTATGTAAGAATACTTCATACGATTGTGTTAAAAGAGGATTCTTAAAAGTTTATGTAGATGAAACAGGTTATTTTACTGCCCAGCCTGATTAATTAATAGTCGTGTGTGTGTGTGTGTGTGTGTGTGTGTGTGTGTCTTGGTTTGAAATGCAACAGGATGCTATGGGAATACATTTCTAATAAACAAGAATTCACAGTAAAGAAGGATCTTCTTGTGTAAGAGTTTTCCCTTAACATTTTCTGTAGCACAAATCCCTTCACTAGCAAAATACAAAATAAATTCTGAGATGAGAGGTACTATAAGGTGATTACTTTAAAAAAACCCAGAGACAAGGAATCAACAAATCTAAATGGTAATTTCAATTGTTAACAATCAGTTGTGTGACCTTGGACTAGAGATTATCTGCTAATGAACCCCAGCTTCTGTGTTATTCAAAAGACAGCTTACCATAAACTTTTCTTTTCTTTTCTCCTTTTCCTTCTTTCTTTATTGTTTGGGATTTATTGAGGGTAGGAAGAATTAGGATACACCGAATGCATTTGTTAGGAAAATTCCCTTTTATAGTTGTGTCCTGCTCCCAAGAGGTGTGTCATACATCATGACCTTCCAACCTTCCTTCCTCCCTTCTCCCCAATCGCTTATTGCCCTAGCCCCCACCACATATTAGTTCAACTATTGTCTTCATATTACAATTGAGTACATTGGATTCTTGCTTCTCCATTTTTGTGATGCTTTACTAAGAAGAATGTTTTCCACCCCATCCAGATTAATAGAAAAGATGTAAAGTCCCCATCTTATTTATTTATTTGGCTTTAAATATAGTAAATGTATTTAATTACTAATACATTTAATTTTTTTCTTTATTAAATCATAACTATGTACACTAATGTATTTATGGGGTACAATATACAATGTGCTGATTTGATAAACAATGCAGAATGCTTACATTGAACTGAATAGTACCACCCTGCTTACTTATTTGTTATGGTAAGTCATTCATACTTTGTTTTTAATAGTGTTTGAATGTACTATTGCATTATGCACATTAGGTGAGGCCACACCAAATACCTTCCCTCCTCCAAGGCCCCCCCTCCCATTCCCTCTCCCTCCTCTTCCCTCCTTCTTTCTGGACTATAGATAAGTTTTATCATTCATATGAATGTGTAGGTGATTATATATTGGTTTCATAGTAGTATTGAGTACATTGGATACTTTTTATTTCATTCTTGAGATACTTTACTGAGAAGAATATGTTCCAGCTCCATCCAGGTAAACATAAAAGATGTAAAGTATCCATCTTTTTATGGCTGCATAGTATTCCATGGTATATACACACCATAATATGTTAATGCATTCATGAGTCAGTGGGCACTTGGGTTGCTTCCATGACTTAGCAATTATGAATTGGGCTGCAATAAAACTTCTGGTGAAAATGTCTGTTTTGTAAAATGGTTTTTGATAATCTGGGTATATGCCTAGTAGAGGAACTGCATGATTGAACAGTAGGTCTACTTTTAGTTCCTTGAGTATTCTTCAAACTTCTTTCCAAAAAAGTTGTATTAGCTTGCGTTCCCATCACCAGTGTATAAGTGTTCCCTAGTCTCCACATTTATGTCAACATCTATAGTTTTGGGATTTTGTGATGTGGGCTAATCTTACTGGAGTTACATGATATCTCAAAGTGGTTTTAATTTGCATTTCCCTGATGAATAAAATTTATGAGCATTTTTTCATGTATTTGTAGACCATGTGCCTGTGTTCTTCACAGAAGTTTCTGCTCAATTCTCTTGCCCACAAAGAAATGTGATTATTTGTTCTTTCCTCATTGATTAGTTTGAGTTCTCTGTAGATTCTAGTTATCATACCTTTATCGGAAACATAACCTGCAAAAATCTTCTCCCAATCTGAAGATGGTTGTCTGTTAGCTTTACTTACTGTGCTCTTCGTTCTGCAGAAGCTTTTTTAGTTTGATCAGATCCCAGTAATATATTATTGGTGTTGCTTCAATTGCCAGGGGTGTCCTCCTCAGAAAATATTTTCCCAGGCCAATTTGTTCAAGAATTTTCCCTGCACTGTCTTCCAGTATTTTCATAGTTTCAAGTCTTAACTTTAAATCTTTTATCCAGTGAGAATCAATTTTTATTAATGGTGAAATGTGGGGATCCATTTCAGTACCCAGCACCATTTGTTAAATAAGGAGTCTTTCCCCCACCAAATATTTTGATAGGCTTATCAAAGATCAAGGATCATAAGTGGATGTGTTTATCTCTTGTTTCTCTAATCTGTCCCATAAATCTACCTCTCTGTTTTTGTGCCAGTAGCATGCTGTTTTGATCGCTATCAATTTATAGTATAGCCTGAAGTCTGGTAACGTGATATCTTCTGATTTTATTTATTCCTGTGTAATGTATTGGCTATTTGATTTTTTTCTTTATTCCATATTAAATGAAGTACTATTTTTTCCAAGTTCTTTCAAGTATGACATTGGTACTTTAAGAGGGATTGCATTAAATCTGTAGATTGCTTTAGTTAGTATGGATATTTTAACAATGTTGATTCTTCCATTTGTTAAAATCTTCTGCTATTTCCTTTCTGAGGATTTCATAATTTTTTTATAGAGGTCTTTCACCTCCTTCGTTAGGTATATTCCTAGGTATTTAATTTTCTTTGAAACTATGGTGAAGGGAGTTGTGTCATTAATTAGCTTCTCATCTTGACTGTTATTGGCATATACAAAGGCTACTGACTTGTGGACATTGATTTTATATCCTGAAACATTACTGTATTTTTGGATGACTTCTAGGAGTCTTCTGGTTGAGTCTTTGGGATTCTCTAAGTATAAGCTCATGTCATCAGCAAAGAGGGAGAGTTTGACCTCCTCTGCTCCCATTTGAATTCCCTTTATTTCCTTGTCTTGCCTAATTGTATTGGCTAGAACTTCCAGCACTATGTTGAATAGTAAAGGTGACAGAGGACAACCTTGTCTGGTTCCAGTCTTAAGAGGTAAAGCTTTCAGTTTTACTCCATTCAGTAAAATATTAGTTAGCTATGGGTTTGTCATAGATAGCTTCAATCAGTTTTAGAAATGTGCCACCTATGCCTATATTCTTCAGTGTTCTAATCAGAAAAGGATGCTGGATTTTATCAAATGCTTTTTCTGCATCTATTGAGAGGATCATATGACCTTTATTTTTGCCTCTGTTAATATGGTGGATAACGTTTACGGACTTGTGTTTGTTAAACCAGCCTTGCATCCCTGGGATGAAACCTAATTGATCATGATGTATGACGTTTTTGATGATAAGCTGTAATCTATTGGTTAGGATTTTGTTGAGAATTTTTGCATCTATATTCATGAGTGAGATTTGTCTGAAATTCTCCTTTTTGTTTGGGTCTTTTCCTGGTTTGGGTATCAAGGGGATGTTTACTTCATAGAATGTGCTGCAGAAGATTCCTTCTTCCTCAATTTTTTTGAAATAATTTCTGCAGTACAGGAATAAGCTCTTTCTTGAAAGTTTGATAGAATTCTGATGTGAAGCCATCTGGACCAGGGCATTTTTTGGTTGAAAGATTTTTTATTGTTTCTTCAATCTCAGTGCTTGAAATTGGTCTGTTCAGGAGCTCTATTTCTTCCTGGCTAAGTCTAGGGAGAGGGTGCGATTCCAAATATTGATCCATTTCCTTCACATTGTCAAATTTCTGGGCATAGAGTTGCTGGTAGTATTCAGAGATGATGTCTTGTATCTCTGTGGGATCAGTTGTTATTTCCCCTTTATCATTTCTGATTGAGGTTACTAGAGATTTTACTTTTCTATTTCTCGTTAGTCTGGCCAATGGTTTATCTATTTTATTAATTTTTTCAAAAAACCAACTCCTTGTTTCATTAATTTTCTGAATGATTCTTTTGTTTTCAATTTCATTGATCTCTTATTTGATTTTGGAGATTTCTTTTCTTCTACTGACATTTGGCTTAGATTGTTCTTCTTTTTCCAACTTCATAAGATGGCTTGTGAGTTTGTTGCTGAGCTCTCATGGATGGACAGAATCAACACTGTTAAAATGTCTATACTTCCCAAAGCAATTTACCTATTCAATGCCATTCCTATCAAAATAGCAACATCGTACTTTCAAGATTTGGAAAAAATGATTCTACGTTTTGTATGGAACCGGATAAAACCCCGTATAGATAAATCAGTTCTCTGTAACAAAAATAAAGCTGGGGGCATCAGCATACCATATTTTCGTCTGTACTACAAAACCATAGTGGTCAGCATGGTACTGGCACAAAAATGGAGACATGGACACTTGGAATCGAATAGAAAACCAAGAAATGAAACTAACATCTTACAAACACCTAATCTTCGATAAATCAAACAAGAACATACCTTGGGGGAAAGACTCTCTATTCAATAAATGGTGTTGGGAGAACTGGATATCCACATGTAAAAGACTGAAACTGGACCCCCACCTTTTCCCACTCACAAAAATTGATTCAAGATGGATAAAGGACTTAAATTTAAGGCATGAAACAATAAAAATCCTCAAAGAAAGCATAGGAAAGACAGTGGAAGATATTGGCCTGGGGAAAGACTTCATGAAGAAGACTGCCATGGCAATTGCAACAACAACAAAAATAAACAAATGGGACTTCATTAAACTGAAAGGCTTCGTACAGCCAAGGAGACAACAACCAAAGCAAAGAGACAACCTACACAATGGGAAAGGATATTTGCATATTTTCAATCAGACAAAAGCTTGATAACTAGGATCTATAAAGAACTCAAATTAATCCACATGAAAAAAGCCAACAATCCCTTATATCAATGGGAAAGAGACATGAATAGAACCTTCTCTAAAGAAGACAGATGAATGGCTAACAAACACATGAAAAAATGTTCATCATCTCTATATATTAGAGAAATGCAAATCAAAACCACCCTGAGATACCATCTAACCCCAGTGAGAATGGCCCACATCACAAAATCTCAAAACTGCAGATGTTGGGGTGGATGTGTAGAGAAGGGAACACTTTTACACTGCTGGTGGGACTGCAAACTAGTACAACCTTTCTGGAAGGAAGTATGGAGAAACCTCAAAGCACTCAAGCTAGACCTTCCATTTGATCCTGCAATCCCATTACTGGGCCTCTACCCAGAAGGAAAAAAACCCTTTTATCATAAGGACACTTGTACTAGACTGTTCGTTGCAGCTCAATTTACAATCGCCAAAATGTGGAAACAGTCTAAATGCCCACCAACCCAGGAATGGATTAACAGGCTGTGGTATATATATACAATGGAATACTAGTCACCTATTTAAAAAAAAAATGGAGACTTTACATCCTTCCTATTAACCTGGATGGAAGTGGAAGAAATTATTCTTAGTAAAGCATAACAAGAATGGAGAAGCATGAATCCTATGTACTCAATATGATATTGGCTGTGGGTTTCCTGTGTATGGCCTCTATCAGTTCAAGAAATGATCCATCTAAGCCTATTTTCTTAAGTGTTCTGATGATTAAAGGATGCTGGATATTATCAAAATATTTCTCTGCATCAATTGAAAGAATCATGTGGATTTTGTTTTTTCTTTATTTGTGTGATGTATTATATTCATAGATTTACATATGTTGAAGCAACCTTGTAACCCTGGGATAAAACCAACCTGATCATGTTGTATAATTTTTATTTTTTTTTTGCAGTTTTTTGCCAGGGCTGGGTTTCAAACCACCACCTCCAGCACATGGAGCTGGTGCCCTACCCCTTTGAGCCACAGGTGCTGCCTGATGTATAATTTTTTTGATGTGTTGTTGACTTCTGTTTGCTAGGAACTTATTGAATATTTTTCATCGCTATTCGTTAATGATATTCATCTATAGTTATCTGTCTTTTCTGGGTCCTTTTCTGGTTTGGGGATAAGGGTGGTATTTACTTCATAGTATGTGTTAGGAAGTATTCCTTCTTTTTCTATGTTTTGGAAAAGGTTGTGTAATATAGCTACTAGTTCCTCTTTAAAGGTTTGGTAGAATTCTGATGTGTAACCATCTGGTCCCAGACTTTTCTTTTTTGGGGAAATTTCATATAGTTTATGCAATTTCAGTAATTGATATAGGTCTATTCTAAATTTCTAATTCTTTCTGCCTGATTCTAGGAAAGTGGCATGCTTCTAGGTATTGGTCCATTTTTTCATATTTCTGAGAATAGAGTCTTTTGTAGTAATCACTAAGGATTTTTTGAATTTCTGAGGTGTCTGTTGTTATTTCTCTTTTATTATTTCTGATTAACAATAATTAGAGATCTTACTTTTCTGTTTCTAGTTAGGCTAGCCAATTTATCAATTTTAATATTCTTTACAAAAAATCAACTTTTTTCCATTGATCGTCTGCATGATTCTTTTTTCAATTTCATTTAATTCTGCCCTAATTTTGGTTATTTCTTTTCTTCTGCTGAGTTTGGGGTTGGAATGTTCTTTCTTTTCCAGTTGCTTGAGATGACCCATTAAGTTTTTGACATCCTCTCTTTCTGTTTTATTCAGGAAGGCTTATAACACTACAAATTTCCCTCTTAGGAATGCTATAGCAGTATCCCACAGGTTTTGATTATTTGTGTCTTCATTATCATTTTGTTCCAAAAATTTGGTGATTTTGTTCTTAATCTTGTCATTTGCCAACCTATCATTTAGAATAAAGTTAGTTTCCATGACATTGTTGGAGTATGAAGACCCCTGTTTCTGTTGAGTTCAACTTTTATTCCATCATGGTCCAAGAAGATACAATGAATAATTTCCATGCTTTTAAATTTGCTGATGTTAGACTTGTGTCCTAAGATATGATAAATTTTGGAGAATTATCCATGGGCTAATGAGAAAAATGTATATTTAGTTTTATTTGGATGAAATGTTATGTAGATTTCTGTTAAGTCCATTTGTTGTAGGGTCAAGTTTCAGTCCATTATTTATTTGTTTAATTTCTTCTTGGAGAATCTATCCAAAACTACCAAAGGGGTGTTAAAATGTCCAACTATTGTATTGCAGGAAGAAACCAAATTGTTTATACTTACTGTGTATTTAGAGGTAAAGAACTTTATACACAGCTATGATTTAATAAAAAAAAAGTCTCAAAGGATTATAAATGGTTGCCTCTGAAGAGAACAGAGGACTGTTGCTTTCTGTTTATAAACCTTGTAGAACTTATTTGACTTCTTAAACTATGTACTGATGTAACCGATCAAATAAAAAAATTAACTTCAAAAAAAAAAAAGGGTTTTCTTTATAAATTGAGGAACATTCTGGTTGGGTGCATAGATGTTAATTATTGAAATATCTTCATGTTAAGTGTTTCCCTTGACAAGTAGGTACAGACCATCCTTATCTTTCCTTGTCTCTGTTGGTTAAAAGCCAATTGTATCTGCAAATAAAATTGCAACCCCTGCTTTTTTTATGATTTCCGTTTGCCTGTATTATAGATGTCCATCCCTTCACTCTGAGTCTATTTTTATCCTTTAAGGTAAGATGAGAATCTTGTATGCAACAGATATCTGCTCGGAGTTTATGTATCCAATCAGCCAACCTGTGCCTCTTCAGAGGACAATTTAAACCATTCACACTAATTGAGGGAATTGATAAGCATGGTAGTGTTTTGGATGTCATGTTTTTCAAATGTCTAGTTGATATTTTTAATCCTTTCACCACTGTGGAAGTTAAGTTTTGCTCAGAAATTTCTGGGTGAGTTTACTTTGGTGGTAGACCATTGTGCTCATCATTATGGAGGATGGGTCTGAGAATACCCTGGAGAAGGGGTTTAGTTATGGCAATTTCTTCATCATATGTATGTCATTAAAGTATTTGATTTCTCACTCACAAATGAAACTCAGTTTATCTGGATACATGATTCTGGGCTGAAAGTTGTTTTATTTTAGGAGATTGAAATTTGATGACCAATCACTTCTGGATTGAAAGGTTTCTGCTATTTCTAAATTATTGCAAACTTCCACATTTGCTCCTCTATTAACATCACTCTCTACACAGCCCAACTTAAAACCTTCTAGTGTCTTACTATTGATACACGCCTTCAGGGCTGAACAAGGGAACCCCCATTTCATAGGCCTGAACAATTTCATGTAAACCTCTAGGCCTGTTCTGAAGGGAACACCCTGCCATTTGCCCTGAGATGGGAGGATTGCAATCATTCATTTATTAATATGATCATTAACATTGAAAAAGTGTCTCCCATCTACCAAGACCTGGCCAAATGTCATTCTCAACCCATTTACTTCTAGACGAAGGACCCACATAGAGACTTCCAACTTGGGTCTTTCCCTTTGTCAAAAGCTCTTATTCTTTTTACTCCTGTATTCCTTTCTGTCTAATAAATTGTATCCTACCATTGATAGATAGTCTGTGGTTTCATTCTTTGAATCCCTGAGCCCAGGGACCTACTACAGAAGGAAATTCTGGTAACACATTTTTGGGAACTCATACAGGATTAAAGATCTGTGGTAAGCAATGGGGCCACATAACTCTATTCTTTTTTCTCTATAATTATAATAATGAGACTAATAATTCAAATACCTGTTAGCTGCTAAGAGCACATAGCACAACTGTCAACCTCCAGATCATGGACAAAAGACTGTTGGGGATGGAACTTCTTTTTTTTTTTTATCACTTCAGGTTAATTGAGGGTACAAAGAATTAGGTTACCTTGCTTGCATTTGTTAGGAAATGAAATTTCCCTTGGCTCAAAAAAAAAGGAAGCAAATATTATAAGGCTTCTGAACCCATTCTGTATCCATTCTTTTTCTCTGGCTGAGAGCCAAGCAAACAGAAGTAGCACCCAGAGGTCTTGGGGTCCCTGGCAATGATTCTGACCCCAGAGCACTGGAAGACCTTCTGTAAACATGCTCTTCCAGCTCTTTTAGTATCATCTCATGTTTTTCTGGATCCCAGATCTCTTGTACTTATCTCTACAGACCCCTGCTGTTTCTCTCTTTGTGTGCTTTATTTGAATGTCAGTAAGGGATCACTTTATGTATTTAGTTAAGTTTGTACTGACTCTTTCTGGTATTTGTCAGATGCTGTGTGTTTGAAAAAGATACATTTCATTGCCTTTCACTCAAAATCAAATTCAACTGGGTTTTACATGCATTTGTGAAAAAAAGGTTGAACTGTGTTAACAGATGCCAAGAAGTTGGCTCTAAACAAAAGGGAAAAATGACTCCCCTAAATGGCTTCTTCTGGGCAAATGGGACCCTGCTGAGAGAAGCCTCAGGCAAACCCCCAAGGCAAGAATTGGTCTAAACCCTAGAGTACAGTTTAGTCCCTCCTTTAAAAGAAAAAAAAGAAAGAAAGAAAACATTTAAAAATGAAGAAAGGAAAAGAAAATGACCCTTGGTATTTGATTTTTTTTTTTTTTTTTTTTTTTTTTTTTTTTTTTTTTTTTGCTGTTAGTGTAAATGGAAAAGTTCAAAGGCAATCCAGGTTTTTCTAAGACTTCAGCTAATTGTAACTAATTATAATGCAATAATTTAAAAATGTCTCTTAACTCTGATATTTTACCGAGTTCAATTATTATTGCTTTACTAACATTTTTGGGAAGAAAAGAGGGCAGAAAACGTAGCATTTAAGACATTCTTATGACAAAATGCCTGTTTTTCTTTGTAACTGGGGATCTAGAAAAAGCTTGTAAAAATGGTTACATATCAGACTATTGAGCAGTGGTTTCTCTCCAGAGTGGGTGTCATCCCTACTTTGATTGCCAGGTATATATGTACTCAGTGGCAGGTGAAGAAAGGGGCAGAACTTTCATCAGGTGGGACCGGTCTTGTGATACCCGATTTCTCACGCTGTGGTGCTGTCAAGTAATAAGCAAAGAAGAGCCTGTGGGTATAAAGCACTATACTGGTAACTGTGGCTAAATCCAGACACACATGGGGCTGGGGAGGTAACACTCCTCAGGAATTCTTCCCCAAGTATCATAAGGATGACTACTTTTGTTTAGCATGGTCAGCAGATGCTTTGACAACCCAGGAACACAGAGGGTGAGATTGATTAAGGACAGCATGGGACATCTGTCCTTTCCCACAGATAGGTAATATGTTCTCTTGCTAAGAGAATTTTCATTAGGTGGGACAACTATGGCTCCTAGATACCTGAATTTTTGGCCTGTGCTGCTGGAACACCCCTCTGGGCTGCATTCTGAAGCATTGAGACATATTTGATCTCAGACACTGAACAAGAGTGTATAGTTTGCTTCTGCACCCAGGTCTGGCCTTAGTATCTACTCTCCAATGATGTACAGTGGCCACTAGAGGTTAATCTTAAATTATAGTACCATTTTTTAGTTAGACCTTTACTGTAAACAAAAAGAAAAGTGGTCTGAATTGCCTGTGTACAAGCTTGTAAAACCTATCAGATAGATCCGTCTCTCCTGTCTGAAGTAACTATGCCAAATGGCCACAGATTCTCAAGAAAGATGCTGTTAGCACCTAATTCAAACCTGCCATCTAATTCTCCTGCACCTTCCTTCATCCCTTTAGAAAACCCCAAGAAGAAGTCTGTTCCAGGAGTTTCTTCAGATCATATTGGGACCCCTAGTATGCAACTGCATCTTTCTTCATGTCTCCTGATTGAGACTATTGGGGATGAAAGGGATAATGGGCAAGTATTCACTCTATTTTCTGCATCTGATTTAAACTAAATCAAGGTTGATTTAGATAAATTTTCTGATGAGCCAGATAAGTATATAGATGTTTATCAAGGGTTAGAACAATGGGGCGGCACCTGTGGCTCAGTGAGTAGGGCGCTGGCCCCATATACCAAGGGTGGCGGGTTCAAACCCAGCCCCAGCCAAAGTACAACAAAAAATAGCTGGGTGTTGTGGTGGGTGCCTGTGGTCCCATCTACTTGGGAGGCTGAGGAAAGAGAATCATCTAAGACCAAGAGCTGGAGGTTTCTGTGAGCTGTGATGCCATAGCACTCTACCAAAGGCAAAAAAGTAAGACTCTGTCCCTAAAAGAAAAAAAAAAAAGGGTTAGGACAAGGATTTGAACTCTCTTGGAGAGATATAATGCCACTACTAGATCAAACTTTAACTTTGAATGAGAAAAATGAAGTCTTTGATGAAGTTAGAAAGTGGGGTGATTTGTGGTTCATGTCCAAGACTGATAACAGCATGTACTCTGAGCAAAAGGACAGATACCCTACCAAAGACAAGCAGTTCCCTTTGAGGATCCTGAATGGGACCCTGAGAAACAAGTGTCTGGTGATGCAAACATTTTCTTTTTTTTTTTTCTTCACCCACTGTAGAGTGCTGTAGCGTCACAGCTCACAGCAACGTCCAACTCCTGGGCTTAGGCGATTCTCTTGCCTCAGCCTCCCGAGTAGCTGGGACCACAGGCACCAGCCACTAACCCTGGCTAGTTTTTGTTGCAGTTTGGCCAGGGCTGGGTTTGAACCCACCACCCTCTGTTTATGGGGCCAGAGCCCTACTCACTGAGCCACGGGCACAGCCTGATGCAAATATTTTCTAACATGTATCCTAGAAGATTTATGTTGATTCAGAAAAAATCCTATGAATTATGTCAAGTTGTCTATTATTTACCAGGAGCAAAATGAAAGACCCTCAGCCTTTCTTGAGAGACATAGGGAGGCAATTGACACCCAACTCCTTAGAGGGCCAAATTATTTTAAAAGACAAATGTATCATTCAAGTGGCCCCAGACATTAGAAAAATACTTCATACATTGATTCTAGGCCCTGATCATAACCTGAAGGATCTTCTTAAAATGGACACAGTGATCTTTCATAATCGAGATCAGGAGGAAGAGGAGAAAAAAGGAAAAAAGGAATAAAAAAAAGGTGACAGCTCTACTATTGGTATTGCAGCAAGCATGTAACATTCAGAAGCAGGAGGAGCCAGAGGAGCAAGAGCAAGTGCTTTCAATGTGGTCAAATTGGTTACTGTAGAGGAAATTGCCCCAGGCAACACTGTCTGCTAGGGAAGCCACAAGCTACTGTCTAGAATGCCAGGGTGACCACTGGATGGCAGCCTGTTCCCAGATGGAAGGGCTCCAGGGATAATGACTCGGTCAGTTCTTAAACTGCACTGAGGGTGCCCAGTGCAGTTTTTCATGGCTTCAGCTTGTGTCATCACCCTTCAAGAGCTCCAATTGTGTCTCAGCATGGAAAACCAGGAGATAGAATTTCTCCTGGATATAAAAGCCTCCTATTTTTATACTCCTCTCTAACCCTGGTCTTCTCTCCTCTAAATCTGTAACTTTATAAGGTGTGTGTGGAAATCTAGTTACCATACTCTTCTCTCAGCCTTTAAACTGCAATTGGGGGGGGGACTAGCTCCTCTCATGTTTTCCTAATCATGCCTAAAAGTCCTGTTCCCCTTTAGGAAGGAACATACTAACTAAAACAGGAACAAACATTTATATGAATATGGGATAAGAATATATACTTTGCCTCCCTTTATTACAGACAAAAATTAACCCAGAAGTGGGGGCTACCGTGGGACAGGTGGGAAGAGAAAAATATGCTCAACCTGCCAAAATTAAGTTAAAAAAAAATCCCACATATATCCCAATCTATAACAATATCCGCTAAAAGAAGAAGCTAAGACTGGGCTGAAAACCATAATATAACATCTAAAGCAACAGAAACTATTAATAAGTCTTCCCACCGCATAACAATTTAATCTGTATGTTACAGAGAGGACTAGAATTGCCTAGGAATTTTGACCCAATATCACAGTCAAGTTTTACAACCTATAGCTTATCTTAGTAATGAAATTGACACTGTGGCCAAGGTATGCCCACACAGCCTACAAGTTGTAGCAGCTGTAGCACTCTTAAACACAAAAGGAACTAAGCTAACTTTGGGAAGAGATTTAATTATTTATACTTCTCATGACCTTACTGAACTTTTAAATTCAAAAGGCAATCTTTGGCTATCAGACAACTGCCTCCTTATATTCAACTCAATGATCAAAGCTCTTTCCTTCAATTTACCTTCCATGACCCCAAGTAGGCATGGTCCTTTCCTTGAAATTCTGTCTTCTCTTGTGGCTGTTAAAGTTATGGGAATAATTCCTGGATGCATCATTCACAAGTAAAATTCTGTAACCTACCTCCTCCTACAGAACTGAATCATGAAGCGAATCAAAGAACTAAAAGGGGATCATCCATTTGACCAACAAACCATTTACTAGGTATTGAAGTTATTAATAAAACCTTAAAAAAATGAAGTTATTATTTAGAAACCAACAAGGAGAGTGTTAATGTACTTTTCTTTTCAAATCACTGGCTTTATTATTTTCAACCTGATGACCCCTCCTCTCACTCTACTACCCTTAACTTTTAATATGCTAATCAGATTTGTGTCTTCTAGTGATGAAATTATCAGGCCACAAAAAGTAAAAATGTTTCCAGTCCAAGACCTGATTCCTAATTCTGTTGTGGACCCCTAGATCACCTCCCTTTGAAGAAATTCTAACTTCCCCCTTTTTATCATCTTATCCATCAGGAAGTAGCTACGATCAAATCAGCACCCCTTTTCCCCTAATAGCACTAGAGTTGCTACTCAGAGGAGGAGAATTGATACAGTGTTCTCCTTTTAGGGCTGGACCAGGGAACCCCTATTTCCTAGGCCTACACAATTTCATATAAGCCACCTGCCTCTTTTGAAGAGAACACCCTGCCATTTTGCTCTAAGCTGGAGGGACTGTATCCATTCATTATTACACTCATTAACATTGAAAACATATCTCCCATCTACCAAGTCTTGGTCAAATGTAATTCTCAAGAACATTTATCCCTCGAGAAAGGACCCATGTGGCAACTTCCAATTTGGGTTTTTCCCTCTGCCAGAAGCTCTGATGCATTTTACTCCTTCTGTATTCTTTTCTGTCTAATAAATCCTATCTTACCACTGATCTGTGTTCTGTGGGTTCATTCTTCAAATCCATGAGACCAAGGACCTACTGCAGCAAGAAATTCCAGTAACACTGTCATATGTAGAATAAAATCCACCCATAAGGCCCAGCAAGATCTCCCTCTTCTCAATCTCTCATATCATAAAATATGCCCCCACCATGCTCAACATACTTCAATCATATTGACCATTCTTTGTTCATCTTACACTTAAAATTCTTTCCTGTGTCAGGTTATTTGCATCTTATGTCTCCTCTTTGTCAAATATCTTTTATTTATATATTTACATAGCTTACTGATTATCATCATTTGAATCTTAGGGGAAATACCATCTCCTCAGAGATACCTCTACTCATCTCCTCAAGAATCTCTTTCCTCTCCCCATCCAGTTCCTATCATATTACTTGATTTTATTGTCATCATAATTGTGAACAAAAATAAAATAAAATCTTAAGTCCCACAAGAAGAATGAATGAACTCCCTCCTGGCCAATCCCCCATCCCTCCAAAAATCTTAAAATGGAGTTGTTGTGGGCTCTGAGAAGGGATGTCAGACATGCCTCATTATGCTCTGTCTGCTTTGTAGTTATTCATTCTAACAATAAGATACTCAGTCATTAACAAGCCTAAGGCCATTTACAACAAAGGTTAAACAACATTTGCAAGTCACCAATTTACATAACAGATCACTTAAGTGATGGCATATGTCATGTGGTTTATCACTGATCAATAAATTTCCTTAACTTAAAACATTCTAAACCTCTAGACAAAGCTCAATTTCTTTAATCAATTGCAAATCAAATGACCCTTAAGCCCACTTATAATACCTAATCTCCCACTTGGAGATATCCTGCTGTTACTGAAATTGGATATTTTTCCTGGGGCCAAAACCGTGAAAATGAAAAACAAGGGCAAGCAGTTTGAGGAAAAAGAAAAAAGAAGTTTATTAACTTGCCACAAAATGAAAGTGGTAGACTAGCATCTCAAAAGACTGCCAACCTGCTTTAGCAGAAAAATAGGGCTTCATAAAATGGGGGCTTGGGGAAATTAGACTGAGGTCTATGTGACCAATATCACATGTCATGGTGTTGGGTTAATGTTGTTCAAATACAATTGGTGGTTTCTTATCTCCAGTGATAATGATCTGGTGATCCTTGAATTATATCCAGTGATTTAAGATTCTAGAAAACAAAAAGAAAAGAACATTTATTTTTAATTTCAGATTAATATAAGGGTACAAATGTTTAGGTTACATTGTTTTCATTACTAAGGTAAAGTTCAAGTTGTAGTTGAACTCTTCACTCAGGGACCATATGAACACCCTCACATTGTGCGTGTTAGATGAGATCCGGCCTATCACCCTCCTTCCTCCCCCTTCCTTTTTCCCTCCTCTCCATTCCCCCTCACTAGACTATACTTGTGTTCTTCTTTCATGTGGGCATGCAACTAATAATTGACATATTAGTTTCATGCTATTATTGAGTACATTGGATACTTTTTTTCCATTCTTGTGACACTTTACTAAGAAGAATGTGCTACAACTCCAACCAGGTAAACCCAAAAGATTTAAAGTCTCCATCTTTTCTTATGGTTCTTATGGCTGAATAATACTCCATTATATATATTGTATATATATATATATAATATATACAATATATAATATATATTATATATATATATATATTACACTTTGTTAATCTATTTATGGATTGATGGTAATTTGTGTTGCTTCCATGTCTTGGCAATTGTGAACTAAACTACAATAAACATTCTAGTGC
The DNA here is from genome assembly GCF_027406575.1 of Nycticebus coucang. Lineage (NCBI taxonomy): Eukaryota > Metazoa > Chordata > Mammalia > Primates > Lorisidae > Nycticebus > Nycticebus coucang. The sequence continues at coordinate 91,471,439 of NC_069804.1, forward strand.
AAATATCTTTGTGGTAAAATGATTTTTTTTTCTTTTGTGTAGATACTTAGAAAGGGATTGTGGGGTGAAACAGATGATCTACTTTTAGTTATTTGAGAATTCTCCATGCTTCTTTCTGTAGAGATTGTATTAGTTTTCAGTGTCACCAACAGTGTTAATTCCCTTCTTTCTATATCCATAGCAGTATCTGTAGATTCAGTAGATTCAGGATTTTGTGATGTGGTCTAATCTCACTGGGTTAGGTGATATCTCAGAGTGGTTAGCAAAGAATATCTTTCTGCCTCTTTGATTACTGGCTTCAGAGAAGGAATGCAGGTTTTAGTTCCCAAAAGGGTACAGGTTTTAGAGACATAACTCATAAAATATTCCTTTGCCCTTTTTCTGAATTTGCCCCTAATATACTGCCTTTTCAGGCCAAACCAATGTGTGTATTTTGTGTATTGATTTATGACTTAACATGTAATTTCTGTCTTCCTAAAATCAATAACCCCAAACTATAACCCAACCATGGTGATACCACTTGAGCAAGCTTTTGGGGCATGGCTCTGTGGGCCATGATTGCATGTATTTTTCTCAGAATATGCCTCTTTACATTATTTTACAGACTTTGGGTTATCTTATGTTGACATAACATTTATTATTATCTGATTTTTGTCATTTATTAAATTTTTATATTTTGTTTACTTTTGTTAGAATGTAAGCTCCATTAGGGCAGATATTTTGATTGTCTTGTTGAATGTTGTGATCCATAGAACAATCAGAATTTTAGAATGTGCCCAATATAGAGTAGTACTCAGAACATATTTGTGGAGTGAATGAATTAATTAATGAATAATCTAAATTATAACCTAGAGACTGATTGTTAAGCACAACATCAAAGCAAGTGTGGAGGCGTTGTGCTGAATGACTTTAGATGACCAAGCCATATTCTCCACTGCTATAACCAGATATACCTCTTTCATTTTGGAGATAAATCTGTGAAGGGGATTTGAAGTCAGGTAGTCAGGGAACTCTCCTCCTTGGAGTGATTTAGAAAGACACTGAAAAATTATCAGTCTTTGGATTCATCTGCTAACAAATTAATGGTCTGAAAGGTTATGTAATTGTTTGACAACCATGTGTTGATAAGAGAAGGCACATGCCAGAAGAGTGCCCTCTTAACACTTTGCCTGTGGGAGGCAGTTAAAACAGCATCAAATTTCAGGCTTTGAGACCAGTTTAAGTAACGCAAAAGAAAACAGTGTCTAACATGTGTCACACAGAGATCTTCAGAGAGAAAAACAGTTACTAAAATGGATTTATAAAGCAAAATGAAATTCCTTCCCTTCCCAGATCTCAATACTGTTACAATAATAAATAATTATAACACCCCCTTTACTTTTTTAGAAACAGGCAACAAGTGGATGGACTGGAGAAAACCATCACAAGCAATGCAATTTCTCACACATAAAGTCTGATTTCTTCAAATGGCAGGACGAAGCATGGTGAAAGAGGCATTGAACTGGAAATCAGAACACCTGGGGTTTAATCCTGATTCTACCACACTCTGGCTAGGTGACTATGAGTTTTATCTTTCCTTGATAGTCCCTCACAGAAATAAATTTTAATATCCCACCCTAAACTTTTACTGAGGATAAATATGACAAATGACCACATTAAACTATTCCTGTATGTTTAATAAGATTTCCATTTTAAAGGCACACACACACATACAACTCCAATACATACTGAAAATCAATTGGATGCAGACACTATCATAAGAAATTTATTTATAATATATTGCCTGATTTAATCCTCAGAAAATATGCTCCGAGAGAAATATTATTATCTTGATTAATATTAACAAGGAAACATGCTTAAAGAAACAAAAAAATAATACCAATGTTGCTGGAATTTGAGTCCACTAACACCAAATTCCATGCTTTTATCTACTGTGTTCTGTCACCCCTGAAACAAGACCACCATCTTTTCTTCCTTCTCTGCCTCAGCCTACTCTACATGAAGATGAAGAGAATAAAGACTTTTATGGTGCTCCACTTTCACTTAATTAATAGTAAAATATATTTATCTTCCTTATAATTTTCTTAATAACATTTTCTTTTCTCTAGCTTTCTTTGTTTTAAGACTACAAAGAATATAATATATAATACATATGTCATACAAAATATGTGCTAATCATCTACTTAGATTACAAGTAAAGCTTCCAATCAACTTACATGCAGATTTTTGGCCCTGACCTCCATGTTGTTCAAAGACCAGTTGTATGAGATCTCACAATTAAGTTCCTGAACTGATCCTAGAAAAAGTGCTACATACCTCATTGCCGGAAATCACTACATTCACCTTCAAAATACTCCTCTTGGGAAGCTGTGCACCAATGTCAATGCCTAGTCCACTCTTCAAAATAATTTTTCAAGTCATTTTCTGGAATGAACATCAGAGCTGTCATTGTACAACACACACACACACAAAATGCAACAATAATGAATGACACTCAGCAAGACAGAACCACACATCAACACTAACAGAGCTGTGAGACACCGATATACCAAGGTTACAAAACCTTACTGAGTATTTTGTACAGTGCTTCCAACATACATGCATGATGGTAAGCTGTGGTATATGTATACCATGGAATATTATTCAGCCATAAAAAATAAAAAACTATTTAGAGTTCTTGAAAGTATGATGTTGGTATTTTAATGGAGATTGCATTACATCTGTAGATTGTGTTAGGTAGTAAAGACATTTTAACAATGTTAACTCTAGTCAGAGAACATGGTATATTCTTCTGTTTGTTGATGTCTGTTGCTATTTGTTTTCTCAGGGTTTCATAATTCTCTCTATATAGATATGTTATCCTTTTTTCAGTTATATTCTTAGATATTAAATTTTCTTTAAGTGATATTGTGTAATTGATTTAAATCTAAACTTGTTATCGGTGTATAGGAAGATTCCTGATGTATGAACATTGATTTTATAACTCAAGACGTTACTGCATTTCTTGAGTCTTGTGGTTGAGTTAATGAGATTTTTCCAAGTATAAGTTCATATTCTCAGCAAAGAGAGAGAGTTTGACCACCTCTTCTTTCATTTTGATGTCATTAATGACCTTCTCTTGCCTGATTGCATTGGCTAGGACTTCCATAACTATGTTGAATAGTAATAGCAATAGTGGACATCTTTGTCTCATTCCAGTTCTACGTGGTAATGCTTTCAGTTTTGTTCCATTCAGTGTGATATCAGCTGTGGGTTTGGTATAGATGGATTATATCAGTTTAAGAAATGTGTCATCTATGCCTATTTTCTTAAACATTCTTGTTAGAAAAGGATTGTGGATTTGTGGATTTTGTTAAATGTTGTTTCTGCATCTATTTAGAGGATCATATGGTCTTTGTTTTTGCTTCTATTGGAATGGGGAATTAAATTTATGGATTTTCATAAGTTAAACCAAACTTTTGCATCCCTATGATGAAGCCTACTTTATCATGAGGAATAAATTTTTAATATATATCTGTAATCCATTGGCTAAGACTGTATTATGTATTTTTGCATTGATATTCATTAGTGAAATTGGTCTACAGATCTCCATTTTAGTTGGATCTTTTTCTGGTTTTGGAGTCAGGATGATGTTAGCTTCATAGAACATGTTGGATAGGATCCAATCCTTCTCAATTTTTTGAAATCAGTTCTAAAGTATAGTATAAACTCTTCGAAGGTTTGATAGAATTCTGTTGTGAAGTTGTCTGGGCCAGGTTGTTTTTTTGGTGTCTGATTTTCAATGTCTGTTGAAGAGATTTATTTCTTTTTGGATAAGACTAGGGAAGTTGTGTGATTCCAGGTATTGGTACATTTCCTCCACATTGTCAAATTTATGGGCATAGTTTCTTGTAGTAGTCACAGATAATCTTTTGCATCTCTGTGGTATCTTGTTCTTTCCCCTTTTCATTTATAATTGAGGTTATTAGAGATCTGACTTTTCTGTTTAATCTGGCTAAAATTTATCAATTTTGTTTATCTTTTTAAAAACCACCTTTTCGTTTCATTAATTTTCTGTATAATTCTTTTGTTCTTAATTTCACTTATTTCTTATTTAATTTTGGTTATTTATTTTCTTCTGCTAGGTTTGCGATTGTGTTTCTCTTCCTTTTTCATTTTATTAAGATGATTCATTAGATTGTTGGCATGCTTTCTCTCTCCTTTTCAGATGCCTAAAAAATTTCTCTCTTGGGACTTCTCTTGCAGTCTCTCACTGATTTTGGTAGCTTGTGTCTTCATTGTTGCTGTTCGAGGAATCGAATAATTTCCTTTTATATCTCTTCTTTCATCCAGCTGCCCTTCAGCATAAGGTTATTTAGTTTCTATGACTTCTAGTGGGAATGAAAGATATTTTTGGACTTAAGTTCTACTTTTACTCCATTGTGGTCTGAAAAGATACAAGGTATACTTTTAATTCTTTTTTTAGGCTTTATTTATGTCCCAGGATATGAACAATTTTGTAGTATGTTTCATTCCCTAAAAAGAAGAACATATATTCATTTTTGGGATGGCGTGTTCTTTGTAACCTATCAAATTATGTTTTATATTCAATGAAAACTTAAAATCTTTTACTGACAATCAATCATTGTGGAAATTTGCCACTATAAGACCAAGCCTACCGGAAGTACTCACATCCATACTATACACAGATCATCACATTGATCTGCCCGGTAAGTAAAGTAACCCCAAAATGAAAGCACCAAGCCTACGTTCCACCTGGAATCCTGGCTTTAATAGGATATATTAAACTCAATTGTTGTAGGGTCTCATTTAAGTTACTTCATTTACTTTATTTAGTTTCAATTTAGAGGTTATATCTAGTTCTGTCAGAGGAGTTTTATATGCCCCAGCAATTATGATATTGTAGGATATCATATTGTTCTGGCCAGTTAGAGTTTGTTTCAGAAATCTTGAAGCAGTTGAGTGTAAATATATTTACAATTGAAATATCCTGTTTTTTTATTTTACACTTGACTAGTATATATTGACAATCTTTGTATTTCTTTACTTTTTTTTTTGCTTTAACTCCATTTATATCTATCTGCAAATAAAATTGCAGCCCCTTCTTTCTTCAGATTTCCATTTGCCAGATATATTGTTTTCCACCCCTTTACCCTGAGTCTTGTTTTGTCTTTAGATGGTATATGTGTTTCCTGAATATAGCATATAGTTGGCTTATGCTTTTTTTATTCAGTCAGCCAGCCTATGTCCCTTCAGTGGGGAAATCAGCTTATTTATATTTATTAAGAGAATATATACATTTGTTGGAGATCTGTTTTTCTTGTTTGGTATAGGTCTGACATCCAATTTTATTGCTTGGGCCATTGTGAAACCTAGGCTTTGTGCTTTCATTTTTGGGTTACTGTACTTACCTGACAGATCAATGTGATGATGTATCTGGGTGTAGTATGGATGTGAGTACTTCCTACCAGCCTGGTCTTATAGTGGCACATTTCTTTGAATGATTGTCAATAAAAGATGTTAATGTTTCATTAAATATGAAACTTAATATGATAGGAAATAGGATCATAGGCTAGAAGTTGTTTTGTTTGAATAAGTTATATCTATAGTCTTATCTCTTCTGGCTTTCTGGCTGAAAAGTTTCAGCTGAGAAATCTACTGTTACCCTGGTGGGTCTTCCCCTGTAGGTCCACTGGTGCTTACTCTTAGCTGTTTGTAGAATTTTGTCTTTCCTTTTTGTTGGGATCCTGCCCCAGGGGCAGGGTCCACTAAGACCTGTGGAACTGGTGCTACCAACTGAAGAAATATAAAGTTAGGAGTGATGATAAAGAAAGAGACATGAGACACAGAATAGCATTTTCAAACTTGGGAGCTGAGGGGACCACCACCTGATTGTGGGCTGCAGAAGGTGGCCCTGAGTCTTTGTTCCAAACACCTTTTATTGAAACCTCAGGTGGTAAGCTGAGGGAGGGAACAAAGATGCCAATAGTTACTTTGAGTGAGCTACCAGCTTCTATTGTTATTATTATTAACTTTAAGGATTTGAGTAGTTTTGGAGCATCTGAAACTTGAGCCTTTTATGGGATAAGCCTCCTGTCTAAAGTCACACACATAGATTCCAAAGGAGGTGTTAAGCTCCACTAGTTCACTGTGGAGTAAAACACCACTGGTGTTAATCTCCTCTAAGGAATCTGTGGAAAAGAGGCATTTTCCTCTCATCACCACCATAGAGGATTTTCCTCTGTGATAAGGGAAGTTAAGCTTTCCTGCCCATATCCCAGGGCCCGAGTTATTTCCTTGGTCTCTCTCCTAGCCAAATGCAAATCTCCACAGTAGTTATCTGCTTTGTCTGTCTAATGGGCAAGAAACGACCTAGAAGGTGTATCAATTTTAGATCTTATCATAATGTCTTTTATGACCATTACCTTTCTCAGAGTGTTCACAGACTCAGCAGGGTATTAGTGTAAGCTGGATTCCCAACAGGCCAGAGTTTCAGGAAAGGCCGGAAAATTGTTCAGATAAGAAATTTAGCAATGGCTATCTTGAAGGTAAACTAGCTGACTTTTCTTTGTTCTGACTTCTTCAGCTTACTTTTTAATTTTCCCTTTTTCTGGGGGTGCCCTCCCCTGACAACAATGGGTTCTTTAGTCCCCATTTTGCCTGCAATTTTGACCTTGCCCAAGTTCATTACATAATGTCTAGGAGATGCTCTGTTTGAATTGAGATGAACCAGGGTTTGATACCCAACTAAAAAGAATGTCAGAATCTTTGGTGATGCATGGGAATTTTTCAATTATGATATCCTCCTGTAGGGCTTCCATGCTTTTTATTTATCCTCTTATCCTTTTTATATACCTATAATTTGTAGGTTTGTATACTTTATGAAGTCCCATAATTCTCTTAAAGATTGTTCAATTTTTACTTTATTCTTTTCTACATCTTTAAATGCCTGAGTTAGCTTAAGAGCCTCATCCTTTAACTCTGAGATTCTTTCTTATTTGTGTTTTAGTCTGTCATTGACATTTTGTACTGCCTCTTTAATTTCTTTTAATGATGGCTTCAATTCATTAATCTCTGACATATCCTTTCTAATTGCATCACATCTTTCATTCATTTCTTTGGTTAATTTTTGGATCTCTCTCTTTTTTACTTTTTATTTTTTTCACATTTCTTTTTTTTTTATTAAATCATAGCTGTGTACATTAATATGATCATGGGGAACCATACACTTTGTTCATAGACCATTTGACACATTTTCACATGAAGCTGGAACATATTCTTCTTAGTAAAGTGTCTTAAGAATGGAAGAAAAGTACCCAATTTACTCAGCCCTACTATGAAACTAATTTAGGACCTTTCACATGAAAGCTATAACCCAGTTACGACCTAAGAATAGGGGGAAGGGGAAAAGGGTGGGGAGGGAGGGGGGAGGTGGGTAGAGGGAGGGAGATTGATAGGATTACACCTGCGGTGCATCTTACAAGGGTATATATGAAACTTAGTAAATGTGGAATGTAAATGTCTTAGCAAAATAACTAAGAAAATGCCAGGAAGGCTATGTTAACTAGTGTGATCTCTCTTTTTTCTTATCCACTTTCCCTTTAAATTCCTTCATTTTTTTTTTTTTTTTTTTGCCATCCATACTCCAAATTTCCTTTTTTTCATTTCCACAATTTCTTTGTAGGTGGGATCCTCTGTGATAGTTGCTTCATGATCTTTTATTGGGGGTTTTCTGTTTTTGTTTTTTTATGTTACCAGAAAATTTTGAGGATCCCACCTTATGTGTGTTTTATTCTTGTTCGCTTTCTTCCTCTTCATTCTTCTGCCTTCCTCCTATTTCTTAATTTTCCTCATCTCTGCACCTGGTTGTTGAAGTTGTCTTTTGGTACAGGTAAAAAAGTGGAAAGATCAGTAAATAAGGGACAGAAAAAAGAAAAAGAAGAAAAAATTTAAAAAAAAATAAAATGAAAAATAGAATAGAATAAAGACAGGGAAAAATAGGATTCATAGCATTCCTGACCTGGGTGTGGTTACCCACAACTGAAATCCACAGAATAATGGGTGGCTAGGGCCAAAGTGTTCCCTGAGGTGAAGAGCTCCTCCCCTGACTGAGAAATAGCAAGACCTTGCCTCCATCAAATACAGAGTAAAATCAGCACTGTGTCATAGCAGGGACATGTCAATATGGTTCCATGGAAACCAAACTAGAAGGATACTCTATGTAGTGGTCTGAAACCTCTGTGAATCAGACCAATGCCATAGCACACCAACCCAGGCTTCAGACCAAGGCTCTGTTTCAGCAAAAAAAAAGAACGAAATAGAGAAAAACAGATTTTAAATAAATAAATAAAGGAATATCTTAGTTGTTTGAAATATTCATGAGAAAAAAAATTGAGAAAATTAGAAAAATACCTACAAAAATAAGGAGAGAAAAAAAGCAGTAACAAAGATAGAAACATTGATATTTTAAAAAATTAAAAGTAAAAACAAAGCAAAAAATATTTTAAAAAATCAAAAGAGAAAATAAAATAATAAAAAATATATTATATAATATATATGTGTGTATATATATATATAGTATATAAAATAGAGTGAGAGAGAGAGAGTGAGAGAGAAAAAGAGAGAGAAATATATTTTCTGGACACCAGGTAACATTCTGGGGTTAGGAGATCAAAAAAAGTATGCATGCTGCTGGACAGAAAGTTACAAGCTATTTTCTGTGGCGATCCAGTTTTGTTTTTGTTTTTCTGGTACATTTGATTTCAATATAGGTGTGGTTACTTCACTAGCTTTTATTCCCCATAGGGTTGTATTCTCACTAGCAGTGCAGAAGTGTTCCTTTTTCTCTACATTCATGACAACATCTGCAGTTTTGGAATTTTCTTATGTTGGCTATTCTTACTAGAGTTAGATGATATCTCAAAGTGGTTGATTTGAATTTCCGTGATGATTAAAGATGATGAGCATTTGTTCATGTGCCTCTTGGCCATCTGCTTATCTTCTTCAAAAAAGCTTCTCTTCAAGTCTCTTTCCCACAATGAAATGAGATCACTGGTCTTTTTCTTCTTACTAAGTTTGAGTTCTCTGTGGATTCGGGTTATCAAACCTTTGTCAAAAACATAACCTGCAAATATCTTCTCCCATTCTGAGGGCTGTATGCTTGCTTTACTTACTATTTTCTTGGCTGCGAAGAAGGTTTTTAGTTTGATCAGATCTCAGTAATGTATTGTTGGTATTGCTTCAATTTCCCAGGGGGGTCTTCCTCATAAAGTATTTTCCCAGGCCAATTTCTTTAAGTGTATCCCCTACACTCTCTCTAAGTTTCATGTCTTAGATTTAAATATTTTACCCAGTGAGAGTCAATTTTTGTTAAAGTGAAAGGTGTGGGTCTAATTTCAGTCATCTGCAAGTCCCCAACCAATTCACCCAGCATCATTTGTTAAATAGGGAATCTTTCCCACAATTTATATTTTTGATAGGCTTATCAAAGACCGTAAGTGTCTGGGTTCACTCTTGGTTCTCTATTCTGTTACATACATCTACCTCTCTATTTTTGTGCTAGTACCGTGCTGTTTTGATCACTATAAATTTATAGTATAGTCTGAAGTCTGGTAGCATGATTTCTCCTGATTTGTTTTTATTTCTGGGTAATGTCTTGACTATTTGAGTTTTTTTCTCATTCCATATAAAATTAAATACTATTTTTTCAATCTCTTTACAGTATGACAGAGGTGCTTTAATAGGGATTGCATTAAATTTGGGTAGTATGGACATTTTTAAAATGTTCATTCTTCCCAGCCATGAGCATGGCATGTTTTTCCATTTGTTAACATGGTCATCTATTTCTTTTCTCAGAGTTTCAGACTTCTCTTCATAGAGATCTTTCATGTCCTTTGCTAGGTAAATTTCCAAATACATCACCTTCTGTGGTACTACTGTAAAAGGAATAGAGTCTTTGATTTTTTTTTTCCAGCTTGACTATTGTTGGTATACATAAAAGCTACCGATTTGTGAGTATTGATTTTGTATCCTGAGACGCTGCTGTATTCCTTGATCACTTCTAAGAGTTTTGAAGTTGAATCCCTAGGGGTTTCCGGGTTTTCTTCATACATATCATCTGCAAAGAGTGAAAGTTTGATCTCCTCTGACCCTTTTTGGATACCGTTCATGACCTTCTCTTGCCTGATTGTGATGGCTAAAACTTCCATTACAATGTCAAAAAGCAGTGGAGACAATGAGCATCCTTGCCTGGTACCTAATCTGAGTGGAAATATTTTCAGTTTTACTCCATTCAATATGATATTGGCTGCAGATTTGCTGTAGATGGCCTCTATAAGTTTACAAAATGTCCCTTCTATAACTATTTTCTTAAGTGTTCTGATCATGAAAGGATGATGGATATTATCAAAAGCTTTTTCTGCACCAATTGAGAGAATCATATGGTTTTTGTTTTCTACTTTGTTTATGTGAGATATTATATTTATATATTTATGTATGTTGAACCAATCTGAGACGCTGGGATAAAACCAACTTAGCTCTGGTATATAATTTGTTTGATGTGTTGTTGGATTCTATTTGCTAGAATCTTGTTGAATATTTTTGCATCAATATTCATTGGAGATATTGTTGTACAATTTTCTTTCCTTATGGAGTCTTTTCCCAGCAAGGGATCAGGGTGATATTTGCTTCCTAAAATGTGTTGGGAAGTGTTTCTTCTTTTTCTATTTTTTGGAAAAATTTATGTAATATAGATATTAGTTCCTCTTTAAAGGTTTGGTAGAATTCTGATGTGAAGCCATCTGGTCCCATCTGGCTTCTTTTTGTGGAGATTTCATATAGTTGATGCTATTTCAGTACTTGACATAGGTCCATTCAACATTTCCAAGTCTTTCTGGTTGAATCTAGGAAGGTTATGTGATTCTAGGCATTGATCTATTTCCTTCAGATTTTCATATTTCTGAGAATAGAGTTTTTTATAGTATTAAGAATTTTTTGAATTTCTGATGTGTCTGATGTTATTTCACCTTTATCATTTCTGATTGATATTAGGGATTTTACTTTTCTGCTTCTGGTTAGGTTAGCCAAAAGTTTATCAATTTTGTTAATCTTAAAAAAAATTCTTTTTTGATTTATTGATGTTTTCAATAATTCTTTTGTTTTCAATTTCATGTAATTCTGCCCTAATTTTAGTTAATTCTTTTCTTCTGCTGGGTTTGGGGTTGGAATGTTCTCTCTTTTCCAGTTGCTTGAGATGATCCATTAAGTTGTTGACGTCCTCTCTTTCTGTTCTCTTGAGGAAGGCTTGTAACACTATATCTCACAGGTTCTTGTGATTCATGTTTTCATTTTCATTTTATTCCAAAAATTTGGTAATTTCCTTATTAATCTCATCTATAACCCAGCTATCATTGAGCATCAGATTACTTAGTTTTCATGTCTTTGTATGAGTATGAAGATTCCTGTTGTTGTTGATCTCAACTTTTATTCTGTGATGGTACAAGAAATACCTGGAATAATTTCTATTCTTTTAAATTTGCTGAGGTTAGACTTGTGACCTAAGATGTGATCAATTTGTGTAGAAAGTTCCATGGGCTGATGAGAAGAATGTGTATTCAGTTTTATTAGGATGAAATGTTCTGTAGATGTCTGTTAAGTCCATTTGTTGTAGGGTAAAGTTTAAGTCCAATATTTCTTTGTTTAGTTTTTTCTTGGAGTATCTGTCCAACACTCCCAAAGGGGTACTAAAATATCCCACTATTATGGTGCAGGAAGATATCAAATTGTTCATGTCTATTAGGGTTTCCTTTGTAAACTGAGGAGCATTCTGGTTGGGCTCATAAATGTTAATAATTGAAATCTCTTTATGTTGAGTGTTTCCTTTGACAAGCATGAAGTGACCATCCTTATCTTTCCTTACTTTTGTTTAAAGCCTATTGTATCTGCAAATAATATTGGAACACTTGCTTTTTTTCTGATTTCCATTTGCCTGAAGTATAGATGTCCATCCCTTCACCCTGATTCTATTTTTATCTTTTAAGGTAAGATGGAGTTCTCGTATTCAGCAAATATCTGGTCTGAGTTTATGTATTCACTTGGCCAAACTGTGCCTCTTTAGAGGACAATTTAAAACATTCACATTAATTGAGAGTATTGATAAGTCTGGTAGTTTTGGGGTGTCATGTTTTTTGAATGTTCAGTGGACATTTCTTTTTCTTTTTTTTATTTTTGCCGGGACCTGGTTTGAACCTGCCATCTCCATATATGGGGCTGGCGCCCTACTCCTTTGAGCCACAGGTGCCACCCCCATCCGGTGGACATTTTTAATCCTTTCACCATTGTTGAAGTTGGGTTTTGTTCAAAAATTTCTTAGTGCATTTACTTTGGTGGTGGATTTTTGTGCTAGTCATTGTGAAGGATGGGTTTGAGGATATCCTGGAGAGCTGATTTAGTTATGGCAATTTTTTTCAACTTGTGTATGTCAATAAAGTATTGGATTTCTCCATCCCAAATGAAGCTCAATTTAGATGGATACAAGATCCTAGGTTGAAAGTTGTTTTGCTTTAGGAGACTGAAAGTCAATGACCATCCTCCTCTGGCTCGGAATGTTTCAGCTGAGAGATCTGAGGTCATTCCAATATTCTTACCTTTGTAGGTTATGATTTTCTTAAGTCTAGCTGCTTGCAGAATTTTCTCTTTCATTTTAACTTTAGCAAAGTTAATTACAATGTGTCTAGGTGATGCTTTATTTGAATTAAGTCCTGCTGGGGTTTGGAAACTGTCTACTAGCTGAATTTCTGTATCTCTTGCCATGCTTAGGAAATTCTTCTCTTATAGTTATTTTTTATATTATTTATTCTTATGCCAAGCTTCCCTGGTTTTTAATTCATTGTGAACAAGTTTCTCATTACCTCATTGAACATTGTAGTGATAGAAGTACTCAAACTTTTCTGTTTTAAGATCCTTTTACATTCTTTAAAAATGCTGAGAATCTCAAAAGAACTTTTGCTATATCTATTGCATATATTAGCCTTTGTCATACTAGAAATTAAGCTTTTTTTATTCAAGAATGTGTTTGATGGTGTTAGAAAAATGGCATCATCACACATTCTGGAACATCTGGGAAAATCTACTGTAACCTTGTTTTTTTTTTCTTATTTTATTATTTTTTATTAAGTCTTTTGTAAATAGATCATAAATACATTTATGCCCATTTCACTGTGTTGATTATTTGTACAAATTGGAGTGCTTACATCATACTAATCAGCATAGCTTTCATTTCATTTACCCAATTATAGCATTAGGACATTTGTGTTCTACACATGATAGAACCAACTTGTACTTGCAATATTCTCCATAGTTGTGGTCCCCCTGCTATCCCTCCCACACCCTCCCTATCCCTCACTCTCCACTTCCCTCCTTCATCATAGACTAAAGTTGTGTTTCATTTTTCATATGCAAGTGTGAGTTATTATAAATTGATTTCACAGTAGTACTGAGTACATTGGATACTTTTTTTTTTTTACCATTCCTGAGATAATTTACTAAGAAGAATATTTTCCAGATAACATTTTTATGAAAAACTTTTGACTTTGAAAATGTAATAAAAAGGTCTCAGATCATACTTTGAAAGTTACTGTTATAATGATTGCTTCAAAGTCCTTCATTATTAATGGGAACATCTTGATTGCTCTTTGATTACATTTGCCTCTAAGAATGAGTCATGATTTCCAAATTCTTCATATATTATGTAATTTTGATTTATTTTCAAGATATGAAAAATAGTATGTTTTAGAGATTCTGGATTCTGTTTTATCCATATGAAGAGTATTGATGATTTTGTATGGAATCAAATAAATCATTTAATTTTAAAATAAAATCATTTAATTTTATTAAATTTAAGTAAAGATCTTTCCTGCAGACAACAACTTTATTCTCAGCTCAATTCTTTAATCCTTTAGTTGAAAATTATTCAAAATATGCCTGATATATATGTTTTTTGGGATGTCAACAAAGAATTTAGAGTTTTCTTCTTTGGGTTTTTCCTTTTAGATTTTTCCTTAACTCTCTGGTGACCATGATTTCCTCAGATCTTTTGTTGTTTCATTTGGCCAGAAAACTTTTCAATATTTCTGTCAGATCTTCAGTTGTGCTTTAACTAAAACCAATCCTTATGCTGAAGCAGTAAAAATAATCAACTTGATGTCTGCCACTTCATCTAAATTTTGATTCCTCTCCACAATGTCCCATTAATTTCCCAGAGTCCTTAGATAAATGTTCTATGCACTGTTCATTTTTATCTGCGTCATAGTCATTGTGTTAGTGTAACTTTCTTGTAATTAATTTAAGCCTTCTCAGAATTACTATCTTTTCTCTCCTATGAGTTACATCTGTAGCCAGTTTATACTGTACAATTATTCTTAAATTTATCATATTAAATTGCAATTATTTGTTGACATTTCTGTATTTCAAATGACAGTGCGACAACATCTTATTTTTTCTCTAAACATTGTAGTACCTATAATGTAGATTCTAAATAAATAAACTGAACAAAAGAGGTAGATTAGCATTTAAGGCAAAAGCAATGGCATATGTAAAGACTCTGTGTACTGTAGGAGAATAACACATGTAGTCATAGGTGCTGAAAGAAGCACCTTATGACTAAAATACAGAAAGGAAAGGTAAGCGTATTATGAGTTGAAAATGGAAAAATAAGAGAGATAAACTTTGCAGGTTTTTGTAGACCTTGTTAATAATTTTGTCATTGTCTAAAAAGAAGTCAGAACATTTTAAGGTAGATTAGGTGGGGTAGTGGCCTATAGTCTTTTTTTCTTGAAGATCTTCTAACTGAATGGTCCACATCAAAAATCTTGAAATTGCAGAGGTTGGTGTGGATATAGAGAGAAGGGAACACTTTTACACTGCTGGTGGGATTGCAAACTAATACAACCTTTTTGGAAGGAAGTATGGAGAACCCTCAAAGAACTCAAACTAGACCTCCCATTTGATCCTGTAATCTCATTACTGTGTATCTACCCACAAGAAAAAAAGTATTTTTCCCATAAGGACACTTGCAGTAGACTATTTATTGCAGCTCAATTTATAATCACCAAAATGTAGAAACAGCCTAAATGCCTTCCAACCCAAGAATAGATTAACAAGTTGTGGTATATGTATACCATGGAATACTATTCAGCTGTTAAAAATGATGGCGATGGGTGGCACCTATGGCTCAAGGAGTAGGGCACCGGTCCCATATGCTGGAGGTGGCAGGTTCAAACCTAGCCCCGGCCAAAAAAGAAAGATGGCGACTTTACATCTTTTGTATTAACCTGGATGGAAGTGGAGCACATTTTTTTTTTTTTTTTTTGGTAAAACATCCCAAGAAAGAAGAAGAAGTAATCCTATGTACTCAATTCAAATATGTGGACAATTAATGACCTGGTACATGGTGGGGGGTGAGGGATAGGGGAAGGGGAGAACAGAGGGAGGGAAGGAGGAAGGGAGTTTGGGATCACGGTGTTTGGTAACCTTTGGAGGGTGGGACACAATTATAATAGGGTCTTTATCTAACAAATGCAATCAATGTAAACTGGTTCTTTATGCCCTCAGTGAATCCCCAACAATAAACAAGAAAAAGATCTTCTATATAGAAATTGGATAGTTGGTGGACTAGAATGGATGGAGGCAAACCAGTCCAGAGGCCACTGTGGAAGTCTATGGAAGAGATGATACTGCATAATGTAGTAGAGATCAAACAAAGTAGGTAGTTTCAGGAGTCATTTAGATAGTGTATAGCAGCTCCAAAATTTATGAAGTATTGCTAGCATCTTGGAAGAATTTCAGATAAAAACATATTGAAGTAGATGTAAAGGAAAGATCGACAACCTGTCAGTAATATTAAACTGAAAACAGGGGAGACATATTTAAATATAAATAGAAATATCCAATATAAATAGAAAATCACAGGAGTGATTGAATAGCCCAGAGCATTCCTGGAGGGGATTGCTGGAGGGGGTTGGCAGTTCAGGCTGTACAGTGCACTGGCAGGTCCCGATACAAAAGGGAAACTCTTAACCATAAAACTCAGAATAAGGTCCCGAGTGCTTCAGCCAGGGGAAGCCACTGCAGCTGCTGGAGCCGGCAGCAGCACCCTCCCTCACAGATGATTGCAGTCGACAGTTTGTAAGAGAACATGGGAGGAGAGTGGAAAGATTTGTGAAGCGTGGACTCCTGCACTGAGTGGGGAGGTCGGAAGGAAGTGCTGTCTAGAGTAGAACAGCTGAGGTTGCACAATAGTTAGGTGACAAACTTTTACAGAAACTCCAAAATGGCAATCGGGCAAAGGAGGGTGGTTACCATGGTAACAGTATAAACTGTGAATCAGGTATAAGCCTGGGAACCACTCACAGCGCCACCTGGTGTCCAGAAAGTATATTGCATTATAAATATATACGAAAGTTGATCACTACATCATACATATAGATGTGTATTTCTACATATATACAAGAATAATATTTTTGTGGTTGGTGCCCTTTTTTCCTCTTTTTCTTTTTTTTTGTTCTGTTTTTTTCTCACCATTTTCTTGGAGGAACTATTGTTAATTTTGTATTACTTTTTTATAGATCTATTTTTTAATTCTATTTTTTTCTATTTTTAATTTCTCCTTTCTTCTCTTTTAACTTTTCAATGAAAATCACTTTTTTCTTTTTTTTCAATTATTTTACCATTATCACTATTTTTATTTTAGTTGTTTTTGTTGTTGTCGTGGGTGCTGTCTGTATGTCTATGTGTCTCCATCTGTTTGTGCATCTATGGGCTCATGTGTCTGGTAGCCTTTGTATTTGTTTATTTGCTCATTTGGTCTCAATGAGCTTGGTGTTACGACCTGCAATTCTGAGCTCCCCAACACTCCCCTCCACTCTCACTCTGAGGTCTGGAGGCCTGTCCCCCAGGAGTCTAGATTTGTGGGTGACTTCTCAAGAGCTGTAGACAGGACCTGGACTGCAGCTGGACAGTGCTGATTCTGCAGCATGGGAGTGAGGAGATGACGGTTGGCTGAAAGGGAATCACACCAGAGCGGTGGTACCGCGAGGTGCAAAGCAGCAGCCATCTTTAGCAATAACAATGTCCACCCCTGGATATCCCAAAGCCACTTCCCCTGTCTCCCTGCGTAACCAGAGGAGGCATCTTCTCAGATGTCAAGAACCACAGAACAGACCTGGGACTGAAACACAGGCCCTGTGAGTAAAGGGTTTTCCTGAGGTGGTACTGGCCTGGGTGGAAAACAGGGAATAGAAAATGCATGAGCAGAGCCAGGAAACTCCCAGGGTGGGGATGACCAAGAGGACTGTTTCACTGAGCCGAAGATGCACCCAGCCCTCAGGGGATCATCAGCCTTTAGACATAGGAGGACAGGAGGCTAGAGATGACAACTAACCGTGCTGCAAATACAAACCTGCAAGAGGAAAGACAGGGCCTTAGGCACAATTTCTGGGAACTCAAAGCAGCACATTCTGCAGAAGAATTTAGGAGGGTCAGGAACAAACTCCCACAGGGTTGTTCTGTTCTGCCAGTAACATCAATCAAGGGAGGGGCTGGAACTGAGTGAACCCGACCCCCAGCCTCCATCAAGTGCCTGAGGTAGACAGGCCTCACCACACCCTGCTGGATAGAGGCAGAGAGCATTGGCCTGGATGAGCAGATACAGACTTCCTTGTGATTTAGGCAGGTGCAAACCTCTGGAGTATCTACTCATTGGAGACAACTGACTGGGTCACAGTCCTGCAGGGCTAGCAGTGACTGGGTGTGACAGAGCTCCAAGGTGGAGAAGGAGGCATAAACCTTCCCAGACTAATCTATTTCCTGGGTGGGTGCTCCAGACTTCATGGACAACTGGAGTAAGTCATATTTGAGTTGTCACCAGACCCCTGCATTCCAGTTGCCAGAGACCTTTTAAACTCTCCCACCTGAGACAGGTGCTGACTGAGACAATTGATTTGGACCTTTAGAACTGAGCCAATCGCCTAAGGACTATTCAAGTAGTGCCCTGGGTGTGTGGTTGTAGGAAGGTTTGATTTTCCTTTTCCAATTGTTGCCTATGGGGAGGCAGGGTGACTTAATTGCTGGTATTTCTCCACAGCTCATACTTCACCCCAGAATAACTATTTCATTAGGGGCGAACAGAGACCAGCTGAAAACAAGACAAAACCACTTAACCCCACCACATCAAATAGGTCCCAAACATCTCAGGCCATGGCACTGCACGGGTCCTTGACAAGGCTCCAGGGGAAAAATCAAAGGGTGTAAAGTAATCGTGGGGTGCAATCAGCAGAAAAACTCTGGTAACACAAATAACGAGAATAGATCAAAGCCCCCAAGGAAAGATATGGCGGATGAAACTGAAGATCCCATTCATAAACAGCTGGCCAAGATGTCAGAAGTTGAATTCAGAATTTGGATTGCAAACAAGATTAACAGAATGAAGGAAAATTTGGAATTAGAAATCCGAGCAATTTAAAAGTCAGAATTAGAAATTCGAGGAGAAATTCAAAAATTGTCTCAAGAATTTAACAAATTTAAAGACAAAACCACCAAAGATTTTGATGCACTGAAACAAGAATTTTCAGCCCTCAAAGAGCTGGAAAACACAGTACAATCAGTAACAGAGTGGAGCAGGCAGAAGAAAGGATTTCTGACATCGAAGACAAGGCGTTTGAATGTTCCCAAACTCTCAAAGAAGAAGAGAAATGGAGAGCAATAACTGTTCATAGTCGCAGAGAGCTCTGGGATAATTCGAAGAAGGCTAATATCCACCTAATTGGAATCCCAGAAAGTGATGAAGTGGCCTTGCAAGGCACAGAGGCCCTTCTCCGTGAAATTATGAAAGAAAAATTTACAGATATATCAAGAGATTCTCAAATCCAGATAGCAGACAGTTTCAGAACCCCAGCATGACTCAATCCAAATAAGACATCCCCAGGCATATCATAATTAACTTCACCTGTGTCAATATAAACAAGAAACTTCTGAAAGCAGCTAGATGCAAGAAATCTATTACCTACAAAGGGAAGAATATTAGAATGACTGCAGATCTTTCTGCTGAAACCTTTCAAGCAAGAAAATGGTGGTCATTGACTTTCAATCTCCTAAAGCAAAATAACTTTCAACCCTGGATCTTGTACTCAGCTAAACTGAGTTTCATTTATGATGGAGAAATTAAATACTTTAATGACATTCATATGTTGAATAAATTTTCCATAACAAAACCAATTCTCCAGGATATTCTCAGACCTTTCCTCCATAATGACCACCCCAATCCTCTACCACAAAAATAAACTCACTCAAAAACTTTTGATCAAACTCCAACATCCACAATGGCAAAAGGATTAAAATTGTCCAATGGACTTTCAAAAACCCTATATCCAAAATTTTATCACATCTATCAATATTACCCATTAATGTGAACGGCTTAAACTGTCCTCTAAAGAGGCAAAGGTTGCTGACTGGGTACAAAAACTCAGGCCAGATATCTGCTACATACAAGAATCACATCTTACCTTAAAAGATAAATATAGACTCAGGGTGAAAGGATGGTCGTCCGTATTTCAGGCAAATGGTAATCAGAAAAACGCAGGTGTTGCAATTCTATTGGCTGATACAATAGGCTTTAAGCCAACAAAAGTAAAGAAAGATAAGAATGGTCACTACATATTTATTAATGGTAATACTCAATATTATGAGATTTCAATTATTAATATTTATGCACTCAACCAGCATGAACCTCAATTTATAAGAAAAACTCTAACAGACATGAGCAACTTGATTTTCTCCAGCTCCATAATAGTTGGAGATTTCACCACTCCTTTGGCAGTGTTGGATCAATCCTCCAATAAGAAGCTGAGCAAACAAATTTTAGATTTAAACCTAACCATCCAACATTTGGATTTAGCAGACATCTACAGAACATTTCATCCCAACAAAACTGAATACACATACTTCTCCTCAGCCCACAGAACATGCTCCAAAATCGATCACATCTTAAGTCATAAGTCTAACCTCAGTAAATTAAAAGGAATAGAAATTATTCTGTGCCTCCTCTCGGAACACCCTGAAATAAAAGTTGAACTCAGATACAACAGGAATCTGCACACTCATACACAAACATAGAAGTTAAATAACCTTATGCTGAATGATAGCTGGGTCAGAGATGAGATTAAGAAGGAAATTGCCAAATTTTTGGAACAAAATGACAATGAAGACACAAATTATCAGAACCTCTGGGATACCGCAAAGGCAGTCCTAAGACTGAAATTTATAGCACTGCAAGCATTCCTCAAGAGAATGGAAAGAGAGGATGTTAACAACTTAATGGGACATCTCAAGCAACTGGAAAAGGAAGAACATTCCAACTGCAAACACAGTAGATGAAAAGAAATAACCAAAATCAGATTACAATTAAATGAAATTGAAAACAAAAGAATTATACAACAGATCAATAAATCAAAAAGTTGGTTTTTTGAAAAGGTCAATAAAATAGATTAACATTTGGCTAAACTTACCAGGAAAAAAAGACTAAAATCTCTAATTTCATCAATCAGAAATGACAATGACAAAATAACAACAGACTCCTCAGAAATTCAAAAAATCCTTAATGAATATTACAAGAAACTTTATTCTCAGAAATATGAAAATTGAAGGAAATTGACCAATACTTGGAGCACGTCACCTTCCAAGACTTAGCCAGAATCAAGTGGAAATGTTGAACATGCCCATATCAAGTTCGGAAATAGTATCAACCATACGAGATCTCCCTAAAAAGAAAAGCCCAGGACCAGATGGCTTCACGTCAGAATTATACCAAACCTTTAAAGAGGAACTAATACCTATATTACTCAACTTGTTCCAAAATGCAGAAAAAGGAAGACTACCCAACACGTTCTATGAAGCAAACATCACCCTTAACCCCAAACCAGGAAAAGACCCAACAAGAAAATAAAATTATATACCAATATCACTAATGAATATACATACAAAAATATTCAACAAGATCCTAACAAACAGAATCCAGCAACATATCAAACAAATTATACATCATGATCAAGTCGGTTTTAATCCAGGGTCTCAAGGCTGGTTTAATATACATAAATCCATAAGTATAATTCAGCACATAAACAAATTATAAAACAAGAACCATATGATTCTCTCAATTGATGTAGAAAAAGCTCTGGATAATATCCAGCATTCCTTCATGATCAGAACACTTAAGAAAATTGGTATAGAAGGGGCATTTCTGATACTGATAGAGGCCATCTACAGCAAACCCACTGCCAATATCGTATTGAATGGAGTTAAACTGAAATCATTTCCACTCAGATCAGGAAGCAGACAAGGCTGTCCATTGTCTCCATTGCTCTTTAACATTGTGATGGAAGTTTTAGCCACCACAATTAGGGAAGAAAAGTCAATCAAGGGTATCCATATAGGATCAGAAGAGATCAAACTTTCACTCTTCCCATTGATATGATTGTATATCTGGAAAACACCAGGAATTCTACTACAAAACTTTTAGAAGTGATCAAGGAATACAGCAGTGTCTCAGGTTACAAAATCAACATTCATAAATCAGTAGCCTTTATATATACCAACAATAGTCAAGCTGAAAAAACAGTTAAGGACTCTATTCCGTTCACAGTAGTGCCAAAGAAGATGAAATATTTGAGACTATATCTAACAAAAGACGTGAAAGATCTCTATAAAGAGAACTATCAAACTCCAAGGAAAGAAATAGCTGAAAATGTCAACAAATGGAAAAACATACCATGTCATGGCTGGGAAGAATCAGCATTGTTAAAATGTCCATACTATCCAAAGCAATATACAATTTTAGTGCAATCCCTATTAAAGCTCCACCGTCATACTTTAAAGATCTTGAAAAAATAATACTTCGTTTAATATGGAATCAGAAAAAACCTCGAATAGCCAAGACATTACTCAAATATAAATACAAAGCAGGAGGAATCACGCTACCAGACCTCAGACTATACTATAAATTGATAGTGATCAAAACAGCATGGTACTGGCACAAAAACAGAGAAGTAGATGTCTGGAACAGAAAAGAGAACCAAGAGATGAATCCAGCTACTTACCATTATCTGATCTTTGACAAGCCAATTAAAAATATTTAGTGGGGAAAAGATTCCCTATTTAACAAATGGTCCTGGGTGAACTGGCTGATAACCTGTAGAAGACTGAAACTGGACCCACACCTTTCACCATTAAGTAAGATAAACTCTCACTGGATTAAAGATTTAAACTTAAGACATGAAACTATAAAAATATTAGAAGAGAGTGCAGGGGAAACCCTTGAAGAAATCGATCTGGGTGAGCATTTTATGAGAAGGACCCTACGGGCAATTGAAGCAGCTTCAAAAATACACTACTGGGACCTGATCAAACTAAAAAGCTTCTGCACAGCCATGAACACGGTAACTAAAGCAAGCAGACAGCCCTCAGAATGGGAGAAGATATTTGCAGTTTATGTATCTGACAAAGGTTTAATAACCAGAATCCACAGAGAACTCAAACGTATAAGCAAGAAAAGAACAAGTGATCCCATCGCAGGCTGGGCAAGGGACTTGAAGAGAAACTTCTCTGAAGAAGACAGGTGCACAGCCTACAGACACATGAAAACATGCTCATCATCTTTAATCATCAGATAAATGCAAATCAAAGCTACGTGAGATACCATCTAACTCCATTAAGATTAGTCCATATAACAAAATCCCAAGACTAGAGAGATGTTGATGTGGATGTGGAGAAAAGGGAACACTTCTGCCCTGCTGGTGGGAATGCAAATTAATACATTCCTTTTGGAAAGATATTTGGAGAACACTTACAGATCTAAAAATAGATGTACCATTGAATCCTATAATTCTTCTAGTAGGTATATACCCAGAAGACCAAAAATCAGATTACAACAAAGATATTTGCACTGGAATGTTTATTGCAGCCCAATTCACAATTGCTAAGTCATGGAAAAAGCCCAAGTGCCCATCAATCCACAATGGATTAATAAATTGTGGTATATGTACACCATGGAATATTATGCAGCCTTAAAGAAAGACGGAGACCTTACCTCTTTCATGTTTACATGGATGGAGCTGGAACATATTCTTCTTAGTAAAGTATCTCAAGAATGTAAGAAAAAGTATCCAATGTACTCAGCCCTACTATGAAACTAATTTTTGGCTTTCATATGAAAGCTATAACCCAGTTATAACCTAAGAATGTGGGGAATGGGGAGAGGGAGTGAGGGAGGGGGGAGCCATGGGCGGAGGGAGGGTGATAGGTGGGATAACACCTGTGGTGCATCTTGCAAGGATACATGTGAAACTTAGTAAATGTAGATTATAACTGTCTTAACACAGTAACTCAGAAAATGCCAGGAAGGCTATATATTAACCATTGTGATAAAAATGTGTCAAACTGTTTATAAAACCAACGTATGGTGCCCCATGATCACCTTAATCTACAAATTTATGACGTAAAATTAATAAAAAAAAGAAAAAAAAAACAATATTTTTATTTCCAGCCATACTACAATGAATGTGCATAGGAAACAGAAAAAAAAAAAAAAAAAGCAAAGAAACAAACAAAAAAAAAAAACATTCCCTTGTAAGCTGGATCTCAAAAACCAGGTCATCCATGAGTTGTTCTTTAAAAATAGATTGCACATATATTCCAAGCAAATTCACTAAAATTAATAACATACAATATTCTATGGTGCACATATACCACAGCTTATTAAAACATTCCTGGTTGATGAGCATTTATTTATTTTTTATTTTTCTATTATTAAATCATAGCTGTTTACATTGATATGATCATGGGGCAACATACACTAGCTTCATAGACCGTTTGACACATTTTCATCACAATGGTTAACATAACGTTCCTGGCATTTTCTTAGTTATTGTGCTAAGACATTTACATTCCACATTTACTAAGTTTCACATATACCCTTGTAAGATGCACCCCAGGTGTAATCCCACCAATACACCTCTCTCTACCCCCCACTCCCCTCCCTCCCTACCCTTTCCCCCTTCCCTCTATTCTTAGGTTGTAACTGGGTTATAGCTTTCATGTGAAAGCCATAAATTAGTTTCATAGTAGTGCTGAGTACATTGGGTACTTTTTCTTCCATTCTTGAAATACTTTACTAAGAAGCATATGTTCCGGCTCCATCCATGTAAACATGAAAGAGGTAAAGTCTCCATCTTTCTTTAAGGCTGCATAATATTCCATGGTGTACATATACCACAATTTATTAATCCATTGATGGATAGATGGGCACTTGGGCTTTTGCAAATCAAAACTACTTTGAGATATCATCTAACTCCAGTGAGACTAGCCTATATCACAAAATCTCAAGAGCAGAGATGTTGGCGTGGATGTGGAGAAAAGGGAACACTTTTGCACTACTGGTGGGAATGCAAATGAATGCATTCCTTTTGGAAAGATATATGGAGAACACTTAGAGATCTAAAAATAGAGCTGCCATTCAATCCTGCAATTTCTCTACTGGGCATATACCCAGAAGACCAAAAATCACATCATAGCAAAGATATTTGTACCAGAATGTTTATTGCATCCCTATTCATAATTGCTAAATCATGGTTGATGAGCATTTAGGTTATTTCCACATTTTGGTGATTGAAAAATAAGCTGTGATAAATAGTCTAGTATAATTATCCTTATGATACAATGACTTTTTTTTTCTGGGTAGATGGCTAGTAATGGGATTACACGATCACATGGGATGTCTGGGTTGAGTTCTTTAAGGATTCTCCATACGTTCTTCCTAAAAGGTTCCATTAGTTTGTAGTTCCACCAGCAATGTAAAAGTGTTCCCTTCTCTCCACATCCATCATCTGCCGCTTTGAGACTGTGATGTGAACTATTCTCACTGGGGTTAGATGATATCTCAGGGTGGTACTAATTAGCATTTCTCAGATGATCAGGGACAATGAGCCTTTTTAAAAATTTTTGTTAGCCATTGCTCTGTCTTCATCAGAGATGTTTGTCTTGCTCAGTGATAGATGAGATTGTTTATTTGTTTTTTGTTCATTAATTTGAGCTCTCTGTTAATTCTAGTTACCAACCGTTTATAAGATTCATACACTGCAAATATCTTTTTCCATTCTGAAAGTTGTCTTTCTGGTTTACTTGTTGTGTCCTTAGCTGTGCAGAAGCTTTTCAGCTTAATTAAGTCTCATTTGTTAATTTCTGTTTTTGCAATGGCCACTGAAGTCTTTCTCATAAAATCGCTCTGCAGAACAATATCTTACAAAGCTTTTCTCACACTTTCTTCTAAGATTTTAATCACTTCATGTTTTAGATTTAAAATTTTTTCCCATCTTGAGTCAATTTTTGTAAGTAATGAAAGTTTCAGTCTTTTACATGTGGTTATCCAATTCTTCCAGCACCATTTGTTGAATAGGAATTCTTTTCCACACTGTATGCTTTTGTTTGGTTTATCAAAGATCAGATGGCAAGTAGAGACTGGTTTCATCTTTTAGTTTTCTAGTCTGTTCCACATGTTTATGTCTCTATTTTTCTGTCAATATCATGCTGTTTTGATTATTGTGGACTTGTGATATAGCATGAAGTGTGTTAGGATGATGCCTCCAGCTTTGTTTTTATTACTAAGAATAGCCTTGGCTATATGTTTCTTGTTTTTTCTGGTTCATACAAAAGTATGAAATGAAGTACTATTCTTTCTAGTTCTCCAAAATACGTTGTTGGCATTTAATGGGGAATGCATTGACTCTGTAGATTTTTGTGGGTATTATAGACATTTTATCAATGTTTATTCTTCCCAGACAAGAACATGGTTCATTCTTTCATTTGTTAATTTCTTCTTCTTTTTCTTTTCTTAGGGTTTCATAAGAAAGAAAGATCATTCACCTCTTTTGTTAGGTATTTTCCTAAGTCTTTCATTGTCTTTGAAGTTTCTGTGAAAGTAATTGTTTTCTTTATTTGCATCTCAACCCGGCTATTACTGGCATATGCAAAGTCTACTGATTTATGGACATTAATTTTATACACTTAGACATTGCTGTATTTCCTGAACACTTCCAGGATTTTTTCCATTGAGTCTCTATAGTTTTCTAAGTATAACATCATATCATCAGAAAAGAGAGAGATTTTGACCTCCTCTGCCCCCATTTGGATGCTCTTCACATTCTTGTCTTGCTGATTGCATGGGCAGAACTTCCTGCACAATGTTGAATAATAGTGGTGATAGTGAACCTCCTCATCTCATTCCAGTTCTAAGTGGAAAACCTTTCATTTCTACTCCATTCATTACGATGTTTGCTGTGGGTTTGTCATAGATGGCTTCAATCAGCTTAAGAAATGTGACCAGTATGCCTATTTTCTTAAGTGTTCTTTCTAGAAAAGAATGCTGCATTTTATGAAATGCTTTTTCTGCATCTATTGAGAAGGTCACATTGTCTTTGTTTTTGCTTCTAGTAATATATAGATTATTTATTTACAGATTTGTTTATGTTAAGCCAACCTTGCATCCCTTCTATGAAGCCTATTTGATGACTATTTATATTTTTTAATGTGTAGCTTCACTCTATTAGCTAAGATTCTATTGAGTATTTTTGCATCAGTAGTCATTAGTGAAATTTATCTGTAGTTCTTTTTATTTTGGTCCTTTTCTGGTTTTGGAATCAAGGTGATGTTTGCTTCATAGAATGTGTTGGGGAAGGTTGCTTCCTTCTCAATATTTTGGAATAGTTTCTGCGGCGAAGGTACATGCTCATCTTTGAAGGTGTGATAGAATTCTGATATAAAGTCCACTGGTCCCAGGCTTTTTTCTTGGAAGCTTTTTTATTGTTTATGCAATCTCACTGCTTGATATTGGTCTATTCAAGAGGTCTACTTTTCCTGGTTTAATCTAGAGAGATTGTGTGATTCCATGTATTGGTCCATTTCCTCTACATTGTCAAATTTCTGGGCAAAGAGTTTTGAGTAGCAGTCATAGATAATCTCTTGTATCTCTGTGGTATCAGTTGTTATTTCACATTTTTTTACTTCTGATTGAGGTTATTAAAGATTTTACTTTTCTATTTCTAGATAATCTTTCCAATGGTTTATCCATTTCATTAATTTTCAAAGAATCTAATTTTTATAACATTAATTTTCTGAATAATTCCTTTATTTATAATTTCATCTATTTCTGATTTAATTTTGGTTATTTCTTTTCTTCTGCTAGGTTTCATATTAGAGTGCTTGTCTTTTTCTATTTTTTAAAGATGATTAATTGTTGATAGATTGTTGATGTGCTCTCTTTCTGTTTTTTTCTTTTTTCTTTCTTTTTTTTTTAGATGTAGACATCTGGGTGGCGCCTGTGGCTCAGTCGATAGGGCGCTGGCCCCATATACGGAGGGTGGCAGGTTCAAACCCAGTCCTGGCCAAACTGCAACCAAAAATATAGCCGGGTGTTGTGGTGGGCGCCTGTAGTCCCAGCTACTCGGGGGGCTGAGGCAAGAGAATTGCTTAAGCCCAGGAGTTGGAGGTTGCTGTGAGCTGTGTGAGGCCACGGCACTCTACCGAGGGCCATAAAGTGAGACTCCATCTCTACAAAAAAAAAAAAAAAAAAAAAAAAAAGATGTAGACATATAATAGGATAAATTTCCCTCTTAGCTTTTGTCGTGTCTCTAAGGTTTTGGTAGCTTGTGTCTTCACTGTGGTTATGCTCAATGAAATTAATAATTTCCTTTTTGATCTCTTCTTTGATCCAACTGTCATTCAGTTTGTTTAAATTTCCATGCCTTTGTGTGGAGATGAAAATTTTTATTGCAGTTGACTTCCAACTTTATTCCTTGTGGTCTGAGAACATACATGGTATAATTTAAATTCTTTTGACTTTGTTGAGGTTTGATCTGTGTCCTAGGATATGGTCTATTTTGGAGAATTTTCCATGGGCTGACAAGATGAACATATATTACTTTGCTTTATGATGGTGTGTTATTTATATCTATCTATATCTATTAAATACAGTTATTCTGTGGCGACATTTAAGTTCTTGTATCTTTGTTTAGTTTCTGTTTAGAGGATCAGTGTAGATTTGTAAGAGGACTATTAAAGCTCCCTACTATTACAATATTTTAGGATATAATATTGCTCCAAGTAATAAGGTCTATTTTATAAATCTGGGAGAATTTAAATTGCTTGCACAAATATTTAGATTCAAAATGTCTTATTTTTATGCTTTTCCCTTGACCAATATCAATTGCCCATAACTGTCTTTTATGAATTTAATTGCCTTAATCCTCTGTATCCGCAAATAAGTTTGTGACCCCTCCTTTCTTCTCATTTCCATTTGCCTGAAATATTGTCTTCCATCCTTTCACCCTGCGTCTTACTTTGTCCTTCAAGGCTAGGTGTGTTTCCTGTAGGTAGCATATGTATGGCATGTGCTTTTTTATCCAATCAGTGAGCCTGTGAGTCTTCAGTGGGGAATTTAAGTCTTTATCATTTATTGAGAGAATTATTAATTGTGGTGGAGTTCTATTCATTTTATTTTGTGCAAGTACATTACTTACTTTTATCCTATGAGCCATTGTGGAGGGTAGGCTTTGTCCTTTAGTTTCTGGACATTTAGTTGGCTGGTGGCCCATTGTGATGGTCAGTGTGGCTAATAGGTCTAATTATTTACTATAGAAAAGTTTGTTGTGGCACACTTACTCAATTTTTGCATGTCAGTAAAACCTTTGATTTTTCCAGGAATTTTAACTATAGCTTAGCAGGATATAGAACTCTAGGCTGAAAATTGTTTTGTTTAAGCACGTTAAAGGTAAGTTACAATTGCCGTCTGACTTGAAAAGTTTAATTTGACCCTGATGGATTCGCCCCTGCCGATCAATTGGCACTTACACCGGGCTGCTTGCAGAATTTTCTCTTTTATCTTGATTATAGACGTGTTTATGACAATGTGTCTTGGAGATCTGTTTGAGTTGAGATGACCTGGTCCTCAATATCCCTCTGAAAGGAGTGTGTCAGAATAATTGGTGAAACCTGGGAAAACTTTATTTATTATATACTCCAGCAGAGATTCCCTTGGGATGTTCTCCTTCCCCTTCTGTAATACCTATAATTCAAGTGCTTGAAGACTTCGAGACGTCTCATAATCTCTTATTGATCATTCTGCTTTCTCTGTCTTTTTTTCTGTCTCTTTAACTTCCTGAGTTAACGAAACAGCTTTATCCTCTACCTCTGAGATTCTTTCTTTTTCATACTCTAATATGTTATTTATTTCTTCTACTGAATCTTTACATTCCCTAATTGACTTCTTCAATTCCTTAAGCTATGCTATATATCCTTTCTATAGTCTTCATATCATCCATCTCTTATTTTATTCTGGTTTTGGGCTTTCTTTTTTTTGGTTATTTTCCAAATTCTCAGCAATTTCCTCCATTGTTTTTACCTACATATTCTAAATTCCCTTTATGTCATTTCTAACATTTCTTTATAGGTGAAATCCTCTGCAGTAGCTACCTCGGATCCCTTGGGTTGGTTGCTCTGTTCTGATTTTTCATGTTGCCAGGATTTCCTGCTGTTCCTTCCTCATGAGTGTTTTCTTTTCATCTGTTTCCTTACCCTACTATTTCTATTCATTTCCTCTGTTAGACCTAGACAAAGGTGGAAAAATACCAGTTAATGCCTGGCAAATTTCTAGCCACAAGCCCTCAACAAAATGAAGAAAGTCTAGTTCATTCCCAAGATAGATGGAAAAGTACACACTGACTCCTTGCTTGACTAACTACCCTGAGAAACAGAATGGGAAGTACCAACTGTCCCTGGACTGACCTTTGAGAAAGACCAGGTAGGGAAAGTACTGAAATAAAGATGTACGACTAACTAACTGCAAAATTCTGCTTCTGTACATTGCTTGCTAACTAACATGGATGTACCCAGGCAGCCTGTGTGCCAATCAGGATGCAGACCAAGCCTTAAAAATCCAACCCCTGAGCAGTCAGGGCTTTTCTCTGAACCCCTGTGTTGGGTGTGAGGCAGCTGCTGGGTGGCTCATCAATAAAGGACTCTTTTTTTAAATCAGCTTATATGGAGGCATGGTGTTTTGGCAATCCTGAGCATAACACCTCCTCATCTTTAAGTTACCTTCCCTCTTACTTAAGATATTGAAGTATCCTTTTGGTATAGGAGCAAAAGGAAAAGAAAGTGAGGAGTAAGAAGGGAGAAAAGATAAAAAAGGTAAACAGGAAAAGCAAAGGGTAAGATTGACAAAAAGAAGAGAGGAACATAAAGAGAGAGACAGGAGAAATAGTGGTGTACAGTAGGGTACTTTGACCCACATCCACAAATTGCAGCTTCTGGAGGGCTGGGTTCAGTGAATCCATCAACGTTGGGAGCTTTTTGCCAGACAAACAGACACAAGACTCCCCTTCACTTAGTAGAAATACAAGCAAAAATAGTATAAATCAAAGCAAAACAAACATACAAAAAAATGTAAGGGATAAAATTTGCGGACAAAAAGAATAACAGGAGCAGAAAAACTACAAAAATGGAGCCCTCATTATTGAAGAAGGAAACAATGAAAAATTATAATTACAGGTGAAAAAGTAAGAAAAGAAATGAATAATAATCTAGGGGGAAAAGAGTTGAAAAAAATTAAAAAAGAAAAAAGTATACAAACCTTGTCATGTATTGCCTGGATAACAGATAAACTTCTGGGGTATGTGATGCTAATCATGATGCTGATACAGCTGTAGAAGATGCAGCCTGGCTTGGCACCCATAGCACAGTGGTTACAGTGCCAGCCATATACACCAAGGCTGGCAGGTTTGAACCTGGCTGCAGCCAGCTAAAACAATGACAACTGCAACAAAAAATAGCCGGGCATTTTGGCGGGCACCTGTAGTCCCAGCTACTTGGGAGGCTGAGGCAAGAGAATCGCTTTTGTCCAGGAGTTTGAGGTTGCTGTGAGCTGTGACATCACAGCACTCTACTGAGGGCAACATAATGAGACTCTGTCTCAAAAAAAACAAAAAAATGCAGCCAGGAAGCCCCTGTCTTGCTGAGATTGTGAGGTCTTGCTCTGCTGAGGTCTCCCATCTTCTTGATTACTTTGCCTTCAATTCCTGTCGGTTTGAAAGCCTGAAGCTCTTGTCAGCTAGCTTAATAGACACGCCTTGGCCTTTCCAAAGCATGTCCATTGGCCACCTGGTGGCTTCCAAGGAAACCATGTGTGGTTCTAATCTCCCCGTGAGTGGTTGCCCAACTTACAGTGCACATCAGAACTGGCATCACACTAGAACCCTGAAGGCTGATCATGGAAGACAGCTTTCCCAAAATGGCTGTACCCTGCCAGCAGGTGAACAATAAGAGATCTGATTCACCTGATGGATCAGTCCAGAGCCCTGGGCACTTTTCAAAATAGTTTAAAAAAACATCCTGTAGGATAGGCCTTCTCCATCTGAAAACCACCACTGCTGCTGCACTGGCTGGTCTCTTCTGGCATGCAAGAACATGCCCTTGTGCTGTTTCTCCACTCCTCCTTAACACTTCGGGGAGTCCTGATGTCTTATGATAACGCCTTGTGCCATGTGGGATGTTTATGGGCAGAGTCTATGGGCCATAGGTGCCTGGAGTCCTTTCTCTCCAATCTCACATGCGTGACTACAAAGAAGTTGTCTCTAGTCCACCAACTTGCTCTGCCTCCTATCCCACAGTTAGTCCAGTCCTGGATTGATCGACATTTAGATTGTTTCCACATCTTGGTGATGGCAAATTAAACTGAAGAAAACAATCTAGTGAAAAGGTCCTTTATTAAATCATAACTGCAGATGTGATCCCACCAATTACCCTCCCTCCCCTCCCCTCCCTTTCCTCCTTCCCCATATTCTAAGGTTATAATTGGGTTATAGCTTTCATATGAAAGCTATAAATTAGTTTCATGGTATGGCTGAGTATTTTGGATACTTTTTATTCCATTCTAGAGATACTTTACTAAGAAGAATATGTTCCAGCTCCATCCATGTAAACATAAAAGAGGTAAAGTCTCCATCTTTCTTTAAGGCTGCATAATATTCCATGGTGTATATATACCACAATTTATTAATCCATTCTTGGATCAATGGGCACTTGGGCTTCTTCCATGACTTAGCAATTATGAATTGGACTGAAATAAACATTCTGTTACAAATCTCTTTGTTATAATGTGATTTTTGGTCTTCTGGGTATATACCTAGTAGAAGAATTGTAGGATAGAATGGCAGGTCTACTCCAAACATCTTTCCAAAATGAATGTATTAGTTTGCATTCTCACCAGAAATGCAGAAGTGTTCCCCTTTCTCCACATCCATGCCAACATCTCTGGTCTTGGGATTTTGTGATATGGACTAATCTTATTGGAGTTAGATGATATCTCAAAGTAGTTTTTATTTGCATTTCTCTGATGATTAAGGATGATGAGCATTTTTTCACATGTCTGTAGGCCATGAGGGTAATTGGTGGGATCACATCTATGGTGCATCTTACAAGGGTACATGTGAAACTTACTAAATGTAGAACATAAATGTCTTAACACACTAACTAAGAAAATGCCAGGAAGGCTATGTTAACCAGTGTGATGAAAATATGTCAAATGGTATATAAAACCAGTGTATGGTGCCCCATGATTGCATTAATGTACACAGCTATGATTTAATAATAAAAAATAAATAAATAAAAATAATAACTGCATTTATGGGGTTCAGTGTACTGATTTGATATACAAAGTGAAATGCTTGCATTGAACTGATTAACACATCCATCGCAGTTATACTCTTTTCTTAATAGTTTTGAAATATAACTTTGAATAATGCACATTAGGTGAGGTCCACCCAAACACCCTCCCTCCTCCTGCATCCCCCCTCCCCTCTCCTCTCTCTCTTCTTCCCTTATGTTTTCTGGACTATAGTTATGTTTTACCATTCGTATGAACGTGTAGATGATTATATATTGATTTCATAGTATTGAGTATATTGGATACTTATTTTTACCAGCTCCATCCAGGTAAACATAAAAGATGTAAAATATCCATCTTTTTATGGCTGCCTAGTATTCCATGGTGTACATATAGCACAATTTGTTAATCCCTTTATGGCTTGATGGACACTTGGACTGTTACCATGTCTTGGCAATTATGAATTGGGCTGCAATAAACATTCTGGTACAAATGTAGCTGTAAAATAATTTTTGGTCATCTGGGGACATACCTAGTAGAGGAATTGCAGGATCGAATGGTAGCTCTACTTTTAGTTTCTTGAGTATTCTCCAAATTTCTTTCCAAAAAGATCATATTAACTTGCATTCCCACCAGCAGTTCCCTTCTCTTTGCATCTACACCAACATCTGTAGTCTTGGAATATTGTTATGTGGGCTAATCTTACTGGAGTTAGATGATATCTCAAAGTATTTTAATTTGCATTTCTCTGATGATTAAAGATGATGAGCATTTTTTTCATGTGTTTGTAGGCTTTGTGTCTAGGATTGCAGGATTGAATAGTAGATCTACTTTTAGTTCCTTGAGTATTCTATAAATTTCTTTCCCAAAAGATCATATTACTTTGCATTCCCACCAGTAGTGTAGAAGTGGTCCCTTCTCTTTGCATCCATGCCAACAGTAGTAGTCTTGGGATATTGTTATATAGGCTAATCTTACTGTAGTTAGATAATATTTCAAAGTATTTTAATTTGGATTTCTCTGATGATCAAAGATGGTGAGCATTTTTTTTCACGTGTTTGTAGGCCCTGTGCCTGTCTTCGTCACAGAAGTTTCTATTCACTTCTCTTGACAACATAGAAATAGGGTTATTTATTCTTTTCTTATTGATTTGTTTGAGTTCTCTGTGGATTATATTTAACAGACCTCAGTCAAAGCATAACCTTCAAAAATTCTCTCCCATTCTGAAGGTTGTCTCTTTGCTTTATTTATTGTGGTCTTGGTTGTACAAAAGCTGCTTCAAAAATACACTATTGGGACTTGATCAAACAAAAAAGCTTCTGCACAGCCAAGAACACAGTAAGTAAAGCAAGCAAACAGCCCTCAGAATGGGAGAAGATATTTGCAGGTTATGTCTCCGACAAAGGTTTAATAACCAGGATCCACAGAGAACTCAAACACATTAGCAAGAAAAGAACAAGGGATCCCATTGCAGGCTGGGCAAGGGACTTGAAGAGAAACTTCTCTGAAGAAGACAGGCGCATGGCCTTCAGACATATGAAAAAATGCTCACCATCTTTAATCATCAGAGAAATGCAAATCAAAACTACTTTGAGATATCATCTAACTCCAGTGAGACTAGCCTATATCACAAAATCCCAAGACCAGAGATGTTGGCGTGGATGTGGAGAAAAGGGAACACTTTTGCATTGCTGGTGGGAATGCAAATTAATACATTCCTTTAGGAAAGAGATATGGAGAACACTTAGAGATCTAAAAATAGATCTGCCATTCAATCCTGTAATCCCCCTACTGGGCATATACCCAGAAGACCAAAAATCACACCATAACAAAGATATTTGTATCAGAATATTTATTGCAGCCCTATTCATAATTGCTAAGTCATGGAAAAAGCCCAAGTGTCCATCGATCCACGAATGGATCAATAAATTGTGGTATATGTACACCATGGAATATTATGCAGCCTTAAAGAAAGATGGAGACTTTACCTCTTTCATGTTTACATGGATGGAGCTGGAACATATTCTTCTTAGTAAAGTGTCTCAAGAATGGAAGAAAAAGTACCCAATGTACTCACCCTTATTATGAAACTAATTTAGGACCTTCACATGAAAGCTATATCCCAGTTATAACCTAAGAATAGGGAGAAAGGGGAAAGGGAGGGGAGGGAGGGGGGAGGGAGGGGGAGGAGGGGGATTAATGGGATTACACCTGCGGTGCATCTTACCAGGGTATATGTGAATCCTAGTAAATGTGGAATGTAAAGGTCTTAGCAAAATAACTAAGAAAATGCTACAAAAGCTATGTTAACTAATGTGATGAAAATGTGTCAAACGATCTATGAACCAAGTGTATGGTGCCCCACGATCATACTAATGTACACAGCTATGGTTTAATAAAAATAAATAATAAAAAAAAAGCTTTTTAGTTTCATCAGATCCCAGTAATGTATGTTTGGTGTTGCTGCAATTGCCTGGGGGGGGGGTCCTTCTCATAAAATATTCTCCAAGGATGATTTCTTCAAGCATTTTCCCTGCACTCTCTTCCAGTACTTTTATAGTTTCATGTCTTAAGTTTAAATATTTTATCCAGTGAGAATCGGGTTTTCTTAATGGTGAAAGCTGGGGTCCAGTTTCAGTCTTCTACAGGTCAACAGCTAGTTCACCCAGCACCTTTTGTTAAATAGGGAATCTTTCCCCCAGTGAATGTTTTTGATAGCCTTATCAAAGATCAAATGACAGTAAATCGCTAGGTTCATCTCTTGGTTCTCTATTCTGTTCCATAAATCTACCTTTCTGTTTTTGTGCCAGTATTATGCTGTTATGATCACTGTAGATTTATAGTATAACCTGAAGTCTGGCAACGTTATATCTCCTGATTTGTTTTTATTTCTGAGTAATGTATTAGCTATTTGAGTTTTTTTCTGATTCCATATAAAATGAAGCACTATTTGTTCAAGCTCTTTAAAATGTATCAGTGGTGCTTGAATAGGGATTACATTAAACTCCTATTAAAGGGATTGCTTCGGGTAGTATGGATATTTTAATAATGTTGATTTTTCCATTTGTTAACATCTTCAGCTATTTTTTTCCTCAGAGTTTCATAATTCTCCTTATAGAGATCTTTCACATCCTTTGTTAGGTAAATTCCCAGATATTTAATTTTCTTTGGCACTACTGTAAAAGGAATAGAGTCCTTGACTATATTTTCAGCCTGACTATTGTTGGCATATATAAAAGCTACCAATTTGTAAGCTGAAAAATCCATTGATTTTGGATCCTGAAATGCTGCTGTTTTCCTTTTTTTTTATATATATTAAATCATAACTGTATACATTGATATGATCATGGGGCATCATACACTCTCTTCATAGACCATTTGACACATTTTTATCACAGTGGTTAACATAGCCTTTCTGGCGTTATCTCAGTTACTGTGCCAAAACATTTACATTCTACATTTACCAAGTTTCGCAAATACCCCTGTAAGATGCACCACAGGTGTGATCCCACTGATCCCCCTCCCTCTACCCACCCCTCCTTTCCCACTTCCCCATATTGTTAAGTTGTAACTGGGTTATAGCTTTCATGTGAGAGCCCCAAATTAGTTTAATAGTAGGGCTGAGTACATTGGGTACTTTTTCTTCCATTCTTGAGATACTTTACTAAGAAGAATATGTTCCAGCTCCATCCATGTAAACATGAAAGAGGTAAAGTCTCCATCTTTCTTTAAGGCTGCATAGTATTCCATGGTATACATATACCACAATTTATTAATCCATTCATGGATGGATGGGCACTTGGGCTTTTTCCATGACTTAGCTATTATGAATTGGGCTGCAATAAACATTCGGGTACAAATATCTTTGTTATGTTGTGATTTTTGGTCTTCTGGGTATATGCCCAGCAGAGGAATTACAGGATTGAATGGCAGATCTATTTTTAGATCTCTGAGTGTTCTCCATATATCTTTCCAAAAGGAATGTATTAATTTGCATTCCCACCAGCAGTGCAGAAGTGTTCCCTTTTCTCCGCATCCACGCCAACATCTCTGGTCTTGAGATTTTGTGATATAGGCTAATCATTCTGGAGTTAGATGATATCTCAAAGTAGTTTTGATTTGCATTTCTCTGATGATCAGAAAAAGCCTCGAATAGCCAAGACATTACTCAGAAATAAAAACAAAACAGGAGGAATCGCACTACCAGACCTCAGACTTTACTACAAATCGATAGTGATCAAAACATCATGGTATTGGCACAAAAACAGAGAAGTAGATATCTGGAACAGAATAGAGAACCAAGAGATGAATCCAGCTACTTACCGCTATTTGATTTTTGACAAGCCAATTAAAAACATTCAGTGGGGAAAAGATTCCCTATTTAACAAATGGTGCTGGGTGAACTGGCTGGCAACCTGCAGAAGACTGAAATTGGACCCACACCTTTCACCATTAACTGAGATAGACTCTCATTGGATTAAAGATTTAAACTTAAAACATGAAACTATAAAAATACTAGAGGAGAATGCAGGGAAAACCCTTGAAGAAATTGGTCTGGGTGAGTATTTCATGAGGAGAACCCCCCGGGCAATTGAAGCAGCTTCAAAAATACACTACTGGGACTAGATCAAACTAAAAAGCTTCTGCACAGATAAGAACACAGTAAGCAAAGCAAGCAGACAGCCCTCAGAATGGGAGAAGATATTTGCAGGGTATATCTCTGACAAAGGTTTAATAACCAGAATCCACAGAGAACTCAAACGCATCAGCAAGAAAAAAACAAGGGATCCCATCGTAGGCTGGGCAAGGGATTTGAAGAGAAACTTCTCTGAAGAAGACAGGCACACGGCCTTCAGACATATGAAAAAATGCTCATCATCTTTAATCATCAGAGAACTGCTGTTTTCCTTGATCACTTCTAAGAGTTTTGTAGTTGAGTCCCTGGCATTTTCCAGGTACAGGAACATATCATCAGTGAAGAGTGAGTGATCTCTTCTGACTCTATTTAGATATGCTTGATCAACTTCTATTGCCTCATGGCAATGGCTAAGAATTCCATTACTATGTTGAGTAGCAGTGGAGAAAATGGGCATCCTTGCCTAGTTGCTCATCTGAGTAAAATTGTTTTCAATTCAATATGATTTTGGCTGTGTGTTTGCTGTAGATGGCCTCTATCAGTTTAAGAAATGTCCCTTCTATGCCTATTTCCTGAAGTGTTCTGATCATGAAAGGATCTTGGATATTATCAAAAGCTTTTTCTGCATCAATTGAGAAAATAATATGATTTTTTTTTATTTTATTGATATGACGTATTGTATTTATACTTTTGCATATGTTGAACCAACCCTGTAACCCTGGAATAAAACCAACTTGATCATGGTGTATAATTTTTTTCATGTATTGTTGAATTCTGTTTGCTAAGATATTATTGAACATTTTTGCATTGAAATTCATTAATGATATCGGTCTATAATTTTCTTTCTTTGTTGGATCCTTTCCTGGTTTGGGGATCACAGTGATATTTCCTTTTTAGAACGTGTGTTGAAGTATTTCTTCTTTGTCTATGTTTTGGAAAAGGTTGTATAATATAGGCACTAGTTCCTCTTAAAAAATTTGATAGAATTCAGATGTGAAGTCATATGATCTCAGACTTTTCTTTTTTGGAATATTTCATATTGTTGATGCTATTTCAGTGATTGATATAGGTCTATTAAACATTTCTAATTCTTTCTGGTTGAGTCTGGGAAGGTGGCGTGCTTCCAGATATTGGTCTATTTTTTTAAGATTTTCATGTTTCTGGGAATAGTTTTTTTGTGGTTAATCATTGAGGATTTTTTGAATTTGTGGGGTGTCTGTTGTTATTTCTCCTTTATTGTTTCAGATAGACGATATTAGATATTTTACTTTTCTGCTTCTGGTTAGGTTGGCCAAAGGTTTATCAATGTTGTTTATCTTTTAAAAAAACCAACTTTTGGTTTGTTGATTTTCTGAATGATTCTTTTGTTTTCAATTTCATTTAATTCTGCCCTAATTTTGGTTATTTATTTTCTTCTCCTGTTTTGGGGGTTGGAATGTTCTTCCTTTTCAAGTTGCTTGAGATAATCCATTAAGTTGTTGGCTTCCTCTCTTTCTGTTTTCTTGATGAAGGTTTTCATTGTTATAAATTTCCTTCTTTGCAATATCACACAGGTCTTGATAATTTGTGTCTTCATTATCATTTTGTTCCAAACATTTAGTGATTTCCTTCTTAACCTTGTCTTTGACCCAGCTATCATTTAGCCTAATATTAGTTTCCATGACTTTGTTTAAGTATGAAGATTCCTGTTGCTGTTGAGTTTGACTTTTATTCCATGGTGATCTGAGATATAAGGAATCATTTCTATTATTTTAAATTTACTGAGGTTAGACATGTGTCCTAAGATATGATTAATTTCAGATGATGATCCATGGGATGATGAGAAGAATGTATATTCATTTTTATTCTGATGAAATGTTTTATAGAATGTTTTATGTTCCATTTGTTCTAGGGTCAGGTTTAAGTCTAATATTTGTTTTGTTTCTTTTTGGAGGACCTATCCAAAACTGTCAAAGGGGTATTAAAATCTCCAACTACTGTAGTGCAGGAAGATATCAAGTTATTCATATTCATTAGGGTTTGCTTTATAAATTGAGGAGCATTCTTGTAGGGTGCATAAATGTTGATTATCAAAATCTCTTCATGTTTGGTGTTTGCCTTGACAAGTACATAGTGACCGTCCTTATCTTCCTTTATCTTTGTTGCTTTAAACCATTTGTATCTGTAAATAAAATTTCAACCCCTGCTTTTTTCTCATTTCAATTTGACTGAATTATAGATGTTCATCCCATCACTCTGAGTCTACTTTTACCTTTGAAGTAAGATGAGATTCTTGTATGCAGTAGATACCTGGTCTGTGTTTATGTATCTATTCAGCCAACTTGTGCTTCTTTAGAGGACAGTATAAACCATTCACATTAATTGAGATATTTGGTAAGCCTGGTAGTGTTTTGGGTGTCACATTTTTCCAATATCCAGTGGACATTGTTAATTCTTTTCCCACTGTGGAAGTTGAAGTTTGTTTAAAAATTACTGACTGACTTTACTTTGGTGGTGGAGCAATGTGCTAGTCATTGTGGAGGATGGGTCTGAGAATATCCTGGAGAGGTGGTTTAGTTATTGTCAATTTCTTCAACATGTGTATGTCGTGAAAGTGTTTGCTCTGTCCATTCCAAATGAAACTCAGTTTATCTGGATACAGGATCCTGGGCTGAAAGTTGTTCTGTTTAGGAGAATGAAGGTTGATGACCAACCTCTTCTGACTTAAATGATTTTGGCTGAGAGATCTACATCATTCTGATATTTCTCCCTTTGCAGGTGATGCTTTTCTTACATCTGGATGTTTGCAGAATTTTCTCCTTCATTGTAACTTTAGCAAAGTTAATCACAATGTGTCTAGGAGATGCTTTATTTGGATTGAGTCTTTCTGGAGTTCTGAAAGTGTCTACTATCTGAATTTCTGTATGTTTTGCAATGAGTGGGAAATTCTCCATAATCTCTTGGGGTAGCACATCTGTACCTATAGGACCATCTTCTTCTCCTTCAGGAATGTCTATAAGACAAATGTTTGATCTTTTGGAGTGATCCCACAACTATCTCAGGGAATGATCAGTTTTTGCTCTCCCTCCCTCTTTGAGAGTTTGAGAATGTTCAAGAGCTTTGTCTTCAATTTCAGTTATCCTTTCTTCTGCCTGGTCAACTCTATTACTGAGAGATTCCACTGTATTTTGGAGCTCCTCAAATAACTTTTTCGTTTCCTTGAGGTGTGGTATCTCTTTTCTCATTGTGTCCATATATTTGGTGACTTTGCATTTGAATTCATTAATTTCTCTTTTTTTATTAAGTCATCAACACATAGATTTTGTGTATCTTGATGCCTTCATGAGGTACAATGTGCTTATTTTATGTTCAATTAGGAATGCTTACATCAAATGAGTTAATATAGTCTTCACCTCATTTACTTAATGATTATGTTAAGACATTTATACTCTATACTTAATAGATTTGACATGTACCCTTGCAATATGAACCATAGGAATGACCCCACCATTTACCCTCCTTCTGTTGAATCTCCTCCCTCTCCTTCCATCCTCCTTCTCTTCCCTCCATCAGCTTGGGCTATAGTTTTGATTTATATTTCTTATGAAAGTGTGAGTGATTATAGATTGGTTTCATAATACTACTGAGCACATTGGATATGTTTTCCTCCATTCTTGAGAAACTTTACTAAGAAGAATATTTTCCAGCTCCATGCATGTAAACATAAAAGAGGTAAAGTCTCAATCTTTTTTAATGCTACATAATATTCCATGGAATACATGTAGCACAGTTTATTAATCCATTCATGGGTCGATGGACACTTGGGCTTCTTCCATGACTTGGCAATAATGAATAGAGCTACATTGAACAATCTGGTGCAAATATCTTCATTTTAAGGTGATTTTTTGTCTTTTGGATATACACCTAGTAGAGGAATTGACAGGTTGAATGTCAGGTCTACTTTTAAAACCCTGAATGTTCTCCAAACTACTTTCCAAAAGGAATGTATTAGCTTGCATTCCTACCAGCAGTGCACATCCATGCCAACATCTGTAGTTTAGGGATTTGGTTATGTGAGGTACTCTTACTGAAGTTAGATGATATCTCAAAGTGGTTTTGGTTTGCATTTCTCTGATAATTAAAGATGAGAGCATTTTTTCATGTGTCAGTAGGTCAAGCGTCTGTCTTCTTCAGAGAAGCTTCTGTTCAAGTCTTTTGCCCACATGAAATGGGATCACTTGTTCTTTTCTTATTAGTAAGTTTGAGTTCTCTGTGGATTCTGGTTATCAAACCTTTGTCAGAAACATGACCGACAATTATCCCCTCCAATTCTGAGGACTGTATGCTTGCTTTGCTTACTGTGTTCTTGGCTGTGCACAAGCTTTTTAGTTTGAAATAGTTTAAAATCAGTTTGTTCGATTGCCATAGGAGGGTCCTCCTCATAAAATATTCTCCCAGGTCAATTTCTTCAAGTGTTTCCCCTACACTCTCTCCAATAATTATTATAGTTTCATGTCTTAAGTTTAAATCTTTTATCCAGTGAGAATAAATTTTTGTTAATGGTGAAAGGTGTGAGTCCAGTTTCAGTCTTCTACAAGTCGCCAGCCAATTCACCCTCCACCATTGGTTAAATGGGTAATCTTTCCTTAATTTGTACTTTTGATAGGCTTGTCAAAGATCAAATAACAATGTGTGTCTGGGTTCATCTCTTGGTTCTCTGTTCTCTTCCATACATCTACCTGTCTATTTGTGTGCCAGTACCATGCTGTTTTAATCACTGTAGATTTATATTATATAATAGTTTGAAATCAGGCAGCATGATTCCTCCTGAATTTTTTTTATTTTTTATTTCTGAGTAAGGTCTTGGCTATTCGAGTTTTTTTTTTTCTGTTTCCATGTAAAATAAAGTACTATTTTTTCCAGATTTTTAAAGTAAGACAGTGGCGTTTTAATAGGGATTGCATTAAATTTTTATATTGCTTTGGGTAGTATGGACATTTTAACAATGTTGATTCTTCCCAGCCATGAGCATGGTATGTTTTTCCATTTGTTAACATCTTCAGCTATTTCTTTTCTCAGAGTTTCATAGTTCTCTTTATAAAGATCTTTCACACCTTTTGTTTTGTGAACTCCCAAATATTTCATCTTCTTTGTGACTACTGTGAAAGGAATAGATTCCTGAACTGTTTTTTCAGCTTGACTGTTGTTGGTATTTATAAAGGATACTGATTTGTGAGTATTGATTTTGTATCCTGAAACCCTGCTGTATTCCTTGATCACTTCTTACAGTTTTGTAGTTGAGTCCTTGGGATATTCCAGATATACAATCGTATCATCTGTGAAGAGTGAAAGTTTGATCTCCTTTGACTCTATTTGGATAACCTTGATCACCTTATCTTGCCTGATTGTGATAGCTAAGTCTTCCATTACAATGTCAAAAAGCAAGGGAAACAATGGGAAAACTCACCTCGTTCCTGATATGAGTGGAAATGTTTTCAATTTTACTCCATTCAATACGATATTAGGTGTGGGTTGGCTGTAGATGTCTTATATGAATTTAAGAAATATCCTTTTAATACCTATTTTCTTAAGTGTTCTGATGATAAAAGGATGCTGGATATTATCAAAAGCCTTTTCTGCATCAATTGAGAGAATCATATGAACTTTGTTTATTTTTTATATGATGTTTTATTTTTATAGATTTATGTGTATTGAATCAGCCTTGAGACCCTGGGATAAAACCCACTTGGTCATGATGTATAATTTGTTTGATGTTTTATTGAATTGTGTTTGCTAGGATCTTGTCAAATATTTTTGCATCCATATTAATTAAGAAAAATCGTCTATGATTTCTTTTCTTGTTGGGTCTTTTCCTGGTTTGGGGATCAGGGTGGTATTTTCTTCATAGAATGCGTTGGGAAGTATTCTTTCTTTTTCTCTGTTTTGGAAATGGTCAAATAAAATAGGTACTTGTTCCACTTTAAAGGTTTGGTAAAATTCTGATGTGAAACCATCTGGTCCTGGGCTCTTCTTTTTTGGGAGATTTCATATAATTGATGCTATTTCAGTACTTAATATAGGTCTATTCAACATTCCCAATTATTTCTGGCTAAGTTGAGGAAGGTGGAGCACTTCTAAGTATGGTCAATTTCCTTCAGATTTTCATATTTATGAGAACAGAGGTCTTTTTACTATTCATTACAGATTTTTTGAATTTAATGTGTCTGTTCTTATTCCACCTTTGTCATTTTTGATTGATGGTATTTGGGATTTTACTATTCTATTTTAGGTTAAGTTAGTCAAATGCTTATCAATTTTGTTGAAGTTTTCAAAAAAACAACTTTTTGATGCCTTGATCTTTGAATAATTCTATTGTTTTCTATTTCATTTAATTCTGCTCTAATTTTAGTTAATTCTTTCCTTCTGCTGGGTTTGGGATTGGAATGTTCTTTGTTCTCCCTTTTCCAGTTAATTGAGATTATCCATTAAGTTGTTGACTTCCTCTCTTTCCATTCTCTTGAGGAAGGTTTGCAACTGTGTAAATTTCCCTTTCAGGACTGCCTTTGCATTATTGCACAGGATCTAACAATTCATGTTTCATTATCATTTTGTTCCAAATATTTGATAATTTCCTTCTTAATCTCATGTATGACCTAGCTATCATTCAGCCTAAGATTATTTAGTTTTCATGACTTTGAGTATGAACATTCCTTCTTCTGTTGAGCTCTACTTTTATTCCATGGTGGTCTGAGAAGAT
Organism: Nycticebus coucang; assembly: GCF_027406575.1. NCBI lineage: Eukaryota > Metazoa > Chordata > Mammalia > Primates > Lorisidae > Nycticebus > Nycticebus coucang. The sequence goes on from NC_069804.1 coordinate 91,515,569, forward strand.
ACAAGGAATGATTTCTGTTCTTTTAAATTTGCTGAGGTTAGATTTGTGACCTAAGATGTAATCAATTGTGGATGTTGTTTCATGGGCTGATGAGAAGAATGTGTATTCAGTTTTATTAGGATGAAAAGTTCTGTAGATATCTGTTAAATTCAATTGTTGCATGGTGAAGTTTAAGTCCAAAATGTATTTGCTTAGTTTCTTGTTGGAGGATCTATCCAATACTGCCAAAGAGGTGTTAAATTCTCTTTTATGGTGCTGGAAGACATCAAATTGTTCATGTCTGTTAAGGTCTCCCTTATAAATTGAGAGAGTTCTGTTTGGGCACATAAATAATAATAATTGAAATCTCATAATGTTGAGTGTTTTCCTTAACAAATATGAAGTGACCATCCTTGTCCTTCCTTACTTTTGTTGGTTTAAAGCCTAATGTATGTGCAAATAAATTTGCAATCCTTGCTTTTTTCTGATTTCTGTTTGCCTGGATTATACATGTCCATAACTTCACCCTAAGTCTGTATTTATCATTTAAGATAAGATGAGATTCTCATATGAACCAAATATGTGAGAGGAGTTTTTGTAGCCAGCAGCTGTTGTGCTCAAGTCATGGGATCCCCCACATAAATCACCCAGAAACCAAGTCCGATGCAAAAGCAAGAGGTTGTTTATTTACAAACTTGAGCCTGGGCTTCCTGGTCCTGGTGCAGTAGGAGAGCAGAGAAGCCCTGAGGGAGGTTTTTAAGGGTACAGAAAGGAAAAAAAGGGAGGGAGTGTGAGGTGAGCCGCTGGGGCGAGCTGATAGGGGGTTTAGGAGACTAAGCAGTATTTGTACTTGGATGTCTGGGAGAGTGTTGCTATCGCTTGGAGCAGACATTGTGCAAGGGCACAGATCATGGGGCAAGGATGGGGGTGGAGGAGGAAGCAGGTTGCCTAACACCTTTGGTATGCAGCTGCAAAATGAAGGCTGAGGGACAAGATGAAGTTAGTTTTAACAAAGTGGAGTTAACTTGGTCCTACATTCCCCCCTTTTCTTGTGCCTAGAAGATCCAATCATGGGTCTTCAGTGCATTTTACGAGCCCTAGCTCTATGCCATTGCTGGTACGTTCAGTGTTGAGGGGGGTACACTGTGCCTGTAGGACCATTAATTGAACAGTATTAATTCTAGCTCAGATGAAAGCCAGTAATTTATTAATTATGCAGGGGCAGAAAGTTAATAGCAGTAATAGGATTATGAGTGGGCCCGCTATGGTTGAAATTAAAGTTGTGAGCCAGGGTGACTTGCTAAACAAAGATTCATACCAGCTCTGAGACTGTTCCTGCTTGAGTTTTCTTTTGCGGAGACCTTCTCTCACTAACTCCACGGACTGTTTGATTACTCCTGAGTGGTCAGTATAAAAACAGCATTCTTCTCCTAAGGCTAGGCATAATCCACCTTGTTGAAGGAACAGTAACTCTAGCCCCTGCTTATTTTGGAGTACTACTTCAGAGAGGGAAGTTAGGGACTCTTGAAGGTGGGAAATGGATTTTTCTATTCTTTCTATGTCTAAGTCTATTGCAGCATGCAGAGCTCCATAGTTCTTGTCTTGTAGGACTAAGGAGGAGATTCCTGTGCCTGCTCCCGCTATACTTAGTCCCATGAGCATGGCTAGAGTTATTGCTGTGAATGGTTCTTTCTTGGTTCTTGTAAGTGTGCCTGCAGCTGACTTGTATGCCTGATATAAGTCCTCCTCTGAGTGATACATAAGCTTGGGGATGAGCTGCACTAAGACATAAAAGCCCTGGGTTAAGTCAAGGATTGCCCCATGTAGACACAGGGTGAGCCCTGTTGAGCAAGCCCACCAGGAATTGTTGGTGGGAATTATATATCCAGTCCTATCCCAGGTGAGAGTTTGATTACATAGATGTTAGTATGGGGGGGTTGTCTAAACTATACAGGTTCCTTGTCCTATAATGGACTGTAGGGTGACTTGGGGCTTAGACTGTTGCCAAAGGCAGTCGCTAGCCTGGGAGCTGATCTTAGGTTTGCTTATTAGGGCAATTCCCTCATAGTATGGGGGTCTGTCTTCTACAGATAACCAACAGGACTTAGTAAGGTCTGGTCTGGAAGCATTTAAGACTTGGTATGTAGCAATGACCAATTTCCAAAGTGGATTGGGATCTGTGGTAGGCACATGTGTGGGGTTTAGAATCAGACTTTGGGTACTGAATCCTTGGTCCGGGGAGTCAGGGGAGTCACGGAGCTTAGGGGTGACTACAGGGGGAGGCTTAAACACTATATTGGGGCCCACTGCAGCAGGCTTATTATTAATAGGGGTGTATAAGATTTTGAGTTGGAAAACATTACCCGGATCTGAACCGTGTGTGTTGTACAGTCTCAAGTCCCACCATTTTCTGAGTTCCCAATCCAGCATTTGCTTTCCTTTCTCTGTAAAGGTGAAACTAACTGTGTCAGGTTTGGAGCCTCCTGCACAGGGGTGCCCTCTCCAAACACCCTTCCTTTTTACTTGGATAAAGTCTCCTTGTCTCGGGGGGGTTCCACCATAATTGCCCGGTGGAAACACAGTTACATGAACAGAAATATGAACTTGTTCCTCTACACTTATTAGGAAGGTGACTGGGGCAGACATAAAAGTACTTGGTTAGAGTATTTCTCGACCACTATGACTGCCACCCTGAGGAGCAGGGTCTAATCCCTACCAGATCACATAAGTCAACTAAGAGCTCCAGGAACTAAGTACCCTTAGGGTGAACTCCAGAGGTCTGGTTGAGCACTGTCCCTGTGCTAACATCAGTAACTAGCCATGTTATCTTAACGGGATAATGAGGGTTAGCAGTGAGGGGTATAATCAGCAAGGCAGAATAAGTCAGTAAGTAGTACACATACGGTGGCATCAGGGATCCTGGTATTTCTGCAGTTCGAGCCTCAATGTGTTATTAGGGTCCCATCAGAGTTTTCACTTGGGGGGTGGAGTCTTCTTTGATGGCAAACAGGTCGGCTAGGTGAACATTTATGTGATGTATTCAGGAGGTGATGCCGTCAACCTTGACTGCGGTGGGAGTAACAAGGACCATGGTGTATGGGCCCTTTCGCCAGGGCTCCAGCGTTTCTTGTCGGTGATGTTTCATGTACACCCAGTCTCCAGGCTGGAAAGTGTGTGGTTCAGGGACAGGTCTTGAGCTGTAGAGGGCTATAAGCATCTCCCAATAAGATTGTTGTGCCTTTTGATAAAAATGTAAAGTTACTGCATAATCTATCCAAGCTTTAAGATCCGGGAACTTTGAAGTGAGGGCATTGTAATGCAATTTAGGGACTATAGGGGGTTGCCTTCCAAAGAAAATTTCACAGGGAGTTTTTCCTATAAGTTAGGGTGAGTTTCACACCCTGTACAGGGCAAAGGGGAGGAGAAACACCCAGTAACTTCCAGTCTCCATGATTAATTTAGTCAGCGTCTGTTTTAGGGTGCAGTTCATCCACTCTACTTGCCCTGAACTTTGGGGTCGATAGGCACAATGCAATTTCCAATTAGTCTCCAAGGCTTCTGCTAGACTCTGCACTACCTGAGAAGTAAAGGCTGGGCCATTATCTGATCCTATCTGATTAGGAATCCCAAATCTAGGCATTATATCTTCCAGTATTTTCTTTGCTACTACCTGCGCAGTTTCATTTCTGGTCGGAAATGCTTCTACCCATCCTGAGAATGTATCTGTGAAAACAAGGAGATACAAATTGTACCCATATTTACCTGGCTTAACTTTAGTAAAGTCCACTTCTCAGTACATACCTGGCTCTGCCCCAAGTTCTCTGGATCCTGGATTCTGGGAACTAGATACACTGTTAGTCACAATACATACTTTGCATGAAGCTACGACTTCATCAATTTTAGTATTCTGGTTTTGTATTTTGATCTTGGCATGGCACAGCAAGTCTTTCATTTTGCATGACTGTAGGTGGGTGGATAAATGGATCCTATGGTGGATTTCCTGTCCTAGTTTTGCTGGCAGAAGCCCTTTGCCCTTACAGGTGATGTACAATCCATTGTACTTCTCAAGGGAGTGGGCTTGTGGGATCTGCTTTATCCATTTTAGGTCCTCCGGAGTATTCTCCGGGGATTGTGGAAGTGTTGGGGGTCCAGGGTCTGGCAATGTAGTAATAGGAAGCTCTTGGATAGCCAAAGTGGCTATAGTCCTGGCAACGGGTTGCCTCTGGCTACAGCGGAGTTGCCCTGCTGATGGCCAGGGCAATGAATGATGGCTAGTTTCTGGGGAAGCCATAAGGCCTTTAGGAGGTCAAGTATTTCATTTTTATTTTTGATAGTCTTTCCCTCCGTTGTAAGGAGTCCTCTCTCCTGGTAGATTTCCCCGTCTTTGTGGGCAGTGGTGAAGGCATATAGGCTATTGGTATAGATGTTAAGTCTTAGGTCTTTCTCCAGGGTCATGGCTTGTGTTTGATCTATGAGCTCAGCCTTTTGAGCTGACGTCCCAGCTGGGAGGGGCTTTGCCCATACAGTCTCAGTCTCATACACTACTGCCACTCCTGCGTACCTGTATCCATCTTGTATGAAGCTGCTCCCATATGTGTACCAGGTGGCCTCCACGTCAGGTAGGGCTAGGATGTCAACACAGTCATGGAGGGGGGTGTCTAGGTTCAGATTCGGCAGTAGGGTTGCCTGATTTAGAGAGGTCTTTGGTAGGAATCGGATTCATGGGGGGTTCAGCAGAAGGCCCTGGTAGTGGGGGAGTCGGGCATTGCTAACACAACGATTGGGTGGCTGTTTGAGTATGCCCTCAATGGCTTGAGGGGTCGTGATCAACAGTTCTTGCCCTAAAGTTAATTTATCTGCATCTTTAACCAGCAATGCAGTAGCTGCAATGATGCGTAGGCATGGGGGCCAGCCTGCCGCTACAGAGTCTAGTTTCTTTGAAAGGTAGGTGACCGGCTGGGTCCAGGGACCAAGCGATTGAACAAGCACCCCTTTTGCTATGCTTTTGTGCTCATCTACATACAGATGAAAGGGCTTGGTAATACCTGGGAGTCCTAGGGCTGGGGCTGAGAGCAAGGCTTATTTCAGGGCCTGGAAAGCTCTTTCTTGTTCTGCGCTCCACTGGAAAGGCAGGTTGTCCTGGGTGGCTTCATAGAGGGGCTTTGCTATCTCTGCAAACCCCAGAACCCACAGACAGCGGATCCTGGCTGACCCAAGGTACTCCCGCACTCCTTGCTGTGTGGTCGCGGGGGGGGGGGGGGCGGTTAGAACTGTTTATTTTCTTACCAGAGACAGCCACCGCTGCCCATCTTTAAGGATGTACCCAAGATAACTCACCATTTGTTGACAAATCTGAGCCTTCTTGGCAGAGGCCCAGTACCCCAGAGCTCCTAGTGCAGTCAGCAAGTCCTGGGTGCCTTGGTGGTATTCTGCTTCTGTCTCGGCTGTGATCAGAATGTCATCTACATACTGCAAAAGAGACAGGTGAGGGTGCTGCTGCCAGTACTCACTCAGGTCCTCGTGTAGGGCTTCATCAAAGATGGTGGGGGAGTTCTTAAACCCTTGTGGCAGCCGGGTCCAGGTAAGTTGATCATGGATCCCTTGCTCTTCATCATTCCACTCAAAGGTGAACATTGCCTGGCTCTGGGGGGCTAGCGGGAGGCTGAAGAAGGCTCGATCAGGGGTGAGAGCACTTAATAGTGTATAAGGGTTTGGGACGGTGGGGTGGATGTCTAGTACCAGCTTGATGACCTCTCTTACGTCATGGACTGGTCTGTAGTCATTAGTCAGTGGCTTTTTTACAGGCAACAGGGGAGTGTTCCATGCAGATTGACAGGGCACTAGTATCCCACTCTTAAAAAGCCTGCGGATGTGAGGTGTGATGCCCCTATGGGCCTCTTGAGACCTGTTATACTGCCATACTTGTATGGTTTCAGCCATTGGCTTGAGCTCTATGATGAGTGGTGGTCAGTGGGCAGCTAGCCCCACTCCTCCAGTCTCAGCCCAGGCAAGTGGGTAGGTTTTCAGCCATACAGTGACATCTGTTGGCTGATGGCCTTCAGGCTGCTGCCAGTGCAATCTGTACTCATCTTCAAGTTGTAGGGTGAGTATTTGTATGGGACTCCCATACTGGTCTGTGACAAGGGGTCCTTTGTCTTTGAAGATGATATGAGCCCCTACCTTAGTTAGGAGGTCTCGCTCAAGGAGAGGGTAGGGGCAGTCTGGGATAACCATGAACGCGTGGGATACCTGGCCCATGCCTAAGTCCACAGTTCTTCAGGTAGTCCATGAATATTGTGTGATGCCCGTGGCCCCCTGGGCCCATGATTTCCTGGCATCCATAGGGCTGTGGTCCTGTGTCAGGACTGAATGCTGGGCTCCGGTATCCATCAGGAAATTAATTGGGGTCCCCTCAACTCTGAGAGTTACCTGGGGCTTGGGGAGGGGTGGCGAGCCCTGACTCCCCTACCCTACGAGCCCACTCAGTTCCAAGACTTGCACTGAGGGTGGGCATAAAGGTCTGGGAGGTGGTTTCTTGGGGCACTCCCGGGCCCAGTGTCCATGTTCCTTACAATAGGTGCACTGGTCTTTCTGGAGGCAGAGCCTTTCCCCACCTGGGGAGCCCTCCTTACCTCCTACTGCCAGTCGATGCAGCCACCTGTTTCTTTCATTCAAGGTCACGGCCACAGAGGCCAGGGGGATCCTGGCTAATTCCTGGGTCTGTCTTTTAGCCACCTTCGTTTGCTTTTCTTTGGGGGTCTCATGGTTGTTGTAGACTCTTTCAGCAACTTCTAGGAGATCCTGCAAAGAGTTCTCGCCCAGTCTATTCTCTGCAGCTTGCGCTTCATGTCTGGAGCTGACTGATTAACAAAGAACATGACAACTGCTGCTCTATTCTCCTCAGCTTCAGGGTCTAGGGGTGTGTGCATGCGGAATTATTCCATAACTCTTTCTAAGAAAGCTGCTGGGGATTCTGACTTTTCCTGCTGTACATTACCTTCCTTGGCCAAATTAGTCGGCTTTCTAGCCACTTTATGGAGACCCCTCATTAGAGTCTGGTGGTAGACTTGGAGTCTTACCTGACCTGTTCCTGTATTAAAGTCCCAATCAGGGCGAGTAAGAGGAAAAGCGGCATTGATGAGAGCCTGGTTGGTGGTGGGGCTTCCATCTGCATCCTCGACAGCCTCCCTGGCCTCAGCCAAGATGTGGTTCCGTTCCTCAGTGGTGAAAAGAACCTGTAACAGTTGGTGACAATCATCCCAGGTAGGCTGGTGGGTAAAAAGAATTGAGTCTAAGAGGTTAATCAAGGCAGTAGGTTTTTCGGAGAACTTAGGGTTCTGCATTTTCCAGTTATAGAGATCACTTGTGGTGAAGGGCCAATAGTGGTACAGCTGATTCAGGGGTTCGCTTCATCAGGGGGCCCGCCGCACGGACAGGCAACACTGTGGAGTCTGCCATCAGATCGTGCAGGGCTCTATGGTGGGTGTGAGGTGGGCTCCAGTGGCTACCCTCTGGACTTGGGGCTGGAGTGGCCTCTCTGCCTGGCGGACTCTGAGGAACAGGTGCCTCCTGAGGTGAGAGTTGATGGGGGGGGGGGAAGAGCACTTCTGGATCAGTTCCTCTTTCAAGGACTGGGGGAGGGGCAGTGGGCTCAGGGGACTTTACCTCTTTCTCCCTCAAGGCTAGGAGTTTAGCTACTTCCTTGCCTGATGGAGGAAGTAGGGGGTCCTGCCAAGCAGTTATATATGGGATCTGGTGCGGTTGCCCGGTCCCAGATCGATAGACTATATCTTTGACCTGAAAGATAGTGGGGAGATGAAAAATGCCCTCTGGTGGCCATCTGATGTGGTACACTGGCCATTCATTCCTTCAAAAAACCACAAGTTTACCTCTGGACAAATTAAAGCCATACTCTCGGGCTTTGTCTTTGAAGTCCTGGAAATGAGTCAAAGTTAGGGAGAGGGTGGTCATCTGCGTCTGTCCCATGTTGCCCTCCAAATATAATAAAACACAGACAAAACAAATAACACCCAAGATTCCTCCAGAAGACAGAAGCCTACCCTTGCAGGTTTTCAGGCAAAACTGAAAATGAGACAACGGTGTAACTCCATCTGGTGGTTGCGACCTGCCTTGTCTCTCAACCAGAAGGATTGCCTCTCCATGGTCTTCTTGACCAGGGACTGGGGGTTCTACATCCCAGTCCCCCATCCACGGGGCATCCCCTCTTCTACTCTGCTGGAGATTCCACATCCCGACTACAGATTTAACAAATGAAACCAACACAGAACAGTACAAGACAAATGTCGGCACATGCACACTCACCTCCAGAGCAAGTACTCAGTGATTTTGGGGTGTTATCCCAGATGAACCCCCGAATGTTGCGCCCAAGTTGCAGGATCCCCCATATAAATCACCCAGAGACCAAGTCCGATGCAAAAGCAAGAGGTTGTTTATTTACAAAGTCGAGCCTGGGCTTCCTGATCCTGGCACAGCAGGAGAGCAGAGAAGCCCGGATCTCGAAAAGGAGGGAGGTTTTTAAGGGTACAGAAAGGAAAAAAAGGGAGTGGGTGTGAGGTGAGCTGCTGGGGTGAGCTGATAGAGGGTTTGGGGACTGAGCAGTATTTGTCCTTGGCTGTCTGGAAGAGTGTTGCTAACACTCGGAGCAGACGTTGTGCCAGGGTGCAGATCATGGGGCAAGGATGGGGGTGGGGGAGGAAGCAGGTTGCCTAATGCCTTTGGTATGCAGGTGCAAAATGAAGGCTGAGGGACAAGATGAAGTTATTTTTAACAAAATGGAGTTAACTTGGTCCTTCCACAGCCAACCTGTGTTTCTTTAGAGGACAATTTAAGCCATTCACTTTAAATGATATTATTGATTCACCTGGTAGTATTTGGAGTGTCAAGTTTTATTTATTTATTTTTATACTTTTTTTAATAAATCAAAGCTGTGTACATTAATACAATCATGGGGTACAATGTGCTGGTTTTATATACTATTTGAAATGTTTTCATCAAACTGGTTAACATAGCCTTCAAGGCATTTTCTTAGTTTTTGTGTTAAGACATTTATATTCTACACCTAGTAAATTTCACATGTACCCTTATAAGATGCACCATGAGTTTGGTCTCACCAATTACTCTCCCTCCACCAATCCTCTCCCCTCCCCTCCTCTCCCACTCCCCTTTCCCCTTCTTCTTGGGCTATAATTGGGTTATAGCTTTCATAAGAAAGCTACAAATTGGTTTCATAGTAAGGTGGAGTATATTGGATTCTTTTATTCAATTCTTGAGATACTTTGCTAAGAAGAATGTGTTCCAGCTCCATCCATGTAAACATGTAAGAGGTAAAGTCTCCACCCTTTTTTAAGGCTTCATAATATTCCATGGTGTACATATACCACAATTTATTGATCCACTCATGGGTCGTGGGTACTTGGGCTTCTTCCATGACTTAGCAATTATGAATCGGGCTGCAATAAACGTTCTGGTACATATATCTTTATTGTAATGTGATTTCTGGTCTTCTGAATTTATACCTAGTAGAAGAATTGTAGGATCGAATGGCAGGTTTATTTTTAGATCTCTAAGTGTTCTCCAAACATCTTTCCAAAAGGAACATATTAGTATGCATTCCCACCAGCAATGTAGAAGTGTTCCCTTTTCTCCACATCCACACCAACATCTCTGGTTTTGGATTTTTGTGATGTGGACTAATCTTACTGGAGTTAGATGATATCTCAAAGTAGCTTTGATTTACATTTCTCTGATGATTAATGATGATAAGAATTTTTAATATGTCTGTAGGCCAGGTGCCTGACTTATTCAGAGATCTTTCTCTGCAAGTTCCTTGCCCACCCTGAGATAGGATCACTTATTCTTTTCTTGCTAATACGTTTGAGTTCTCTGTGGATTCTGGTTATTAAATCTTTGTCAGAGACATAATTTGCAAATATTTTCTCCCATTCTGAGGGCTGTCTCATTGCTTTACTTACTGTGTTCTTGGCTGTGCAGAAGTTTTTAGTTTAATCATGTCCCAGTAGTGTATTTTTGATGTTACTTCAATTACCAGAGGGGTCCTCCTCATAAAATATTTTCCCAGGCCAATTTCTTCAAGAGTTGTCCCTGAACTTTCTTCTAGCATTTTTATAGTTTCATGTCTTAAGTTTAAATCTTTAATCCAGTGAGAGCCTTAGTTAGTGGTGAGAGGTGTGGGTTCAGTTTCAGTCTTCTAAAGGTCACCAGCCAGTTCACCTAGCACCATTTTTTAAATAGGGAGTCTTTTCCCCACTGCATGTTTTTAATTGGCTTGTCAAAGGTCAAATAATAGTAAGAAGCTGGATTCATCTCTTGGTTCTCTATTCTATTCCATATGTCTGCCTCTCTGTTTTTGTGCCAGTACCATGCTGTTTTGATCACTATTGATTGATAGTATAGTCTGCGATCTGGTAGCATAATTTCTCTGCTTTGTTTTTCTTTCTGAGTAATGACTTGGCTATTCAACATTTTTTTTTCTGATTCCATATGAAACAAAGTATTATTTTTTCGAGATTTTTGAAGTATGACAGTGGAGCTTTAATAGGGATTGCCTTAAAATTGTATATTGCTTTCGGTAGTATGGACATTTTAACAATGTTGATTCTTCCCAGCCATGAGCCTGGTATGTTTTTCCATTTGTTAACATTTTCAGCTATTTCTTTTCTTAGAGTTTCATAGTTCTCTTTATAGAGATCTTTCATGTCCTTTGTTAGGTGAACTCCCAAATATTTCATCTTCTTTGGCATTACTGTGAAAGGAATAGAGTCCTTGACTGTTTTTTCAGCTTGACTATTGTTGGTATATATAAAGGCTACCAATTTATGAGTATTGATTTTTGTATTCCTTGATCACTTCTGTATTCCTGAGACACTTCTGTATTCCTTGATCACTTCTAAGATGATTGTACTAGAATCCCTGGTGTTTTCGAGATAAACAATCATATCATGTGTGAAGAGTGAAACTTTGATGTCTTCTGACCCTATATGAATAAAATTGATCAGCTTTCCTTCCCTAATTGTGATGGCTAAGATTTCCATTACAATGTTAAAAAGCAGTGGAGACAATGGGCAACCTTGCCTGGTTCCTGATCTGAGTGGAAATAATTTCAATTTAACTCCATTCAATATGATAGTGGCTGTGGTTTTGCTGTAGATGGCCTCTATCAGTTTAAGAAATGTCCCTTCTATACCAATTTTCTTAAGTGTTCTGATCATGAAGGGATGCTGGCTATTATCAAGAGCTTTTTATACATCAATTGAGAGAATCATTTGGTCTTTGTTTTTTAAATTGTTTACATGATGAATTATATTTATAGATTTACATATATTGAACCAGCCTTGAGACACTGGGATAAAACCCATTTGGTCATGGTGTATAATTTGTTTGATGTGTTGCTGGATTCTGTTTGTTAGGATCTTGTTGAATATTTTTCCATCAATATTCATTATTGATTTTGGTCTATTATTTTCTTTTCTTGTTGGGTCTTTTCCTGGTTTGGGGATCAAGGTGATATTTGCTTCATCGATTGTGTTGGGTAGTTTCTTCCTTTTATATATTTTGGAAAAGGTTGAGTAATAGAGGTACTTGTTCCTCTTTAAAAGTTTGGTAGAATTCTGATGTGAATCCATCTGGGCCCGGGGTTTTTTTTAGGGAGATTTTGTATAATTGATGCTATTTTAGAATTTAATATAGTTCTGTTCAGCATTTCCACTTGATTCTGGCTAAGTATTGGAAGGTGACATGCTTCCAAATATTGGTCAATTTGCTTCATATTTCTGTGATTAATGATTTTTTTGTAGTATTTAGTAAGGATTTTTTGAATTTATGAAGAGTCTTTTGTTATTTCATTATTACCATTTTTGATTGATGAATTTAGAGAATTTACTGCTTTTTTTTTTTTTTTTTCCTGGTTGGGTTAGCCAAAGGCTTATCTGTTTTATTGACCTTTTCAAAAAAGCAAGTTTTTGATTTACTGATCTGTTGTATAATTCTTTTGATGTCAATTTTATTTAATTATGCTCTAATTTTGTTTTGTTTTTTTTTTTCTTTTGCTGGGTTTTGGGATTGGAATGTTCTTCCTTGTCTAGATGTTTGAGATGTCCCATTAAGTTTTTAACTTCCTCTCTTTCTGTTCTCTTGAGGAAGGCTTGGAGTGCTATAAATTTCCCTCTTAGGATTGCCTTTGCGGTATCCAAGAGGTTCTGATAATTCTTGTCTTCATTATTGTTTTGTTCCAAAAATTTGGTAATTTCTTTCTTAATCTTGTCTATAACGCAGGTATTATTCAGCGTAAGGTTATTTAGCTTCCATGTTTTTGTATGAGTACGCAGATTCCTGTTGTTACTGAGTTCCAGTTTTATTCCATAATGGTACAAGAAGACGTTAGGAATAATTTCTATTCTTTTAAATTTGCTGAGGTTAGACTTGTGACCTAAGATGTGCTCAATTTTGGAGTATGTTCCATGGGCCAGTGAGAAGAATGTATTCAGTTTTGTTAGGGGGAAATGTTCTGTAGATGTTGATTAAATCCAAATGTTGAATGGTTACGTTTAATTCTAAAATTATTTTGCTTAGCTTCTTATTGGAGGATATATCCAACACTGCCAAAGGAGTGTTACAATCTCTGACTATTATGGAGCTAGAGGAAATCAAATTGCTCATGTCTATTACAGTCTCTGTTACAAGCGGAGATGCATTCTGGTTGGGTGCATAAATATTAATAATTTAAATCTCATCATATTGAGTATTACACTTAACAAATATGAAGTGACCATACTTATCTTTCCTTCTCTTGTTAATTTAAAGCATATTGTGTTTGAAAATAAAATTGCAACACCGGCCTTTTTCTGATTTCCCTTTGCCTGAAATATAGATTACCATCCCTTCACCCTGATTCTACATTTATCTTTTAAGGTAAGATGAGATTCTTGTGTGCAGCAGATATCTGGCCTGAGTTTTTTAACTGTGCCTCTTTAGGGGCAAATTTATGCCATTCACATTAATTGAGAATATTGATGAGCCTGGTGGAATTTGGGGTATCCAGTTTTTTAAAAGTCCAGTGGACATTTTTAATTTTTTAACCACTGTGGATGTTGGAATTTTATCAAAAGTTTCTGACTAAGTTTAGTTTTGTGGTGGAGGATCACACTGGTCATTATGGAGGATAGGTCTAAGAATATCCTGTAGAGCTGGTTTAGTCATGGCATATTTCTTCAGCATGTGAATGTCATTAAAGTATTTAATGTTTCCATCATAAATGAAACTCAGTTTAGCTGGATACAGGATCCTGGGTTGAAAGTTATTTTGTTTTAGGAGATTAAAAGTCAATGACAACCCTTTTCTAGCTTGAAAGGTTTCAGCAGAGAGATCTGTAGTCATTCTAATAGTCTTCCCCTTGTATTGTATGATTTTCTAACATCTGGCTGTTTTCAAAATTTTCTCCATCATATTAACTTTAGTGAAGTTAATTATGCTGTGTCTGGGTGTTGTCTTACTTGGGTTGAGTCTTGCTGGGTTTCTGGAACTGTCTGCTATCTGAATTTCAGAAACTCTTGTCATGTGTGGAAAGTTCTCCTTCCTAATTTCATGAAAACAGGCCTCTGTGCTTTGTGAATCAACTTCATCACCTTCAGGGATTCCTATAAGGCAAATATTAGTTTTCTTCAAATTATCCCAAAGCTCTCTGAGAGAATGAACTTTTGTTCTCCATTGTTCTTCATTGTTGAGTGCTTGGGAGCATTCAAAAGCTTTTTCTTCAATGTCAGAAATCCTTTCTTCTGCTTGTTCCATTCTGTTACTGAGGGATTCTACTGTATTTCTCAGATCTTTGATGGCTGCAAATTCTTGTCTCAGTGTGTCAAAATCTTTGATGATTTTTTCTGTGAATTCATTGAATTCTTGAAACAACTTTTCAATTGCTCCTTGAATTTCTAATTCCAACTTTACCTCAATTCTATTAATGTTATTTGCAATCCAAACTCTGAATTAAATTTCTGACATCTCAGCCATTTGTCTGTGAATAGGATCTTCAGTTGTGTCTGCCATAACGTTCCTTGGGGGAACCAGGCATTTTCCCGCTGATTCCACCCCATGATTATTTCACACCATTTGGCTAGATGAGCAGATGAGGTGAAGTTGGGTTTGGTGGTTCCTGGAGTAGTGATTAACCAGCCCTTTGCCCAAGAGCTGTGACTGGTGTCTGTACCTTTTTCCCTAGAGTTTTGCAAAGGACCCATACAGTGCTATGGCCTGAGACACTGGGGACTTACTTGGTGTGGTGGGGCTAAGTGTCTCTGGCTTGTTTTCAGCTGGTCTCTGTCCTACACTAGTAAATTAGTTACTCTGGGTTGAAGTCTCAGCTGTGGAGAAATACCAGCAATTAAGTCACCCTGACCCACACGGACAAAAACTGGAAAAGGAAAATCAAACCTTCTCACAACCACACACCCAGGGTTCGACTTTGGCTAGTTCTCAGGTGATTGGTTCAGTCTGAGAGATCCAAATCAATTGTCCTAGTCAGCACCCAGTCTTAAGCGAGGGTGTTAAAAAGATCTCTATCAAGTAGATAGCAGGGGTCTGCTGGCAGCTCAAGTATGACTCATTTTTGTGCTCCATGGAGTCAGAAAGATCCACCCCCAGCAAATGAATTAGTCTTTCCAACCTTTCACCTCTGTCACACCCAGTCACTGGTAACCCCATAAGGCTATGACCCAATTCCTGCCAATGAGCAGATGCTCCAGGGGTTTGAGCGTGCCTGAGTCACAGAAAGATCTTATGTCTCCTTGGCCAGGCCTCCACACTCTGCCACCATCTGGCATGGGAAGCTGAGGTCTGACAACCTCAGGTGGTTAATGGAAGATGGGGCAGTTCACTCAGTTCCAGCCCCAGCCCTGATTGATGTTGCTGACATCAATTTGTGATTCTGTCCTGGCTAAATTCCCCTGCAGACCAGGCACCATTTGAGTTCACAGAAACTGTGACTCAGCCCCGGTCTGTGCTGCTCCCAGAGCTTGTGTTTCTGTTTCCTCTGCAGTCTGTGCTGGGGCGGGTGCAGTTAGAGCTTACACTCAGCTTTCAGTTTCTCACCTGCCTTTTTCTCAGGTATGATCCCCTGATGGCCGGTTGTTTCTTAGGCTCAATAAAGCAGTCCTCTGGCACAACCCTGCCCTGAGAGTATGCCATCTCTGCACATGTGTCTTCAATTCTCCATCCCACTGCAGTCTGCCCAGGCTGGTATCACCTCAGGCATACCCTTTGCTCACAGGGTCTGGATTACCATCCCAGATCTATTCCATCACTGTCTGCCGCCGGAGAATATGCCTGGCTTTCTCTGGTTGCCCAGAGAGACAGGGAGTGTCCTTCAAAAACATGCCATGGGGTGTGCGCCCTATTGTTCCCGCTGTTGCCCCTTCTCCTCTGTGCCAGGGGGCACCAACTCTCCCTTTCCTGGTTCCTTCAGTCCACCATTTTATCCTTACCCCTATGCTGCAGAATTAACACACACCTGCAACAGCCCATGCCCTGCCCATACCTCTTGAGAAAATGCCCAAGAATCTGAACTCCATGGGGGACAGGCTTGCAGACCTCAGGGTGAGAGTGGAGGGGAGTGCTGGGAGTTCAGAGCTGCAGGTAGAGAATATGTACAGGATTAGACAGTTTTATGCTTGGCAAGAGATTGCCATGGCACCCTAGTTGGGGGGGAAGTAGGTCCAGTTTTTAGAAAGTCTCTACCATGGGATAAAATGGAAGGATATTTGAACTCTGCTTGCTTGTTTGTAGAAAGCATACTGTGAGCTGTTCTCATTGGGGAGGGGACTCCTGTCCACTTGGTGATGAATTTTGTACCTTTTGTTTGTATCCTTGGGGTCGCAGCTCACCTGAGCATGGTTAATGTGTGTTCTTCAACCTTCTCTCTTGGCTCAGCTCCAAGCCATAGGCTTACTTGCTAAACTTCTGTCCTTTAACTCTCCTTCTAGATGGGAGCCTCTGGAAAGCTGGCTCCCATCTGCCCCTGATCATGTGGGATCTTGTGGGCCACATTTAAAATCTGATTTTATCTACGTTGGAGAAGGATGGGAGGACAAGGCCTGGAATGCAGCCACTCTGAGGGGACTGTGGTGCTGCCGGGTATCATATTTTTCAAAAGACCAGTGGACATTTTTCATCCTTTCGCCCCTGTGGAAGTTTGGTTTTGATAAAAAATTTCCCAGTGATTTTATTCTCTTGGTAGAGTATTGTGCTGATCATTGTGGAGGATGTGTCTGAGAATATCCTGAAGAGCTGGTTTAGATATGGCACATTTTCTTTGCGTGTATGTCATTCAATTATTTGACTTCTCCATCATAAATCAAACCCCGTTTAGCTCAATATAGTATCCTGGCCTGAAATTTGTTTTGTTTTAGAAGATTGAAGGTTCATCACCTTCCTCTTCTGGCTTAAAAAGTTTCAGCTGAGAGATCTGCAAAATCTCAATAATTCTAATATTCTTCCCCTTATAGGTCATGATTTTCTTATGTCTGGCTGCTTGCAGGATTTTCTTTTTCATTTTAACTTTGGTGAAGTTAATTACAATGTGTCTAGGAGATGCTTCATTTGGATTGAGTCATGCTGCAGTTCTGAAACTGTAATCTGCTATCTGAATTTCAGTATCTCTTTCCACACTTGGGAAGTTCTCTTCAATTATCTTTTAGTAGAGCATCTGTGCCTTTCAGAACATCCTCTTCTCCTTCAGGAATTCTGATAAGGTGAATATTTGCCTTTTTTTGAGTGGTTCCACAACTCTCTCAGGGATTGATTATTTTTGTTCTCCACTTCTCTTTATATTTGAGCATTTGGGAGTGTACAAAAGTTTTATCTTCAGTGTCAGAGATCCTTTCTTCTGCTTGCTCCATTCTATTACTGAGGGATTCTGCTGTATTTCTCAGATATTTGAGAGATGCAAATTCTTGCCTCAATTTGTCAAAATCTTTGATGATTTTGTCTTTGAATTCATTGAGTTCTTGAGACAACTTTTGAATTATTCCTTGAACTTCTAATTCCAATTTACTTCTATTATGTTGATCTCATTTGCCATCCAAATCTGAACTCAATTTCTGACACTTTAGCCATTTGCTTACAAATGGTGTCTTGTGTTGAGTCTTCTTTGTTATACTGTGAGGGATTTGATCTATTCTGATTATTCGTGTTGCCAGAGATTTTCCACTGATTCCACCCCGTGATTATCTTTCATCATTTGGCTAGAGAAGCTGGTAAGGTGAAATTGAATTGAGGGCTCCTGGAATTGTACTTAACCAGCCCTTTACCAAAGACCTGGGACTGGTGACTGAGACTTTTTCCCACAGCTTTGCTAAGGTCCTGTTTAGTAATATAGCCTGAGACTCTGGGGACCCACTTGGTGTGATGGGCCTAGGTGGTTCTCTCTTGTACTCAGACAGGCTCTGTCCAACCCTAGTGAATCAGTGACTTTGGGTAGAAATCTCATCTGTGGCAAAATACCAAGAAAACCTGCCCCTCACAGGCAACAACTGGAAGAGGATAATCAAACCCTCCCAGTAAAACACAACCAGGGTAAAACGTTGGAGTGTCCCTGGTTGATTGTCCCAGATCATGAGTTCCCGACCAACTGATCCCGGTCAGCACAAACACAGATCAAGTGGGAAAGTTCAAGATGTCTCCAGCACTGGAGAGCAGAGTTCAGAGGGCAACTCAAGTGTGACTCACTCCAATGCTCCATGGACTCAGAAAGGCCTGCCCAGCAAAGGAGTTATTCCAGTGGGGCTGATGCCTCCTTCCCCACCTTGTACCTCCGTCACACTCAGGCACTGGGTTGTAGCCCAGTTCTCTCCAATACTCAAGAACACCAGGGATTTGCACCTGAGTCAAAGGAGATTCAATGCCTCCATGACCGGTCCATCTCACTGTGCAACCTGCAGGCAGGAGTAGTTCAGGCCTGATTCCCTCCAGTGTTCATTAATTTCTTGAGACAATTTTAAAAAACTGTTTGGATTTCAATTTCTAACTTTTCTTCCATTCTATTCACCTTATTTGCCATCCATATTCTGAATTAAATTTCTGACATTTCAGCCATTTGTCTATGCATGGCATCTTCAATTGTATTTCCTTTGTCATTTCTTAGGGGGTTGATATACTCTGGTTATTCACATTGCCAGAGTTCTTCCGTTGGTTCTGCACCATGTTTATTTTACACTGTTTGGTTATTAGAACTGGTGGGGTGAGACTGAATTTGGGTTCTCAGGTAGTAGAGATAATCAACCCCTTACCAAAGCGCTAGGGTTTGTAATTGTGGCTTATCCTCTACAACCTTACAAAGACCCCGTTCTGAGTTTTGGCCGGAGACTCTGAGGACCTACTTGGTGAAATAACACAAGTTACCTCTGTTTTGATATCAGTTAACCTCTACACTATCCTAAGAAGCCACAGCATTATGTTTAAATCTCAGTTGTGGAGAGATGCAGACAGCTGTGGTGCCCTGCCCCCACTCTTCAGTTCTTTTCCGCTACAGAACTTCAAAGGTCAACTTTAGAGTGTCCACAGGTGGACAACCTCAGACATGAGTTCCAATCAAATTGTCTCAGACATTACAAACCCTGCTCAACAGAGTAGAATCCATGGGTCTCCACAGCACAATTGGAGCCAGCGGTCCATGCCCCCTCCCACCAGACTCAGTCCACACTGGTATCTGCTTCTCTGCTCCCTGGGCCAGTTGGAGCCAGGGAACACTCTATCCCCCATCTGTCTCAGTTCACACTTGGCTAGGCTTTGCTCACCAGCCTACTTGGTGTCAGGGATCGCACCCTGCCCTCAGCTCTCAGTCCACACCCTGGAATCCTCTGCTCCCTGACCCTGCTGGGGCCTGGGATAAACCCCACCTGCTGAACTCTGTCCACACTAGGCAACCACTCTCCTGCTTGTGGGTGCTGTCGGAGCTGGGTTTTCTGTACCCCCTCCTGCCAGACACAGCCCGAACTGGGGGTCAACACCACCATTGGCTGGGCAAAGTCATAAGTAGGAGATTGCTTCTCCTCCTGCTGAGTGTTCCTTTCTTCCCATGCCCTCTTTCTTCCCCAGTGGTCACAGATTTTGTCCTGATGTTCAGCTTTCCACGCTATGCCCAGATCTCTCTGGAAAAGATCAAACAGTCTGTGCTCTGCAGGGGGCAGAACTTCAGACCGTGATGTGAGGGGGGAATTGTGGACTGGGAGTTTGGAATTGTGGGAGATGATATTTGTTCCATTTTATGCATGGTGGGGTGGTGTCTACATTCATAAGTGGGACCTCTCTGGAGAAAGAGACCCAGTGTTTAGCCACTCTCTCCAGTGAGGTAAAATGAGAGGTCTTTTGTTCCCTGCTCACTTGCAGAGAGCCTGTGGCAGACCTCCCACTTGGGGGAGCGGTCACCCACCCTTTAGTTGATAGGCTTTGTGCTTGAAGTTTGTTTTCTTGAATGCTCTTCCTTGGAGTCACATCTTGCTGAAAATTTGTCTTGGTTCAGCTCCCCACCTTTGGCATTGTAGAGTTTGATTCTGTCCAGTTTCTCTTCCTGTGGTCAGGAGCCTCCTCTGAGGTTTGCTACTAGTTGGCCATCTTCCCACTTTTTTGCAAATATCCTTTAAATAACTTCTTCTTCTGGGTAAAAGCCTAGTAATTGGAAGCAGCATCAAATGAGAGGTCTAATTGGAGTTCTTTGAGGATTCGCCATACTTCTTTACAAAGAGGCTGTATTAGTTTGCAGTCCAATCAACAGTTTAAAAGTGTACCTGTATCTCCACATCTGCACAAGCTTCTTCAGTCTTGGGACTTTGTAACGTGGGCTATGCTTATTGCAATTAGATGGTATCTCAAAGTAGATTAGGGACGATGAGCATTTTTTCATGTTTGTTAGGCATTCATCTGTTTTCCTTAGAGAAGGTTCTATTCATATCTCATGCCAATAATAGATGCGATTGTTGGCTCTTTTTTCTTTATTTTGAGTTCTCTTTACATTTTAGTTATCAATCATTTGTCAGATTGATAACATGCAAACTTTTTTTGTATTTGGAAGGTCGTCTATTTGCTTTAATTTTTGTATCCTTATTTTTGCAGAAGCTTTCTAGCTTAATTAAAATCCATTTGCTTATTTTTGTCATTGTGATTTCCACTCAAGTCTTCTTAATAAAATCTTTCCTCAGGCTGACCTCGTCAAGAGTTTTTCCCCAAGTTTCTTCTGAGATTTTTGGTGTCTTATGTCTGAGATTTAAATCTTTTCTACATCATGAGTTCATTTTTGTAAGTGGTGAAATGTGTGGATCCAGTTTCAATCTTTTATATTTGGTTATACAGTTCTGCTTGCACTATTTTTTGAACAGGTATTTTTTTGCCCACTATATGCTTTTGTTTGGTTTATCACAGAACAGATGGTGACATACAGCTGGTTTCATCTCTTGGTTTTCTATTCTGTTCCATATGTCTATGTCTCTATTTTTGTGCCAGTATCATGATATTGTGATCATTGTGCACTTGTAATATAACATGAATTCTGGTAAAGTGACATCTCTAGCTTGTTTTATTACAAAAGATGTCCTTGTCTATACCGTTTTTTTTTTGTTGTTGTTGTTGTTTGTTTGTTTCCATACAAACTGAAGAACTATTTTATCCACTTCTTCAAAGTATGGTGTTGGTATTTTAATGGTGATTGCATTGAATATGTAGATTGCTTTGGGTAGTACAGACATTTGAGAATGTGAATTTTTCCCAGCCAAGATCTTGGTATGTTCTTCCATTTGTTAATATCTTCTGCTATTTCTTTTCTTAGGCTTCTATAATTCTTTTTGTAGATATTCTCTTTTGGTAGGTATATTCCTAGGTATTTCCTTTTTTTTTTTTTTTTGAAGCTATTATGAAGAGAATTGTGTCCTTAATTTGTTTCTCAACCTGTATGTTACTCGCATATACAAAGTCTACTGATCTGTGGACATTGATTTTGTACATTTAGACATTATTGTATTTGTTAATCACTTCCAGGAGTCTCTTGGTTGAGTCTGTGGGGTCCTCTAATGATAAGATCTTATCATCTGCAAAGACTAAGAGTTTGACTTCCTCTGTCCATATTTAGATGCCATTTATATATTTTTCTTACCTAAGTGTATTGGTTAGAACTTTCAGCAGTATTTTGAATAGTTGTAGGGACAGAGAACCTCCTTGTCTGGTTCCAGTTCTAAGTGGAAAAACTTTCAGTTTTATTCCATTCAATATAATATTATCTGTGTATTTGTTATAGATGGCTTCAATCAGTTTAAGAAATGTGCCACTATGCCTATAAAGTGTATTTGTTAGGAAAGGATGCTGAATTTTGTCAAATGCTTTTTCTACATCTATTGAGTGAATCATATAATCTTTGTTTTATATTTTATTTATGTGGTGCATTACATTTATGGATTTAGGTATATTAAACCAATCTTGCATCCCTTTGATATGGCCTACTTGATCATGATATATAATTTTTTTAAACAGGCAGCTGTAACTTATTAGCTAATATTTTATAGAGTATTTTTGCATTGATATTCATTAGTGAAATTAGTCTATAGTTGTCCTTTTTAGTAGAGTTCTTTCCTGGTTTGGCATCAGTGTGGTGTTTTTTCACAGGATGTTTGGGGGAAGGTTCCTTCCTTCTCAATGTTTTGGAATACATTTTGCAGTACAGGTATATGCTCTTCTCTGAAGGTGTGATAGAATTCAGGTAGGAAGCCACCTGGTTCCAGGTTTGGTTTTGTTGGACAACTTTTTATTGTTTCTTCAATTTCAGTGCTTGATATCAGTAGTTTAAGAGATATGTTTCTTCCTGGTTAAGTCTATGAGAATGGTTTGATTCCAGGTATTGGTACATTTTCTCCACATTGTGAAATTTCTGGGCATAGAGTATCTTGTAGTAATAGGAGATAATCTCTTGTATCTCTGTGTTATCTGTCATTATTTCCTTTTTTTCTGATTGAGGCTACTAGAGATATTACTTTTCTGTTTCCACTTTATCTGTTTCCAATTTATCTGGCCAAATATTTATTGATTATGTTTGTATTTTTAAAGAACCATCTTTCTGTTTTATTAATTTTTTGAATGATTCTTGTTTGCAAAACCATAGAATTAATGTGATCAATTAAGATTCCTGCTCATAGGCTATCTACAGCACAAACTGCTTGTTTCATGAACTTAGGGTTCCTCTGAACTGAGGAGTGAAGGTGGCATAATTCTAACAGTCTGTACTTTTGGATCTCGCTCAGCTAGTACACACTGCTCTCTGGCCTCTCTAAAACACTAAATGGAGAACTTACATACTAAGCACAAGACACATTTTCCCCCTTATTTAGCTTCAAGATAAGACACAATAATTTTCAGTTTTGGTAGGGTTAGATGTCATTTTAAAAAATTCATTGTTTTGGCTTGGCGCCTATAGCTCAGTGGCTAGGGCACCAGCCACAGACATCAGAGCTGGTGGGTTTGAATCCAGCCCATGCCTGCCAAACAATAATGACAACTACAACCAAAAAAAAAAAAAATCCTGGCATTGTGGCAGGCACCTGTAGTCCCAGCCACTTGGAAGGCTGAGGCAAGAGAATCGCTTAAGCCCAAGAATGTGAGGTTGCTGTGAGCTATGATGCCATGGCACTCTCTACTGAGGACTACATAGTAAGACTCTGTCTCAAACAAAAAAAATCATTGTTTGGGGGGTGGAGGTGGTCTTAATGGAGGGTGATGTGTTTCATCCTAAAATTAAGGTCAATCTTTTGCCAGATAGGGCAGAGGAATTGACGACTACACATGCAGTTATTTGTGGTCGCTTTAAAGCCTCACTTATGAGAAACTATCTCTTTAAATTTTTAATATATGGTGCCTGAAATCCCATTATTATCTATTTTTTGTCACTACTCAATTGTACCTGATATTGCATGTATGAAAGCATCCAGTACCTACCTGCCAGTAACTGAAAGCAAGAATCAAATTCACGTGCATCTTCTTTCCCTGTCACCCTTGTTGGTGCTGCTATGGCACCTCATCACTGAGTGCAGGAACCAGCGGTACACTGATTGTAAGTACAAGATTGCAAGAAATGGATTCTCCACAGGCCCAGGAGAGCCACGAGTAATCTCCATGTGGCCTTTTATTGAAACCATATACAACAGGTGTGGGGGGCCCACATACAAGGACTACATGCTTAATGATCACTACATGCTTTTTCCCCATGGGCTTCCCTATGTTCAAGGTCCAACACCTGTTTGCTAACGAGCGACCAATCTTATCTCATTTATGGATGAAGTTGCTTGAGGGCTTGTCTCTAGGCTGTAAAACATCTCCTTGTTGGTTGGAAGATTATCCTGTTCCCAGAACCTCCCTCAAGAACCGGTGGCCATTTCTACAAGCCTGGTGCTCAGTCTCTTACATGAAGTAGGGGCCGTTAGGCAACTCAAGAAGCTCGGTCTTAGAGCAGCAAGCAGACTTCCTAATCATTTCCAATTTCTCCTCCTACAGAGCCAGGCTTCTCTAAACCAGTTCCATCCCTTTATTTTTTCCCTTTATGGTGCTTGCAATACCTTTATTTTTCTCCAAAAACTATCATCTAAGGTCTGTTTTCTTCACAAAGGCCTCTCAGAATCCTTAAAGACACATTGCAGGGTAATGAAATTTTAGAGACCTTAAAATGAGACAGAGTTTCAATCTTTGCTTCTACCATTTTCTAGCTGCATGAGATCGTAGGAAGGTTACCCAATCACTCTGAGGTTAAGTTTCTTTATCAGTTAAATATAAATAAATATCTGCTCATTCTCATATGGGTATTAAATGAGATAATATATATAATACTTAGCATAATTATACAATAAATAGTAGTTTTATATTTTTATTACAATTTCCCTCTTCCCTGAAATAATGCAATTTGTACTCTTAGGACTAAACACTGTGTACTTTGTATTTTAATTACTGGTTGAATCACTTATCTCACTAGGAACCCTTGAAAACAATAAAGCAGCTATTTTGAGTAACAGATCACATTCAGTTTCCTTATCTTCCTTTTTCAGTCAAAATGGAATAACAGAGACCAGATTCATTCTCCTGCTTGAAGCAACCAAGAAAGCCTGCCAAAGTATGTAAAATATTATTTTTAAGACACTGAATATCAGGCAAAAAATAAAAAAAAGACAGTGTTCTGTTTAGAAGCATATTTATTTAGAACTGTTGGTTAGAAATTAAACCCTGAGAAATTAAAGGTTACACAAATGACCCAAGGTTATAAATGAATGTGGTCATAAATGAATGTGCTCTAACTTTAAAAAAGGATTTTTATTACCATTTTACATTCTCTTATTCTTCATTAAACAATTTAGCCTTTCTTTTGGCCTTAATAAATCTACATACCTGCTGCATAAATTAATAGAAATCTTAGTATGACAGTATTTCATCATGGAAACTGGGTATGCCTTCAGAAGATAAGAGGATAGACATTTTGGAATGTTCAAAGTGATTCCTATTCGTTAAATTCTTGAAAGCAAAGTAAGTGCAACTGCCATGGACTTTCAACTTCCAGGTTATATCAATTTTTCTCTAATGTGTAACACTACTATCAATTTGTTACTCATGAGTAACACTAATGGAGGGCAAATTAAGGTTTCTCATGATGAATTTTAAAAGAAATATTAATAAGTTCTAACATTTTAATTAATTATGTAATTATATGTGTTTTTCATGTGGGGGCAAGGAGAGAGAAAGAAGATGCAGGTGAATTTGATTCTTGCTTTCAGTTACTGGCAGGTAGGTACTGGATGCTTTCATACATGCGATATCAGGTACAATTGAGCAGTGACAAAAAATAGATAATGGGATTTCAGGCACCATACATTAAAAAATCAAAGAGATAGTTTCTCATAAGTGAGGCTTTAAAGCGACCACAAATAACTGCATGTGTAGTCAGTCAATTCCTCTGCCCTATCTGGCAAAAGATTGACCTTAATTTTAGGATGAAACCATCACCCTCCATTAAGACCACCTCCACCCCCCAAACAATGATTTTTTTGTTTGAGACAGAGTCTCACTATGTAGTCCTTGGTAGAGAGTGCCATGGCATCATAGCTCACA
Organism: Nycticebus coucang; assembly: GCF_027406575.1. Taxonomy (NCBI): domain Eukaryota; kingdom Metazoa; phylum Chordata; class Mammalia; order Primates; family Lorisidae; genus Nycticebus; species Nycticebus coucang. Next base: position 91,540,700 of record NC_069804.1, read on the forward strand.
GCAACCTCACATTCTTGGGCTTAAGCGATTCTCTTGCCTCAGCCTCCCAAGTGGCTGGGACTATAGGTGCCTGCCACAATTCCAGGATTGTTTTTTTTTTTTTTTTGGTTGTAGTTGTCATTATTGTTTGGCAGGCATGGGCTGGATTCAAACCCACCAGCTCTGGTGTCTGTGGCTGGTGTTCTAGCCACTGAGCTATAGGCGCCAAGCCAAAACAATGAATTTTTTAAAATGACATCTAACCCTACCAAAACTGAAAATTATTGTGTCTTATCTTGAAGCTAAATAAGGGGGAAAATGTGTCTTGTGCTTAGTATGTAAGTTCTCCATTTAGTGTTTTAGAGAGGCCAGAGAGCAGTGTGTACTAGCTGAGCGAGATCCAAAAGTACAGACTGTTAGAATTATGCCACCTTCACTCCTCAGTTCAGAGGAACCCTAAGTTCATGAAACAAGCAGTTTGTGCTGTAGACAGCAGGAATCGTAATTGATCACATTAATTCTATGGTTTATAAAAAGAAGCAGTCCTGCTGTTGAATAGTGCTTTGCAGCTCTGGCTCCCTTTTTACAATTCAGGACATGAAGAGTAGGGCTTATGAGGTGGTAGGGAAGGAAAGCAGACAGAGACAGAAAGAGATAGGAAAATGTGAAATTGTGGCAAAAGCTTAGGATCCAGTATTAACAATCATGGGATATTCTCTTAGCTGTGCCACTAATTTCTGGTGACTTGGGCAAGTACTTTTTCATGACTTTCATTTGTGTCATCTCAACAATGAAGGTGCTGGACTAATTATTTCTAAAGTCTTTCCTACCTTCAAGATTCAATGATTTTAAACAGGACTCCTTTAACTCCCTCTGACAATGACTCTTATTCTATATATACCTTAAGAAAAAATGATAAGAATTCATTACCTCTTATAGCTAAATGACCTATTTCACGTTACAAAGTGTTTATACACACACTCACACACAATCAAGACACTGCGACAAAGAAGAGGGTCACTGATTTGCCATGGTCACCTAGGTGACAAGTGCCTAAGTTTTAGAGTTTTGCACTTAACAATTATGATGTATAATGATTCTTTTGTAAGAGTACAAATGGAATCTTACTCGTGGGAATAGGAGGTAAGGATAGGAGAAGAAACACCCAGAATTAGGGAAAATATAAACCTGCTTTTCGGCAGACAGACCCTTGCAAACATTGTGAATGTTTATAAACCATTTCTGTTTTTTGCTTTTAGAGCAGAGTCTCACTATGTGCCCTGGGTAGAGTGCCATAGTGTCATTATAGCTCACAGCAACCTCAAACTCCTGGGCTCAAGTGATCCTCTTTCCTCAGCCTCCCAAATAGCTGGGACCACCGGAGTGCACCATCACTCCTGGATACTTTTTCTATTTTTAGTAGAGATGGGGTCTTGCTCTTGCTTAGGCTGGTCTTGAACTCTGGATCTCAAGTAATTCACCCACCTCAGGCTCTTGCTAGGATTACAGGTGTGAGCCACCACACCTGACCTAGTTTATCTTTCTTGCCTTTTGACATCTCCATCCACATCAGGTCCCAAGTATCAATCAAGACTCATTTTCATAGTCCCTACATTTTCTTGCCCAAGAGGACAGTAAAGGGCAGTTTCCACAGCAAGTGTTCTTTTTTAAATTTCATATTAATTCTTAATTCTCACTAGTCAGGTGGGAATCTTTAAATAGCTTCAGATGTTAGCGGATTAGATTCAATTGGTCTAATTTTAAAATCACTTTTAAGCTTTTCAGTGATTCTAATGTACAGTTAGGGTTCAGAATGAATAATGTACTTAGTCTTGGCTGCACATTGAAATTATATGGAAAACTTTTAAAAGTTAACAAAGTGATCAAACTTCAGAAATTCTGATATAATCTATCTGGGTATAACATCAACTTTGGGATTTTTTATAACTTCCCAAGTCATATTACTATAGATCCAGGGCTGAAAAATCTCAGAGCTGGTCAGGAGTCTCAAGGTCTACCATAGGTTCCACCACTCACTAAATAACTGTGGGTAACTTAATCTCAGGTATTTTTTTTTTCCATAAAGATAGAGAAAATAATAATACTCCCATTGTAGAGTTATTCTGAGAATTATATGAGATTAGTCTTATAAAGGGATAATATCTGGCATGTAGTAAATTCTCAGAATAGGTATAACGATAAGCTACTATGCAAGACAAAAAGTATTTGTTAAATTACGTCCTAATAAAGCAATGTTTCTAAAACTTTTGCATGCATCAAAATTACCTGTAGGCATCTTAAAACAAAGATTGCACCTCTATACCCATACTTTATTGCACTTTTTAAGGGACAATCTACCTTATAAATGTGGAAGACATCAGGTTTATAACAGTTCCCAGGTAACAGTGATGCTGCTTGTTTCAGTATCACATTTTGAGAAGCACTATAATAGGATATTAGCTTTAACAATTTCAGTTTTCTCACCAAGAGTATTGATACTTTAAACCCACCTGCAAAGATGTTATAAGGGGAGAACTTAAGATACTTCAGTTGATAAACAGTGGAGAGATAACTTGGAGCAGGAGACACCCTTGTAGGAAAATGACTATGAATTTTAAGGTGAATCTCTTTGGGATTTTCTTGAGTATTTTCGAAAGCAGGAGACAGATCAGAGACTGCTCTGAATAAGATTTTGTAACAGAGTAGAGGTAGTACTGCCTTTTCCCCTCCTTCACATACCCTTCTAATTTAAAAATGCTGCTGCTAAAGTTTAGTATTTTCACAGAAGGGTTAAAATCACATCTAAACTTGTGATAAGGCTTGTAAAACACATTACAATAGTTGGGATTTGATTATGTCACACTGAACAGATTCAGAGAAATGAAGATGTTTTTCATTGTATCTGAGGTTATGACAAATTTACCAAGACTTGTGCCCCAGGCCTGAAAGCTGTTGAGGTCATTACTTCTTGGGGGGTGGAGGTGTGGAGTGGATAATACAGGCTATGAGCCCAATGAGAGGCTGGCAAGACTTGTTTGCAGCATACTCTTCCTACCTCTGTCCATTGTCCCTGTCAGGTACTCCCCTCACATTAGCCAGCCCTGGCTTCCTAACTGATACCATTTCTGGCCAGGTGGTATTATCCATGCTAACCCTTACCCCAAACTGAACTTTTTATTTCTCTAATTTCTGAGTAGGGTTAGGCAGTTGACTTGCTCAGTTTAGACAAATTTTCTTTCAATGTATGAATGATTGGTACCAATTAATGGGATATTTATCTTAAGAAATTTGAATGAAAAGAAGCCACTCAAAGGAATGGGTCTCAAACAATTGGAAAGCTTGTTATAGAGGCTGGTAGCAAAGAATGTTATTTGTTGGATTTATTTTATTTATTTATTTATTTATTTGATGTGTGATGTGGTGGTGGTGGTGGTGGGATACTGCACCATTCCTCACATCACACCCTCCATCTTAGAGACCAGTAAGATAATTTGGTAGCTAGGTGGTACTTGGGCAAAAGGTGCCAGTATTCTGTAGATCAGAAAAAGTGGGGAGACCCTTGGAAATTTAGCAAGCAATCCAGATAGTTGTATTTCACGCTGAAGAGATCAGTTTTTACCTTCATTTCCAGATATTCATTTATAATAGGAAGTTAACTATATCTTCCATGATTCCCTCTTTAGGGTTGTGAAACTGAAATTTCATGACACATGTGAAGGCAAGTTGTAAATTAGTAGGTGGTAAATAAATGCACATTTTTGAGTAATTCAATAATAATTATTTTAATAGTGATAAATCCTTGCTATAAGAGAAAAATAAGTTGAAGTTTAGCAAATTGTACTGGATCATTAAGAAGTAATCTTGATGCAAATTAAATTTAATGTTATAATTCATCATACCTAAGAGCCAAGAAAGCTTACTTATTTGGTATGCATATAGCATATTTTACCAGGCATGTCCATCTTTCAGTCTCAATGTCCCAATCTATTCGAGGAGGGGGTAGGAGCCCAGACATTCTAAGATAGCTTGATCTGGGTATTCATAGGGAGGAAAGAAGCCCAAGGAAAAACTGGCTGCCATTATAGCCCCCACTTTTGTCCAGAAGGAGCAGTTCAAGACCCAGAGAAGAAACAGGGACCCTTTGTGGAGATAGGTACTTTGGAGGTAACTTGGAGAATCCTAAGTGGCTGCTGCTTACCCCTCCTAGTAAGCTGCTTTCACTAGATTTACAAGTTCTAGAGATCCTTGAGAACAGTAAGACTGGTTTACATAGGCTGATAGCTCCAGATAGTAGATATGAAATAACTGTTCAGTGAACAGCAAATATCCCAAGGCCTTGAAATGGTGCAAGATCACTTCTCTTTGAATCATTCCACTGGAAAGGAGACACAACTAACTTACAGGCTATTGATGTATTTTCCCTAGTATCAGAAGCCCTCAGCCCCCACCTCTGCGTACTGAATTAAACAAGCAAAACCTGCTCATGTAGAGAAGTCTTAAGAAAATGAAACTCGGTGTTCAACCCCAAAAGCCCTAACAATCTGCCATCCTCAGAAAAGCAGTAACTCCTAGTTAGTCAAACTCAGTGCTCATGGTTATCCAGCACAATTTGTTCCAGGAGAAAAATCAAAAGACTGCAACTAGTAGATAATCATCCCTGAATAAGGTAGGTATGAAGTTAGGTGTTTCTAAAATGTTTATCTCCACATAAGCAAGAAAAATGCCTCAGACCGGGATTGCCTTATAAACAGAAGCATTTCACTTAAAAAACATTTTCATAAGCCTAGCAATTATGCTTCATATCCTACCAGCAGTACTTGTGTTAAGAATTTCTGTTTTCCTAAGATCTTAAAATGGGAAATACTACATCTAGTAATTAAGAGTCAAAGTTTCGAGACTCAGCCATTTACTTATTATCAAAGGCAAGCTGCTTAATTTCTCTAAAGTTTAGTTTCCTCATCTGTAAAAAAAGGTAAAAAAATGATATTTTCATCAAAGTGTTGTAATGGTAAGAAGTAATGTTAAGTACTTAGCACAGTGCTCACCACATAGGAAACAGCAAAAGAAAAAAAAAATTGGCTATTATTGTCTAAAATCCAAATTGTCCTACACATTTCTCTCAGTCTTTGTGAGTCAGTTTGGCAGCTGCCTCTTTTCCAGAGACAATTTGGCAGAATGTAAGCTGCATGGACTTTGGATTCAAATAGACTTCAGTTTAAATTCAGACTCTCATTCCCTAAGATTTATTTCCTTGAGCCTCACCTTCAGCCTATTATAAAATGGGAAAAATAGCTTATGGACTGTTGTGATAATTATAAGCAATAATGTCTGTGACATACTTAGTACATATTAAGCACTTAAGTGTTAGTTTCTTCTCAGGAGAGGAATGGACTATGACACATGATAGGAGGGAAGGTTGCTAAAAGTAGGACAATGAGTGTTAAAAGGTGGGACACTGGAGACAAACTTATGCCTTCTGGCCCTAACATGGAATGTGGATAATTTACAATCAAGATAACAGAAAAGATATCAGGATCCAGTGCCATAAAAATGTTAGTACACCATAATAAAAAAAAGCAACATGGCAGCAGCTCCTGTGGCTCAAAGGAGTAGGGTGCTGGACCCATATGCCAAAGGTGGCAGGTTAAAACCCAGCCCGGCCAAAAACTGCAAAAAAAAAAAAAAGTGGGGAGGAGACAAGATGGCTGACTGAAGCCAGCTTTCCACAGAGGCTCCCGTCCAGTAGGAGAGTTAAAGGACAAAAATTCAGCAAGTAACCTGGTGGATTTGAGCTGCACTAAGAGAGAAGGTTGAAGAACGCACGTCAACCCCGCTCAGGTGAGCTGCGACTGCAAGGATACAAACAAAAGGTACAAAATCCATCACTAAGTGGATGGGAGTCCCCTCCCCGATGAGAATGGCTCAGAGTGCCCCACAAACAATCGGGCAGAGTTCAAAGGTCCTCCAACTACACTCCACGGGAGAGACCCTCTAAAAACTGGACCTACCTCCCCTACTAGGGTGCCCCGGCATCCTCCTGCCAGGCATAAAACTGTATAAACTGTATATAGTCTCTACCTGGAATTCTGAGCTCCCAGCGCTCCCCTTTACTCACACTGAGGTCTGGAGGCCAGTCCCGGTTGGCAGAGAGGGGACCACACCGAAGTGGCAGTTCCCTGAGGCACAGTGTGACAGCCGTCTTTTGGTGACAATACGGCCAGGCATAAAACTGTGTAAAGCTGTGTGTGTTCGTTGCCCACAAACCCAGGCTCCCAGCGCTTCCCGCACTCCCCTCTGCTCTAGCTCCAAGGTCTGGAGGCCTGTCCCCCAGGGGTCCAGACTCTTGGGCGATTGCTCAAGGGGTGTAGACAGTGCTGGGCTGCAGCCGGTGGGTGCAGACTCTGGGGTACGGGAGCGGAGAGAGGACGGTTGGCTGGAAGGGAGCTACACTGGAGCAGTGGTTGCCTGAGCCATAAAACAGCAGCCCTCTTTTGCTAGCAATACGGCTTACTAAGGAATATTCTGAAGCCACAACCCCCATCTCCCTGGGCAACCAGAGACTCTGAGTATAGGATTTGCCTGAGGCTACTCCAACTTACGAACCAGGGAAACTCCCAGGGCAGGGCTTTCACAGAGGTCCGCTTTACTAAACCTAAGACGCACCTGGCCCTCAGGGGATAGTCAGCCTATAGACAATATAAGAGCAAAGACAAGCTGATTTGGAACTCAATTCAGCTTCTCTTCTGCAGGGGAACCACAGAGTTGTTCTGTTCTGTTCTGTCAGTAACATTAATCAGGGGCGAGAATGGACCTGAGTGAAAACTCCCCAACCTTCATCAAGCGCCCGGGGTTGTCAGGCAACACCTCCTCCTGCTAGAGAGAGGCAGAGTGCAGCGGCCTGGAAGACTGCCTTGTGATTCAGGCAGGTGCAAACTCGTGGAGTAATGATTCACTACAGGCAACTGGGTCAGCCAACTGCAGGGCTATCAGTGACTGGGTGTGACAGTGGTGCAAGGTGGGGAAGGAGGCATCCACCTTCCCAGACTGATCTATTGGCTGGGTGGCTCCTCCTGACTCCACGCAGCACTGGAGCAAGCCACACCAGAGTACTCACCAGACCCCTGTGATCCAGTTCCTAGAGACCTCTTAAACTCTCTTACCCGAGACAGGTGCAGACTGAGACAACTGACTTGGACTTTTTGAACTGAACTAATCGCCTGAGGACAAATCAGGTGGTGCCCTGGGTGCACGGTGGTAGGAAGGTTTGATTTTTCTTTTCCAATTGTTTGCCGGTGTGGGGGGGTGACTTAATTGCTCATATTTCTCCACAGCTGGGACTTCAATCCAGAGTATCTGTTTCACTAGGGTGGAACAGAAACCAGCTGAACACAAGACAGAACCACTTAGCCCCACTACACCAGACAGGGCCCCAGTCTCTCAGGCCACAACACTGTACAGGCCCTCAACAAAGCTCCAGGGGAAAAAATCAGGGGAGTAAAACAACCATGGGGCAGAATCAGTGGAAAAACTCTGGTAACATGAATAACCAGAATAGATCAACACCCCCCAAGGAAAGATATGGCAGATGCAATTGAAGATCCCATTCATAAATAACTGGCTGAGATGTCAGAAATCTAATTCAGAATTTGGATTGCAGACAAGATTAACAAAGTGGAATTAGGAATTCGAGGAGAAATTCAAAAGTTGTCTCAAGAATTTAACGAATTTAAAGACAAAACCACCAAAGACTTAGACACACTGAAGCAAGAATTTGCAGCCCTCAAAGACATGAAAAAATAAAGTAGAATCCTTCAGCAACAGAATGGAGCAAGCAGAAGAAAGGATTTCTTACATTGAAGATAAAGCCTTTGAACGCTCCCAAACTCTCAAAGAGGAAGAGAAATGGAGAGCAAAAGCGAATCATTCTCTCAGAGAGCTCTGGGATAATTCGAAGAAGGCGAATATCCAAATCATAGGAGTTCCAGAAACAGATGAAGTGGCCTCACTGGGCACAGAGGCCTTTCTGCATGAAATTATGAAAGAGAATTTTTCAGACATACCTAGAGATTCTGAAATTCAGATAGCGGACAGCTTCAGAACCCAGCACGACTCAACCCCAATAAGACATCCACCAGGCATATCATAATTAACTTCACTAAAGTTAATATGAAGGAGAAAATTCTCAAAGCTGCCAGGAGAAAGAAAACCATTACCTCCAAAGGGAAGAATATTAGAAAGACTGCAGATATCTCTGCTGAAACTTTTCAAGCCAGAAGAGGGTGGTCATCAAATTTTAATCTCCTAAAGCAAAATAACTTTCAACCCCGGATTTTGTATCCAGCTAAACTGAGTTTCATTTATGATGGAGAAATTAAATACATCAATGACATTCATATGTTGAAAAAATTTGCCATAACCAAACCAGCTCTTCAGGATATTCTCAGACTTATCCTCCATTATGACCAACCCAATCCTATACCACAAAAGTAAACTCACGCAGAAACTTTGGATCAAACTCCAAATTCCACACAGGCGAAAGGATTAAAAATGCCCACTGGACTTTTGAAAAACTCAATACCCAAAACATCACCAGACTTATCAATATTCTCCATTAATGTGAACGGCTTAAACTGTCCTCTAAAGAGGCATAGGTTAGCTAACTGGATACAAAAACTCAGGCCAGATATCTGTTGCATACAAGAGTCACATCTTAACTTAAAAGACAAATACAGACTCAGGGCAAAAGGATGGTCCTCCATATTTCAGGCAAATGGTAATCAGAAAAAAGCAGGTCTTGCAATTTTATTGCAGATACAATAGGCTTTAAACCAACAAAAGTAAGGAAGGACAAGAATGGTCACTTTATATTTGTTAAGGGTAATACTCAACATGATGAGATCTCAATTATTAATATCTATGCACCCAACCAGAATGCACCTCAATTTATAAGAGAAACTCTAACAGACATGAGCAACTTGATTTCCTCCAGCTCCATAATAGTCAGAGATTTCAACACTCCTTTGGCAGTGTTGGATTGATCCTCCAACAAGAAGCTGAGCAAAGAAATCTTAGATTTAAACCTAACCATCAACATTTGGATTTACCAGACATCTACAGGACATTTCATCCAAACAAAAGTGAATACACATACTTCTCATCAGCCCACGGAACTTACTCCAAAATCGATCACATCTTAGGTCACAGGTCTAACTTCAGTAAATTTAAAGGAATATAAATTATTCCATGCATCTTCTCAGACCACCATGGAATAAAACTTTGACCTGAGTAACAACAGGAATCTGCATACTCGGACAAAAACATGGAAGTTAAATAACCTTATGCTGAATGATAGCTGAGTCAGAGATGAGATTAAGAAAGAAATCGCCAATTTTTTGGAACAAAAAAACAATGAGAACATGAACTATCAGAACCTCTGGGACACCGCAAAGGCTGTTCTAAGAGGGAAATTTATAGCACTGCAAGCCTTCCTCAAGAGAATGGAAAGAGAGGAAGTTAACAACTTAATGGGACATCTCAAGCAACTGGAAAAGGAAGAACACTCCTCCCCGAAACCCAGTAGAAGAAAAGAAATAACCAAAAATTAGAGCAGAATTAAATGAAATTGAAAACAAAAGAATAATACAACAGATCAATAAATCAAAAAGTTGGTTTTTCGAAAAGGTCAATAAAATAGATAAATGTTTGGCCAACCTAATCAGGAAAAAAATGGTAAAATCTCTAATCTCATCAATCAGAAACAACAAAGACAAAATAACAACAGACTCCTCAGAAATCCAAAAAATCCTTAATGAATATTACAAGAATCTTTATTCTCAGAAATATGAAAATCTGAAGGAAATTGACCGATACTTGGAAGCAAGTCACTTTCCAAGACTTAGCCAGAATCAAGTGGAAATGTTGAACAGGCCCATATCAAGTTTTGAAATAGCATCAACCATACAAAACCTCCCTAAAAAGAAAAGCCCGAGACCAGATGGTTTCACGTCAGAATTGTACCAAACTTTTAAAGAGGAATTAGTACCTATATTATTCAACTTGTTCCAAAAGGTAGAAAAAGAAGGAAGACTAGCTAACACATTCTAAGAAGCAAAGATCACCCTGATCCCCAAATCAGGAAAAGACCCAACTAGAAAATAAAATTATAGACCAATATCACTAATGAATATAGATGCAAAAATATTCAACAAGATCCTAACAAACAGAATCCACCAACACATCAAACAAATTATACATCATGATCAAGTCGGTTTTATCCTAGGGTCTTTTGGCTGGTTCAATATACGTAAATCTATAAATGTAATCCAGCACATAAACAAATTAAAAAACAAAGACCATATGATTCTCTCAATCAATGCAGAAAAAGCTTTTGATAATATCCAGCACCCCTTCATGATCAGAACACTTAATAAAATCGGTATAGAAGGGACATTTCTTGAACTGATAGAGAGCATCTACAACAAACCCACAGACAATAACATATTGAATGGAGTTAAATTGGAATCATTTCCACTCAGATCAGGAACCAGACAAGGCTGCCCATTGTCTCCATTGCTTCTTAACATTGTAATGGAAGTTTTAGCCACCACAATTAGGGAAGAAAAGGTGATCAAGGGTATCCATATAGGGTCAGAAGAGATCAAACTTTCGCTCTTCACAGATGATATGATTGTATATCTGGAAAACACTAGGGACTCTACTATAAGACTCTTAGAAGTGATCAAGGAATAGAGCAGCGTCTCAGGATACAAAACCAACATTCATAAATCGGTAGCCTTTATATATACCAACAATAGTCAAGTTGAAAAACAATTAAGGACTCTATCCCATTCACAGTAGTGCCAAAGAACAGGAAATATTTGGGAATTTATCTAACAAAGGACGTGAAAGATCTCTATAAAGAGAACTATGAAACTCTATGAAAAGAAATAGCTGAAAATATTAACAAATGGTAAAACATACCATGCTCATGGCTGTGAATAATCAACATTGTTAAAATGTCCATACTACCCAAAGCAATATATAATTTCATTGCAATCCCCATTAAAGCTCTACTGTTATACTTTATAGATCTTGAAAAAAACAATACTTCGTTTTATACAGAATCAGAAAAAACCTTGAATAGCCAAGATATTACTAAGAAATAAAAACAAAGCAGGAGGAATTACGCTACCAGACCTCAGACTATACTACAAATCGATAGTGATCAAAACAGCATGGTATTGGCACAAAAACAGAGAAGTAGATGTCTGGAACAGAATAGAGAACCAAGAGATGAACCCAGCTACTTACTGTGATTTAATCTTTGACAAGCCAATTAAAAACGTTCAGTGGGGAAAAGATTCCCTATTTAACAAATGGTGCTGGGTGAACTGGCTGGCAACCTGCAGAAGACTAAAACTGGACCCACATTTCTCACCTTTAACTAAGATAGACTCTCACTGGATCAAAGATTTAAAATTAAGACATGAAACTAGAAAGATACTAGAGGAGAGTGCAGGGAAAACCCTTGATGAAATCGGTCTGGGCGAGTATTTTACAAGGAGGACCCCCCCCCTGGGCAATTGAAGCAGCTTCAAAAATACACTACTGGGACTTGATCAAACTAAAAAGCTTCTGTACAGCCAAGAACACAGTAAGTAAAGCAAGCAAATAGCCCTCAGAATGGGAAAAGATATTTGCAGGTTATGTCTCCGACAAAGGTTTAATAACCAGAATCCACAGAGAACTCAAAGACATTAGCAAGAATAGAACAAGGGATCCCATTGCAGGCTGGGCAAGGGATTTGAAGAGAAACTTCTCTGAAGAAGACAGGTGCGTGGCCTTCAGACATATGAAAAAATGTTCATCATCTTTAATCATGAGAGAAATGCAAATCAAAACTACTTGGAGATATCATCTAACTCCAGTGAGAGTAGCCTATATCACAAAATCCCAAGGCCAGAGATGTTGGTGCGGATGTGGAGAAAGGGGAACACTTCTGCACTGCTGGTGGGAATGCAAATTAATACATTCCTTTTGGAAAGAGATATGGAGAACACTCAGAGATCTAAAAATAGATCTGCCATTCAATCCTGTAATCCCTCTACTGGGCATATACCCAGAAGACCAAAAATCACATCATAACAAAGATATTTGTACCAGAATGTTTATTGCAGCCCTATTCATAATTGCTAAGTCATGGAAGAAGCCCAAGTGCCCATCGATCCACAAATGGATTAATAAATTGTGGTATATGTACACCATGGAATATTATGCAACCTTAAAGAAAGATGGAGACTTTACCTCTTTCATGTTTACATGGATGAAGCTGGAACATATTCTTCTTAGTAAAGTATCTCAAGAATGGAAGAAAAAGTACCCAATGTACTCAACCCTACTATGAAACTAATTTAGGGTTTTCACATGAAAGCTATAACCCAGTTACAACCTAAGAATAGGTGGAAGGGGGAAAGTGAGGGGAAGGAGAGGGGAGGTGGGTAGAGGGAAGGGGATCGGTGGGATTACACCAGTGGTGCATCTTACCAGGGTATATGTGAAACTTGGTAAACGGTCTGTGAAGCTAGTGAATGATGCCCCATGAATATATCAATGTACACAGCTATGATTTAATAATAAAAAAAAGCAACATGGCCATGATATAAATATCTATGCGCAAAGTTGTCAGACAACATACAAGCAAGGCTATTTAATGGGTTTTTCCATGCTCATTATAGGGCTTGTCTTTATACCTAAAGATCATTCCACACCCACAAGCATGTATGCAGTAATGCACTTTTCAAATGGGTATGAGACAGTTTAGCCTGATAACTTTTCCTGGTAGGAATTCTACTAAAATAACTGGCTGAGACTATCAGGTCTTTTCTCACAGACTTTAAAAGAAAAGTTGTTTATGTCAATAATGGGTGCTGATTGGAGCAACAAAAAACAAGTCAGCAATGGTCATCATTATATCATGACAATGCTTTGATTAGAGGCAGGAAAAACAGCAGCTTCTTAAGGGAACATTTATTAGAATTATTAATAATCCATATCTCTTATCAGACTGTAGAGCTACTGTTGTACCCTAAAAATGTAAAAATCTTGGTTTTCTATCATCTCTGGTTGTGAGGTTGTAAAAATACTGTCCCACTTACTGTCCTTTGTCGCAGCCCCTAGTGGCCCATATGGCCCTGGACTGGATCCCGGCAGGAAGGAACCAGGTGTGACAAGGATTAGAAGTGCAAGCTTGCAGGAGGCAGGCTAACCTTATTTGCAGGATAGCCCCGAGCAACCTCTGCAGTAGCCTTTTATTGACACAGCAGAAGACAGGTGAGGGGAGTGTTAGACAATGAATGCTTGCCTAAGGATCACCATGGGCTTGTGCTCTTTCTCTGCAAGGAGCACCTGCAGAGGAATTGCCAGAGGGTCTGTTCCCCAGCTGCAAATCATCTTGCTCAGAGGTTGGCTGGCTCTTGGCGTCCTCCACAGTCCTTTTTCATATATCATTATAATAAATCCTCTTTAGCAGAGGTGACTGAGTGTATTTAGGTTCTTAAAAACTTAGAAATATCTTGGTGTGAATTTCAACCCTCCCACTTACTAGTTTCCTTATCTGTAAAATGTGAGTTTCATGAGGACAGAGTTAATACACACAAAACATTTAGAATAGTGCTTGGAATATAGTAAGTATTCAAAACTTGTTAATTGTTCAAAAGTAACAGCATGAGAACATTCTCTAATCTGTAAAAGGGAATTATATTCACCTCATGAGGATGTGGAATAAATGAATACAGATCAAAGAGTACATAACTCTGTACCTGGTACTTAATATATTACCTATCCTTTTCTGTTTCTTAAAAACAAAGCATTTTGAATCACAAAACACTCATCTGGGTAGTGTAGTAAAAACAAGTTTGGGCTTTATGCATAGTAAGGACTGAATAAAGTTACTGTCAACAGTCCCCGCTCCAATGAGTGTTGCCTTTTGAACATCTCTCTCACTCTCCAGCTTCATACTCACCCTCAGAATTGTGGTACCTAGGTATATTTCTACTGGGAGATTTATAACAGGAAAACAGATCTAGGCCTTATTGGTAAGATAATTTTAGACATCTCACCAGTAGAATGGTATCACTATTTTCACCCTAAGTAATGCTTATTTTTTTTGAGGCTTTCAATAGATGCCACACATGGGGATAATTAAAAATCTAGCCTAGATTCAACATTAATTCTTCTCTAAATAGAGATCCACCTTGAGAATCTAAAAAATACTGAGCTGACAAGTTTTAAAAGATTATAGCATTTTCCCCCTCCGTTACCTATGAAAGCATATTCCATAATGGGAAAGCATATTCCATAATGGATCACTCTCTTTCATCTAACATCAAATTGGGTTGTTAGACTCGGTTTTATTGAATCTAAAGAAGTTGTCGAATTTCCAAAGAGAAAGCCCTTGTTAATCATAGTTACTTTACCCATATTTCTTTAAGTGACATAAAATCACCCTGTTATGTGGTTTTGTTGTTTTCTCACAATGATTTAATGTTATTTTTATAGATTAAAAGCTGAATATGTCAAGCCCAAGCCTGATCAAGTTTGAGTAAGATTTCTAAGAAATATGTCCATAGAGGTGATTTTATGAACCTTCATTTGGAACATGGGTCCTAACTTTAATAGACAAGCAACATATTAAATGAAATTAAGTGAAGACTATTTCTTCCTTCCCCTACTAAATCTGAGAACATAAAACCATATAAGTATTTTATAGAGATACATTTCCATTTAACAATCCACTTAGACTCCCCCCCCCTTACTGGAGAGTTTTTACTTTGTTTTAAATTTCAGATTAAAATGGGGGCAAATAAAATTAGGTAACATACTTTTCTTTTGTAATGTTAAAGTCCAATTTCTTGTTGTGTCCTTCACCCATGAAGTATGCCATATACCAGTAAAATTTGTCCTCTGGGTGGGAACTTACCCAATCCCTTTCTCCTCTCTCCCCTGCTTGAATTCGATTGAATTTCTCCCTTAGGTGAGCATGTAGTTAATCTATTAGTTTTAATTTAATACTGAGTACATGTGATGCTTGTTTTCCATTCTTGTGATACTTTGCTTAGAAAAAATGTTTTCAAGTCCATCCAGATTATTACAAAAGATACAAAAAGCTCCATATTTTTTATGGCTGAATAGTATTGCATGATATACATGTACCACAATTTATTACTCCATTCATGTGTTGAAGGGCTCTTGAGTTGTTTCCACATCTTTGCTGCTATAAACTTTTGAGTTGAAATGTCCTTATGGTAAAATGTCTTTTCTTTTGGATAGATACCTACTAATGAGATTGCAGGATCAAATAATAGGTCTACTTTTTAAACTTTGAGAATCTCTATACTTCTTTCCATAGAGGCTGTACTACCCTGTTTCCCCGAAAATAAGACAGTGTCTTATTTTAAGGTGTGCTCCCAAAGATGCGCTAGGTCTTATTTTCAGGGGACGTCTTATCTTTCCTGTAAGTCAGTCTTATTTTCGGTGGATGTCTTATTTTTGATGAAACAGGGTAGTTTTCAGTCACACCAACAGTGCATGAGTGTTGCCTTTTCTCTGCACCCACACCTGCATCTGGGACCTTTTGATGTGGGCCATTATCACTAGAATTAGGTGACATCCCAAAGTGGTTTTGATTTGCCTTTCTCTGATGATTAGGAATGATAGCATTGTTTCATGTGTTTGTTGGCCATTCACCTGTCCTCATGAGAAAAATTTCTATTCATGTTTCTTGACCAATTTTCAATGAGGGTGTTTGCTCTTTTTTTGTTGATTTTCTTGAGTTCCTTACAGATTCCTGTTATCAGCCTTTGTCAGATTTGTAACATGCAAATACACTCTCTAATCCTGAAGGTTGTTTCTTGGCTTTGTTAATTGTGTCATTAGCTGTGCAGAAACTTTTTAGCTTGATCTGGTCTCATTTATTTTTGTTTTTTTATTATTTTATTATTTGTTGTTTTATTATTTTGTTATTATTTGTTTTTTTGTTATTTTATTACAGTGATTGTCTATGGAGTCTTCTTCATATATTCTTTCCCTAGGTTGACAAGATTAAGCATTTTTCCTCATACTTTCTTCTAGGGTTGTTATCATCTTGTGTCTTAGATTCAAATCTTTTATCCTTCATGAGTTAATTTTTGTAAGAGGTGAGAGGTGTAGGTACAGTTTCAGTCTTGTACATGTGGCTAACCAGTTTTCCAAGCACCATTCATTGAATAGGGATTCTTTTCCCTAGTGGATTTGTTTGCTTTGTCAAAGATCAGATGGCGATATGAGGTTTGTTTCACCTCTAGACTCTGTTCTATTCCATAGAGCTGTCTCCATTATTATGCCAACACTAATGTTTTGATCACTATATAATCATAGTATAACCTTAAGCTGGATAAACTGATGCCTCCAGATTTGCTCTTATTTAGTAGAATTGCGTTATTTGTTTTTTTTTTTTTTTTCTGGTTACATATGAAACATAGAACTAGTTTTTCAAGACCTCAAAGTATGCCCTGGAATTTTAATGGGGATTGCATTAAATCTACAGGTATCTTTGGGTAGGATAGACTTTTTAACAGTGTTAATCTTCTAAGCCATGAACATGGTATGTTCTTTCATCTATTAATATTCTCTATTATTTATTTTCTCAGTGTTTCATAGTCCTCTCTGTAGAGATGCTTCACATACACTGTTCTGATTGAAGTTTGGAAGGCTTTTAGCCATCTGTCAGACAAAATGGATCAGTAGTTAATATATACAGCAGTTATTAAATACCACATGCACTTTTGTCATCTATTTGTAACAAGGCACTTTCAACAACTATGTTATGATACTACTGTAAAGACACACTTTATTTTTATAAGACTAGAGTTTCAATAAGTTAAATTTCATTTTTGCAATTTCAATCAAATTATTTTACTAATATATATTCCTGTTTGGGAGTGTTTCCCAGCTTGGAAAATGAAAAACTTATGTATGAGTACAACTTGGGTTTTTCATCCAGGCTGGGGTGCACTAGCCTGATCATAGCTTACTGCAGCCTCAAATTATTGGATTTAAGTGATCCTCTCCTGTTGTTTGGATTACAGGTGCAAGCCACAGTTTCCAGTTTAATTTTGTAACAAAATAATTTCATTTGTTAACTTGTGTGGGGAAAATGGCTGAGATTTCCAAATGAGAGGAATTACTCTTTTGCTAAATTTGAGTTAAACCTGTTTTACTATCTTAGTACTTGACTGTATGATTATGATTTCAATGTGGGAATCTTCATTTTGTGTACAATTGATAATTTGTCTTTTCTACTTAAGGGTAAATTTGTTTGTATTAGAGCATCTTGGAGAGCCATAGAAAAAATGAATGGAATTGAGGAGAAGATGGAAAAAGAAATCCAGAAAGAAGTCCAAAAGCTGTCTCAAGAAATCAGTGAAATTAAAGACAAAGTTACCAAGGATGTAGACATAATTAGGAAGCATCTATCAGAGCTCAGGAAATTTAAAGAGGTATTCAAGGAGATTCAAAACACACTACAGAGTCTCAACAATAGAGTAGAACAGAAAGAAGAGAGTCTCGGAAATCTAAGACAAGACTTTGAACTGACCCAATCATTCAAAAAGAAAAAAAAAAAGAATAAAAACAGAGCTATCTATGAAAGAGTTATGTAATTACTCCAAAAGATCAAACATTTGAATAATAGTATTCTAGAAGGAGAAGAAGAGAATCCTGCTTGCATGGAAGCTCTACTTCAAGATCTTATGATGGAAAATTCCCCAGGTATTGCAAGAGACCCATAAATCCAGATACTAGATAGTTTCAGAACCACAGCATGACTCAATTAAAGCATCACCTAGATACAATGTAATTAACTTGGCCAAAATCAAAATTAAAGAAAAAATTCTATAAGCAGTCAGGTGTAGGGATCTTCTTACCTACAAGAGGAAAATATTTCAAGGTGACAGCAGAGTTTTCAGCTGAAATTTTCAAGCCATAATAGAGTAGACATCTGTCTTTAACTTTAAACAAAACAATTTTCAGCCCAGGATTCTGTATCCTGCTAAACTAAGTTTCATATGTGACAGAGAAGTCAAATATCTTACATGCAAACACTAAAGAAAATTGCCACAGTAAGAGCAGCTCTGCAGGAAGTACTCAGACCTGTTCTTCACACTGACCAGCACAGTGGACCACCAGTAAAGCAGTGATGCCTGGAAATTAAAGGACAAAGCCTAGCTTTCACAAAGGTGCAAGGGATAAAACTAAGGAATAGACATACCCCAAATAAGATGAACAGAACTCCATAATACTTATCAATTATCTCAATAAAAATGAGTAACTAGAATTCTCCACTTAAGATGCACAGGCTGGCTGACTGGATAAAAAAATATAAGCCATGGGCGGCACCTGTGGCTCAAGGAGTAGGGTGCCGGTCCCATATGCCAGAGGTGGCAGGTTCAAACCCAGCCCTGGCCAAAAACAAACAAACAAACAAAAAAATATATATATAAGCCAACTACATACTCTCTTCAGAAAACGTATCTAACCTCTAAAAATAAAAAAAGACTATGGGTGAAGGAATGGGAAATAATATTTCAAAAAAATGGAAATCAGAAGAAAGTAGGGATTGTAAACTTATATGAAGATATAACTGGACTTAAATCAACAAAAATAGAGACAAAGAGAGACACTGTATGTTGGTCAACGGAACAATATAAGGAGATGACACATCAATCATAAACATCTATATACCCAACTTAAATGCTCCCAGATACACAAAACAAAACCAAACTGATCTGAATAATATGATATCCTACAACACCGTAATAACTGGCTACTTCAATACCCCTGTCACAGAACTGGACAGATCCTCCAAGCAGAAAGTAAACAAAGAAACTAGGGACTTACATGTGACCCTAGAGCAACTGAATTTAATAGATATATAAACATGCCACTCCCAGACTACTGAGTATATGTTCTTCTTGCCAGATCATGGATCATTCTCCAAAATTGATCAAATAAAATCTCAGCTAAGACATTTATACGATGTAAGCATTCCAAATTGTATATAAAATCAGCACATCGTATACCATAAATGCATTAAGGTATACATGATCTACCTGTTTATGATTTAATACAAAATAAAATCCCAGCAAAATTAAAATAATAGAAATTATACTCTGCATCTTTTCAGACCATAAAGGAATAAAAGTAGAACTCAAATCCAACAGAGACTTTCATCCTCATACAAAGTGTTGGACACCGAACAAGCTTATGCTGGATGATAGTTGGGTCAAGGAGGAGATAAAGAAGGAAATCAATAGATTTCTTGAACAAAATGAGAATGAGCCACAAGCTATCAAAATCTGTGGAATACTGCAAAGGCAGTCCAAAAGGCAAAATTTATCACATTAAATACTCATATTTTTTTAAAAAAAGCGCAAATGAACAACTTAATAAGCCATCTCAAGGAGCTGGAAAATGAAGAGCAACTCAATCCCAAATGTAGAAGAATAACTAATCAGAATTAAATGAAATTGAGAACATAAGAACCATTCAGAAGATCAACAAAACAATAAGTTGGCTCTTTGAAAAGATTAATAGAATTGATCTTTCCAAGATTAACTAGAAACAGAAAAGATCTCTAAACTCTATGCCAGAAATTTGAAAACATGGAGGAAATGTACCAATACCTGTAATCAAACCTAAAATCAATCAGAAAGAACTAGAAATTTTGAACAGACCAATATCAAGAACCAAAATTACAACTGCAATAATAATAAATATCCCTCCCCAAAAAAGTCTTGGACCAAATGGTTTTACAACAAAATTCTACCAAATGTACAAAGAGGAGGACATAAGTATATTGCGGAACCTATTCTGTAACATAGAGAAGAAAGGAATCCTCCTCAACATGTTCTATGAATCAAACATCACTGTGATACCAAAACAAGGAAAGTATTCACCCCTAAAAGAAAAGAAAACTAGAAGGCAATATCATTAATAAATAGATACAAAAGTATTCAATAAAGTTCTAGCAAATGGAATACAGTTACACATTAAAAAAATTATAATCATTATTAGGTAGGCTCAATCTCAGGGATGCAAGGTGGGTTCAACATATGTAAAAACACAAATATAATGATATAATTTTAGAGACAGAGTCTCACTTTGTTGCCCTTGGTAGTGCTGTGGCATCACAGCTCACAGCAACCTCCAGGTCTTGGGCTTAGGTGATTCTCTTGCCTCAGCCTCCTGAGTAGCTGGGACCACAGTGCCCACACAACACTCAGCTATTTATAATTCACAATATAAATAGAAACAAAAACAAATACCATATGATCCTCTCAATAGATGCATAAAAAATCATTTAACAAAATTCAGCATCCCTTTTAGACAAGAACACTTAAGAAAATAAGCATGGATTGGATATTTCTTAAACTGATAGAGGCCATCTGTGACAAACCCACAGCCAATATCATACTGAATGAAGTAATATTGAAAGCATTTCCACTTAGAACTGGAAACACACAAGGATGTCCACTCTTGCCATTGAGATTCAACATAGTGCTGGAAGTTCTAGCCAATGCAATCAGATAAAAAGGAGGATATCAAGGGCATTCAAATAGGGACAGAGGAGGCCAAAAGCTTCCTCTTTGTTGATAATATGATCTTATACATAGAATATGTGAAGGAATCAACAAGTCTCCTGGAAGTGATCAAAAAATACAGTAACATCTTGTGATATAAAATACATGTCCATAAATCAGTAGCCTTCATATACTCCAATAACAGCCAACCCAAAAATCAAATAAAAGACACAATATCCTTCATAATAGCCTCAAAGAAAAAGAAATACCTTGGAATATACCTAACAAAGGACGTGAAGGATTTCTACAGAAAGAACTATATAAGCCTGAGAAAATAAATAGCAGAAAGCATTAACAAATGAAAGTACATTCCATACTCAGGACTGGGAAGAATCAACATTGTTAAAATGTCCACACTACACAAAGCAATCTATGTATTTAATGCAATTCTCATCAAAGCACCAACATCATACTTTGAAGAACTTGAAAAAATAATACTGAAATTCACATGGAACCAGAAAAAAATTCCGAATAGTCAATGCAGTTCTAAGAAATAAAAGCAAATCTGGAGGCATCACACTACTAGACTTCAGGTAATACTACAAGTCTGCAATGAACACAACAGCACAATACTGGCACAAATATACACATATAGATCTATGGAAGAGAATAGAGAACCTAGAGATGAACCCAGCCATACACTTCCATGTGGTCTGTACACTGGGAAAAAGAATCCCTATTTAATAAATGGTGCTGATAAAACTGGTTAGCCACATGTAGAAGGCTGAAACTGGACCTATAACTCTCATCAATTACAAAAACAACTCTCACTGGATAAAAGATATAAATTTATGACACAAAATAAAAAATCCTAGCAGATAGTGTAGGAAAAACTCTACACAAAATTAGTGTGGGAAAGATTTTATGAAGACCCCCTTGGCAATTGCAGCAACACCAAAAGTAAATGAATGGGACAAGATCAAGCTAAAAACTTGTACTGCTAAGGGTACAACAACTGAAGCAAACGGACAGACTTCAGAATGGGAGAAGATATTTACTTGCTACAAATATCACAAAAGGGTGATAGCGAGAATCTACAGAGAGCTCATACTAATCAACAAGAAAAAAATTAAAAAGTTACAGTTATAAGCGGGCAATAGACATCTATAGAACTTTCTCTGAAGACAGACAAATGACTAACGAATACATGAAAAAATGCACATCATCCCTAATCATCAGAGAAATGCAAATCAAAACCACCCCGAGATATCACCCAATCCCAGTGAGAGTAGATCACATCATGAAATCTCAAAGCTGTAGATGCTGGCATGAATATGGAGAGAAGAGAAAACTTTTGCACTGCTTTTGGGATTGAAAACTAATACAGCCTTTGTGGAAAGAAATGTCAAGAATTCTCAAAAAGCTAAAAGTTAACCTTCCATTTAATCTTCCAATCCATTAGCATATATCTATGCAGAAGGGAAAAAAATTACCATAA
This sequence comes from Nycticebus coucang, assembly GCF_027406575.1. Taxonomy (NCBI): domain Eukaryota; kingdom Metazoa; phylum Chordata; class Mammalia; order Primates; family Lorisidae; genus Nycticebus; species Nycticebus coucang. The sequence goes on from NC_069804.1 coordinate 91,562,792, forward strand.
GAGTATTTGTCCTAGAATGTTCATTGCAGGTCAATTCACAATTGCCAAAATATAGAATAAACCAAGTGTTCATTGACCCATGAATGGCTTAATAAACTGTAGTGTATGTACACCATGGAATACTATTCAGATATAAAAAAGATGGAGACTTTACATCTTTTGTATTAACCTGAATGGAGCTAAAATACGTTCTTCTTAGTAAAGTATCACAAGAATGGAAAAGCTAGTATCCAATGTATGCAATGCTAATATGAAACCAATAGATAAACTACAATCCCTCATGTGAGAAGAACAATTAAATTCAAGTGGGGGAAGGAAGGCTGAAGGAGTCTGGAGAGGGAAGAAGGGAGAGGGATTGGTGGGCTGTCACTTAATAGGCATAATGTAAAGGTATACACCACACCCCCTGGGTGAAGGTTTCAACTACAACTTGAACTTTACCTAAGAAACACAAACAATGCAACCCAATAATTTGTAGCTTTATATTAATCTGAAAAATAAATAGGTTTCTAGATTGTTTCCTAAAATCAGCTGAAGAAAAATTATCTAAAGGTTGGGTTTAGCAATCGGATTAACAGATACCGAGATGACTACTTCACTATTATGTGAAAGTAGTTAATAATTATAACCAACTTAATTTTCCTTTCCTAAATTGAATGAAGATTAAAAGGTAAAATAAATAAAATCACCTCTGCAAAGATGTTAATAAAAACCTTCTACTAAACTCTACCCACACATATGAAATAAAACGATATTAAAAATGTATATTATATAATAAGTTCAGTCTCAAGATCATTTTCCAGAAAGGTTAGGCAGGAGTTTTTAATGCGACCAGACTTCTATTCTCCATAATTCAAATGTTACATTATGTAAATCCTATTGAAATAACAGATATGGAGAACATAAGGGAAAATATGACCTAAATCTTTTATTATTTCAGTTAGACTTGTCAACTTTTCATATTTCAAATTATTTTATTGCATACAAGAGAAATATTAGTTACAACTTAAAGTAGCAATTTTTTTTTTTTTTTACTTGAAGGATTCATCATGTCTTTTTCAGTAAAATAAACTCTTTATCTTATTAAGAATTTTCTGTGTAGAGGTTCCTTAGAAGTCATTACAAGTTTTGAGGTCTATATAAACATACGTGATTTTATGGTTTGTTAATTTGGTTAATTAATTTCAAGAGACTCATGAAAATTATAACTAATAGAGAAGACATCATTTTTTTTTTTCATTTGACAGACATTAACTCCAAATTAATTTCAGAAACAATTTTGGTAACTGAGTATCAATTAAATTTGTATGTCATTAAATAAGATTAGAATAGCAAAATTAAGAATGATGGTGAATTTAAAAACTGCTTATGCTTTTATCTGAGGTTAGGTTCTGTAGTTAAATATATTTTATATATTAGTGTTTAGTTTCAAGAGGTACTTAGATTTAAAACATATAATGAGTTCTGGTCCTGTCATTTGAATTATCAAAGAAAGTTTTCTTCACATGAGATAATGATTAACATTAATGAAAGAATAAAAGATCACATAATAATAATTAAATCATGGAAATAGCAATGACATGCAAACTAACCTCCTGTTCAAATATTTAGTAGAGGGGGCAGCACCTGTGGCTTAAAGGAGTAGATTGCCAGCCCCATATGCCAGAGGTGGTGGGTTCAACCCAGCCCCAGCCAAAACCTGAAAAAATAAAATAAAATAAAAAAGATGGAACTTAAAAAAAACAAACAACAAAAATTGAGTAGAAACAAAAGAATCATTAAAAGCGTGTTTCAGAATTTCATTTGAAAGTATAAAAAGTTAAAATTTTCTGGGAATCTTGGGATCATATTTAGCAACAAGAATTTAAAAAAAAATGAGCCAATGTTATTTTTAAAGTCAGGTTAATATGAGGGTAAAAAAACTAGGTTATAATATTTCCATTTGTTAGGTAGAGTCCCTCTTGTAATTGTGTCCTGCATCTAAAAGGTGTGCCATATACCATTCATTGAGCACATTAAGTGGGGGCACAACAATCCACTCCCCTTCTTCCTTACCCCACATTCCCATCCCCACAACTTGAATTGAGTTTTTCTCTTATGTGGGGGTGTGTCAGATTGTCGACTAGCTTTATATTAGTATTGAGTACATTTGATATTTGCTTTTCCCTTCTTGTGATACTTAACTAGGAAGAATGTGTTTCAACTCCACCCAGGTTAATATAAAAGATGTAAAGTCTCCATCTTTTTATGGCTGAATAGTATTCCACACTATAGTGTAATAGTTTGTTGTTAATCGTTTGTTAATCCATAGTTTGTTAATCCATTCCTGAATTGATGTGCACTGAGGTTGTTTCCACATTTTGGTTATTGTAAATTGAACTGTGATAAACAATCTAGTGCAAATGTCCTTATGATAAAATGATTTTTTTTTTCTTCTGGGTAGATGCCTAGTAGTGAGATGATTGCAGGATCAAATGGGAGGTCTAATTTCTTTAATGTGCAGACCTTTTTTAAGTTACATAGCATAATTTTCAATGAAACATTTTTATAAATTTAAAGAATTAAAATTGTAGTCATTCAATTGCTGAGAAAAAATTCTAACAATTTAAATTTAAAATATGATATTCATAGATTAAAAGTTACCTGCATTTCTGCCTGGATAACAAAAACAAACATAAACCCCCCCAAAATGGCGCGTCCATTGTATGACACTAAATGAAGTGGTTTTGGCTATGTAAATATATGAAGTATGCTTTCCCTGCTTTCTTTAATGTATCACATGTCACTGCAGATATATTAAAAACTACTTTACATTTTAAAAACTTAAAATCTCTATTGTGTATGTTATTCTATATAACGTACTTTATAGTAGTGTGATTCTGTTTTTATCTAACTTTTAAGAAAGATGTTTTGATATATAAGAAGATAAGCTAATACTGTCAAAGATATCTATAAAAACATGTCCCTCACACGTTCACACATAATATATAGAATTACAAAGTCTGTCAAGGTGGAAACATCCTGGAATTTCTTAATGTACTGAAAAGTACAATAAGGCAAAATACAATATTAAACATTAATAGTGTTTGAGCATTCTGGCATTTCATAGTGTTTTTAGTGTAACTAGAGGGCAACATATCCATATGTGCATATAAAAAATTGGAAGTGAAGAAAACAGAAGCATTAGTTCTTTAAATTGCACTCGATTGTGTAGACAAGGAATTTTCTGTGAAAGTTCATCCTATAGAAAGCAAATTTTATAAGTCACTAAGGCCACCACAAATATAAAACACTAGAATTTTAACTAGCTTACATTTAAATATGATTTAAAATTTTGTGTCAAGAAATTCACACGAACATCAAAATTAGTAGTTTAACTTTTCAAGTATTTCAGAAGATATGGATACCTTAATAGAGTAGAAGCTATGAAAGGGAACAAATTTAGTATCTAAATTAAATGTGCATGCAAATAGAAAATACCTATAATTAATGGAGCTAAATGCCTTAAACTATGATGTTATGTTAAAAATATCAGCAAGATTCACATATAATTTCAATCTCTGAATAACATAGATCTCTACGACTAATGGAGTGAACCAGTTTACAAAGGTCCATTCCAACCCACTTTGCTTTTATGGAAAGTACAATAGATTTAATTTTTAGATAGGAATAATCATAATTGCTTTTTCTGTAGTTGATGCAAATCTTATACTAAGAATCAGTCTTTAAAATATCAGAGATTAATAAAATATAAGTATTAAGGTATTTTATAAGTACATGAATCTTCAGAGGACTGAATTGGGTTATTCAAAAAACTCAATGTTTTAAAAATATTTTGAACACACAAGTGAGAATTCTAAGATGTAGTCCCAGCTGTATCATTAACAAGGTGTATTATTTTAAGTAAATCACTAACATTACTATTGGGCCTTATTTTATGATGTTCTCTTTCATTCACTTTAAGAATGTATCCAAATACAGAAAACATCTGAAAAAATAGATCAAAGATCTATGCCCATTAACATTTTATAGTTTTTACTTCATATCAAAACTTGCATTTGTTTTAAAATTTACTTCAATTGTATCATACTATGTTGGGGTCCCCATGGACCCCAAACTGATACAGTGGTCAGCAAGGGACACGGTGTTGAAAAAATCAAGTGACTTTACACCAAACTTACAGCATAAACCTAGAAGACTGAAAGAGCATACACTGTTTCATATGCCAAGTGGCAGCCTGAAAATAATGCAGCAGCTGGTTCTGCTTTTCAGGAATTTTTACTGGGTACAGCAACAGAGTAAACGTTCAAGAATGCATAGAAGTCAAGGTTAAAAAATGAGAGAGAGAGGAGATGATGGCCTCCAAGAAAGTTGGGTAAAGGGTAATGATAGGATAAACAGCAATATAAAGTAATGGAACATCAGAAGTGGCTAGATAACAGTGCATGGAAAAGAGAGGGAGAAATCAAGTCTCATCTCTTCAAGTATACATCATAGTCTTCATAATCTAAACTGACTATTTCAGCCTGCCTGTACTTCTGATTTCCCCATGCAGGGACAGTCATGCAGACATTCTCCTGAGTAGGCAACCTTCAGACTACTTTCTTCTAATTTAGGAGTACGGGGGTAGCCTATCTGCATGCTTTACCCTGGCTTTAAGGGCTCACGGAGAACTCAGATTATGTACCTCCCACACTTACTCTATAATTTCCTTTCTTCATTCAATCTTATAGGATTTAATTATGATGATATGTAGAAATCTATTTCATTTACATTAACTTCTGTATGATATTGCAATACAAAATTAATTCAATTTTATTTAATAATTTTTGTCATTTAATTTTTTCTTAATTTCTTCCTATTATAAACAATAGTACAATTAACACTCTCACATGTATATGTGTACACATACCTTTGTATACATGTGTACAAAACTTTTTTGTGTGTATAAATTTGGTGGTGGAAGTTCTAGGTCATTGAATATATACATTTTCATATACTCTGATTTATTTATTTTTTATTTTTTTCATTTTTTTAATAATTCATAACTGTGTACATTGATATGATCATGGGGCATCATACATTAGCTTCATAAACCGTTTGACACATTTTCATCACACTGGTTGACATAGCCTTCCTGGCATTATTTTAGTTATTGTGTTAAGACATTTACATTTTACATTTACTAAATTTCTCATATATCCTTGTAAGATGCACCGCAGGTGTGATCTGTCCCCCCTCCCTCCCCTTCCTTTCCCCCTTCCCCCTATTCTTAGGTTGTAACTGGGTCATAGTTTTCATATGAAAGCCCTAAATTAGTTTCATAGTAGGGGTGAGTACATTGGGTACTTTTTTTTTCCATTCTTGAGATACTTTACTAAGAAGAATATTTTCCAGTTCCATCCATGTAAACGTAAAAGAGGTAAAGTCTCCATCTTTCTTTAAGACTGCATAGTATTCTATGGTGTACATATACCACAGAATCCAGCAACACATCAAACAAATTATACATCATGAGCAAGTCGGTTTTATCCCAGGGTCTCAAGGCTGGTTCAATATACATAAATCTATAAATATAATTCAGCACATAAACAAATTAAAAAACAAAGACCATATGATTCTCTCAATCAATGCAGAAAAAGCCTTTGATAATATCCAGCATCCCTTCATGATCAGAACACATAAGAAAATTGGTACAGATGGGACATTTCTTAATCTGATAGATGCCATCTACAGCAAACCCACAGCCAACATCATATTGAATGGAGTTAAATTGGAATCATTTCCACTCAGATCAGGAACCACACAAGGCTGTCCATTGTCCCCATTGCTTTTTAACATTGTAATGGAAGTTTTAGCCACTGCAATTAGGGAAGAAAAGGCGATCAAGGGTATCCATATAGGGTCAGAAGAGATCAAACTTTCGCTCTTCGCAGATGATATGATTGTATATCTGGAAAACACTAGGGACTCTACTACAAAACTCTTAGAAGTGATCAAGGAATACAGCAGCGTCTCAGGTTACAAAATCAACATTTATAAATTGGTAGCCTTTATATATACCAACAATAGTCAAGTTGAAAAACAGTTAAGGACTCTATCCCATTCACAGTAGTGCCAAAGAAGATTAAATATTTGGGAATTTATCTAACAAAGGACATGAAAGATCTCTATAAAGAGAACTATGAAACTCTAAGAAAAAAAATAGCTGAAAATGTTAACAAATGGAAAATCATACCATGCTCATGGCTGGGAAGAATCAACATTGTTAAAATGTCCATACTACCCAAAGCAATATATAATTTCAACGCAATCCTCATTAAAGCTCCACTGTCATACTTTAATGATCTCAAGAAAACAATATTTTGTTTTATATGGAATCAGAAAAAACCTCCTATAGCCAAGACATTACTCAGAAATAAAAACAAAGCTGGAGGAATCATGCTGCCAGACCTCATACTATACTACAAATTGATAGTGATCAAAATAGCATGGTATTGGCACAAAAATAGAGAAGTAGATGTCTGGAACAGAATAGAGAACCAAGAGATGAATCCAGCTACTTACTGTTATTTAATCTTTGACAAGCCAATTAAAAACATTCAGTGGGGAAAAGATTCCCTATTTAACAAATGGTGCTGGGTGAACTGGCTGGCAACCTGCAGAAGACTAAAACTGGACCCACACCTTTCACCATTGTATACTCTGATTCATTTAATAATATTCAACCAATATTGAGTATCTACTTTATGTAAGATATTGTTTTAAGCGTTAGGGAGGTATCAATGAACAAAAAAAAACTTCCTTGCCCACATTAAGCTTACAGTCTCGTGTGTGCATGAGGAGGGAGGATAAAAATTTTAAAGTATGTGGTTTATTTGAAGGTGATATGTATTGTGGAGGAAAACAAAGCAGGGAAGATAGAGTACAAGGCAAAGTAGGTATACTGTTGATATAATTTTAAGTAGCATGAAATACTTTGACCAGAGAAATAACATGATCTGTTTTAACAGGATCACTGTAGCTGCTATGTTGAAAACAGGCTGAAGATACTGTCAGATTGCTTTCTAAAGTAGATTTGCTAATTTTATTTCTAATTAGTCATTAGAAGAGTGTCAGAATTTTGGCGTGTTTATCCATAACCCCTTCATTTTTATTATAAATTTGGTTGAGTTTTTATGAAGAATGACTCATATATATTTGAATGACCCCAGAACATAACACAATAACTGAAATAGGAGGAGGTGCTCAGAAAATGTTGGGTAAAGGAGTCACAGATATTTTAGAGCTGAAAGTCACATTAGGTATCATCAAATCCAACATCTGCATTTTACAGTTATGGAAACTGAAGCCCAGGGTAGTTAAGAATCTTATTCAACTGAGTTATAGCTTACATGTGACCACATTAATGTACACAGCTATGATTTAATAAAAAAAAAGAAGATAAAAAGAGGAATGTCCCAAATGCCTAGTAATAGACACATGGCTAAATAAATAGCAGTATATTGAAATAAACATGATGAAATATATAAAAATAATGTTTACAAATTGTTTTAATAACCTGGAAAATCTGTATAACATTGAATAAAAAGTAAAAGAAATAGGATATAAAATTATAACTACAAAAATGGTCTCGACTATGTAAAAATTCTTTAAAAGACTTGAAAGAAATAACTGAACTATTAATGGTCCACAGGTAACAAGCTTCTGGGTTATTTTTGTTACAATTTATAATGTAATTAAAAATCATTTAAAATAACATACACTACTTTTGCACCTAGATTTTTTTTAAAAAGCAACATTAAAATAAAACACTGAGACCACTTTAAAAAAAAAAAAAAGAATCTTATTCAAGGCTTCAGTGTTAAATATTGGCAGAGCAGAGATTATAAATCCAAGTGTCTAAGACAGGAGGCAGACCAAGATTGTGGAATGGAACTACCCGGCAGGAACATCAAATCCACACAAGCACATACTTTTACAGGAGCTAAGTAAACCAGAAGAGGGATCACAGAACCTGGTTTTAGCATAATAAGAAAAGATGCACTGATGAGGGTAGAAAGGACAGTATCAGACTGCCTACATCTCTCTTCCACAACCCTAGAAAGTATAGTGTGGAGAGAATCTGTCTGCTTAGAGGAGGGAAAATAAGGGTACTTAGTACTTTGACTTGAAACCCAGTGCCCACCTCACCACAGTATAATAGCACTGAACAGCACCCGGTAGCATCTCATTCTTGGCTGGTGCCCACATATGGAGCTCCTAGATTTGCCCTTCGCCAGAATGACATCTGCCACGCTGTAAGACAAACCTAAGTCCCAACCTGCTTCACTATGTGCTAACTAAAGTGGCCTTGATCAAAGAATAAATTTCTGAAGCAAGCAGACCACAGCAACTATAGTTCTTTGGCAAGCCCTGATTCTGTGCTGGTCTGAAAGGCTGTGGGCTTTTGGTGTGGGCCAGGGCAACATCAGCTGCAGGACTGTCTGTGGCATCCTTCCTCCAAATGCAGACAGTGTAGTATAAAAAAGTCCTTTTACTTAGGAGAAAGAAAGCCAAGTTTGCAGGGGACTTTTGTTTGGAATCCGGTAATAGCTTCATAATAATAAAATATAGTACAGAGGAGGAATCCATATCTCCAGGATTCCAGGCTTATGTCCCCATACAGGGCTTATAGATCTATGCTGGGCCAGAAGGGAAATCCATACGTCAGTGGGATGGACCTGAGTCCTGACCTGTATCACCACGAGCTAATGAAAGTGGCCTTTAGAACTGAATAAATATCAAAGGAAGCAAGTAGTATTGTCAAGAGGACTTGATGATCCCCAGTGCTACCCAGGTATGGGAAGCTCTGGCTTTGAGTGTAACCCAGCATGATGCCATCTGTAGTAACCATGGATGTGTCTGTGTCACCTTTCCTCCAAATTTAGCACAGTGGGGAGAAAGATTTCATGTGTTCGGGGAAAGAAGAAAGAAGTGAGCAAAATACTTTGCCTGAGAATTCAGGAAACTCTCTCTGATCTTACTACAATAAGTCCATCAAGGCCAAAGATGTCAGAGTTTACAACAGAGTTAGAGTAAATCTGGTCTTGGGCACGCTAAATTCTGAGACCGGTACAGTGACCACAGGCTTAAGGAATTCAAAATTCAGTTCCTTGCGAAACTTGGTAAATGTAGAATGTAAAGGTTTTGGCACAGTAACTGAGATAACGCTGGAAAGGCTATGTTAACCACTGTGATAAAAATGTGTCAAATGGTCTATGAAGCGAGTGTATGATGCCCCATGATCATATCAATGTATACAGTTATGATTTAATAAAAAAAAAATTAGCAAAAAAAAAAAATTCAGTTCCTTTTGTGAATACCTAAATGATCTTCCAAAGAAGGTTTGAGTACAAACAAAGCCCCATGGCAGGGGCGGCGTCTGTGGCTCAGTGAGTAGGGCGCCGGCCTCATAGCAACAAAAAAATAGCCGGGCGTTGTGGCGGGCGCCTGTAGTCCCAGCTGCTCCGGAGGCTGAGGCAAAAGAATCGCGTAAGCCCAAGAGTTAGAGGTTGCTGTGAGCCGTGTGACGTCACGGTACTCTACCCAAGGGTGGTACAGTGAGACTCTGTCTCTACAAAGAAAAAAAAAGCCTGATCGATGGCAAAGACTGAAATATATACACATCAAAGTTAAGGTCTGTCCGTTTAAAATAACTTTATATTACTACAATATGATTTTTTGTAAGCATCATGGAAACCAAAAAGCAAAACCTTTAATTGACAGACTGAAAAATAAAAAGTGAGTAATTAAAATATGCTATCAGAGAAAATCACTTAACTATAAAGATAGTAAGAAAGGATGAGAGAATTTACAAAACTGGAGGAAAAAAAGTAATAAAATGGCCATAGAAAGTCTATATAATAACCTGGAATATAAATGAACTTAATTCTCTATGAAAATGATAGAATGGCTGAATGGATAAAGAATAAGAATCAACAAGAAAGTAAAGAGATTAAAAAAATAAATAAAAGACAGTCCATCCAAATGGAAACCATAAAGGGAATGGATAGCTATATTTAGATAAAAGAAAATTTAACTCAAAAAACTTTAAGAAAAGACAAAGAAGGCCACTATATAATGATAAATAAGTTAAAACAGCTGGAAGATTTAATAATTGTGAGTATATATGGACCCAACATTGAAGCTCCTAAATGTATAAAACAAATATTAACAAACATAAAAAAAGACATAATTTGTAATACAATAATAGTTGGGAAATTCAGCACCTCACTTTGACTAATAGACATATCATTCCAACAGAAGATCAACAAAGAATAGCAATAAACTGCACTCAGTACTAAATGGATATAACAGACATTTATAGAGCATTCCACACAATTGCTGCACAGTACACATTATCAATAGCACATGGAACTCAAAAATAGTATATATGTTGCAGACCACAAAACAAGTCTTAAAACAATTTTTTAAAATTGAAATTGTATCAAGTCTGTTTTATGACAATTAAAAAACACAGAAATAGATTAACTGAAAACTGTACAAATATATGAAAATTAAATAACATGCTCATGAACAACCAAAGGGTCAATGATAGAATTTAAAAGAAAGTTAAAAATTCCTTAAGAAAACTGAAAAAGTTAACACAACACACTAAAACCTATGGGATACAGAAAAAGTAGTTCTAAGATGGAAGCTTATAGCAGTAAACACCTTCATTAAAAAGTAGAAAGATCTAAAACTCCCTAACATTACACCTTAAGGAACAAGGAAATAAAAATCTCTAAACCCAAAATATAAGTAGACAAAAAGAAATAATAAATATTACAGAATGAATGAAATAGAAACTAAAAGTCAATACAAAAGATCAGTGAAACGAAGATTTCTTTTATTTATTTATTTATTTTTATATACCACTTTTTCTTTATCTATTCATCTTTTCATGGACAATTAGATTGATTACATATCTTGGCTATTGTGAATAGTGCTACAATTAACATGAGAGTGAAATTATCTCTTTGGTGATCTACAACTGAATATATAATAATATTATTGACATTATAAAATGTAGACTATGACAAGTTAAAGATGTACTTTGCAAACCTTAGAGCAACCACAAAACAAACAATGAAAATCAACTCAAGATGGATTAAAGACTTAAATGTAAGATCCAAATCTAAAACTAGTAGAAGAAGCTATAGGGGAAATGCTTCATGACATTGGACTGGGCAATGATTTTTTTAAAATAAGAATTCAAAAGCACAGGCAACAAAGACAAAAATAAACAAATGGATTGGGTGGTGCCTGTGGCTCAGAGGAATAGGGTGCCAGCCACATATGCTGGAGGTGGTGGGTTCAAACCCAGCCCCAGCCAAAAAAAAAAGAAAAAGAAAAGCAAAATAGACAAATGGATTGCCCAAAACTAAAAGGCTTCTAAGCAACAACAAAAACAATCAACAGAGTGAATATTTATTTATTTTTATTTAATCATAACTGTGTACATTAATGCATTTATGGGGTGCAATGTACTGATTTTATGTATAATTTGGAATGCTTACATCAAACTGGTTAACATAACTTTCACCTCACTTACTTATTTGGTAAGACATTTATACTCTACTCTTTTTTTTTTCTTAAGACAGAGTCTCACTATGTCACCCTCGGTAAAGTGCTTGGCATCACAGCTCACAGCAACCTCCAATTCTTGGGCTTAGGTGATATCTTGCCTCAGCCTCCCAAGTATCTGGAACTACAGGTGCCCTCCATAATGCCTGGCTATTTTTTTGTTGCAGTTTGGCCGGGGCCAGGTTCAAACACACCACCCTCAGTATATGTGGCTGGCACCCTACTCACCGAACCACAGGTGCTGCCCTATACTCTATTCTTAATTAATTTGACATGTACCCTTGTATTGTGCACATTAGGTGAGGTCCCTAGCCTCCCTCCTCCTGGACTCCCTTCTCTCCTCCCCTCTCCCACCTCTTCCCTCCTTCATTCTGGACTATAGCTATTTTTATCATTTGTATGAAAATGTAAGTGATTATATATTGTTTTCATAATAGTATTGAATACACTGGATACTTTTTCTTCCATTGTTGAGACACTTTACTAAGAAGAATATGAAGATTTCATTTTATGAAAAGATAAGCAAAATTGACAAACCATCAGCTAGAATAACCAAACAAAAACCAACGAAAACTCAAAATCATAGATAAAAAGACCTTACCAAAATATACACATGATCATAGGAGACTACTATGAACAATTACAAATCACAAATCAATACACTGGAAAACCTAGAGTAAAGAGATAAATTCCTGCACACATACAACTTACAAAAATTAAATTAAGAAGTAGCAAACCTGAACAGACTAATAATGAGAAGATTGAAGCAAGAATAAAGTCTCCTATAAAGGAAAAGCTCAGGAGCTGATGGCTTCACTACTCAATTATACCAACCATTTAAAGAAGAATATCAATTCTACTCAAATTATTTCAATAAACTAAAAAAGATAGCACACTTCTAAACTCTTTCTATAAGGTCACCATTACCTTGATATCAAAACCAAACAAAGAAGCAGAAAAAAAAAACTATAAGCCAATATGCTTGATGAACACAGATATAAAAATCTTCAACACATTACTAGCAAACTGAATTAACACTAAAAAGATCATCCACCATGATCAAGTGAGATTCATTTCAGTCATTCAAGGATCATCCAACATATGCAGATCAATAAATGTGCTATAGTACATAAACAAAATCAAAGATGAAAACCATATGATCATTTTAGTAAATGCAGAAAAAGCATTTGATAAAATTCACCATCACTTCATGATGATAACTCTCAACAAATTGGGTAGAGAAGAAACATATCTCAACACACTTGTGACAATTTCACAGTTAACATCATAATAAATAAGGAAAATTTAAAGGCTTTTCCTCTAATATCTGTAACAAGACAAGTATGTCCACTTTCACCACTTGTATTTAATATAATATTGGAATTTCTAGCCAGATAAATTGGATGAGAAAGAAATAAAGGTCATCCAAATGGAAAGGAGAAAGTAAAATTACCCATTTATAGATGACATGATCATATATAGAGAACATCCTAAATATTCCATGAAAAACTGTTAGAATAAATGAATTTAGTCAAGTTGCAGGATACAAAATATACAACAATGAAAAAAGTTTTTATATGTCAATAGCAAATTGAAAAAAATGAAATAATTCCATTTAAAATAACTATTAAAAATAAACTTAAGAATAAACCAAGAATGTGAAAGATCACTAATGAAAACTATAATCCACTGAGGAAAGAAATTGAAGAGGACACAAATAAATGGAAAGATATCCTATGTTCATGGACTAGAAGAGTCAATATTGTTAAAATGTCCATATTACCCCATAGCAATATAAATATACAACGCAATCTCTATTAAAATACCAATGACATTTTTCACAGAAACAGAATAAATATTCTTCAAATTCATATAGTAATGCAAAAGAGCCTGGATAGCCAAAAAAATCTTGAACAACAATAACAACAGCAATAGCAACAAAATAAATAAAGATGAATAATAATTCCTGGCTTTAAAATATACTACAAAGCTATAATAACCTGGACAGTATGTAACTGGCATAAAAAGACACATAGACCAACAGAATGGAATAGAGAATCCAGAAATAAATACAGGCATTTACAGCCAACTGATTTTTGACAAAAGCATCAAAAACACACATTGGGAAAGACAGTCTGTTCAATAAGTGGTGACAGGACAATTGGGTAATCACATGCAGGGAAGAAGGAAACTAGACACCTATCTCTCACCATAACTCAAGTGGAATTTAGGGACTTTGCGTGACAAACGCAATTAGTGTAATCTGGTTCTTTGTACCCTCAATGAATCCCCAGCAACAACAACAAAAAGTTGATTTCATAGAAGTAGAAAGTAGAATAGTGGTTACTGCAGGCTGGAGAGGGAAGTGTGGAAAGGGGAGGAGACCAGAAAAAAATGGTTAACAGTTACAAACTACAGTTAGATAGGAAAAGAAAGTTTTGTTGTTCCATTAAAGAGTATAGTGACTGTAACTAATAACAATATAATGTATATTTCAAGATAGCTAGAAGAGAAAAATTTGAGTGTTATCACCACAAAGAAATGATAAATATACAAAATAATTACCCTGATTTGATCATTATATAATGTAAACATGCATTGACATGTAACACTGTACTCCATAAATATGTACAATTGTGTGTCAATTATGAGAATTGTTAATAAGTTAAAAAAATAAAAAAATCCAAGTGTCTTAACTTCAAGTCATACTTTAAATGTCCTTGTGTTTTCTAAATTTGGCAGATCATAAAAATCACTTAAGGATGACCTAAGGTACCTGAATAAGAATCAGAAACCCTAATATAGTACTTCTAAAACTCTGTGTATGCAAATCACATGAGAATCTTGTTAAAATGAAGATTCCAACTTAATATGTCTGGGGGTGGGGATCTGAAATTCTGTATTCTCGACAAGTTCTGAAATGATATAAATAATCTTAAATCTTGTACATTTTGCAGAGCAAAGAATGAATTCCTTCTTTCTTCTTAACATCAAACCCTAAGTTTGTTCTTTCACAGGCTATGTCCTTGTGGAAAGAGTTATCTAAATTAATTTTTTTGATGGAAAGTTGCTCATAACCTATTTTTTAAATTATATTTTTTCTGTACTATTTAGTTCACCTTTGACTCATGCATAAATACAGTTTCCCCAAAAATAAGACAGTGTCTTATTTTAAGGTGTGCTCCCAAAGATGTGCTAGGTCTTATTTTCAGGGGACATCTTATCTTTCCTGTAAGTAGGTCTTATTTTCGGAGGATGTCTTATTTTTGGGGAAACAGGGTAAACACCTAAAGAGCAGGTAGATAATGTAAAAATATTTGCAATTTAATCAACTACCTAAGGCTCGTGAGAATATCTAATATTAACTGGCCTCAGCTCTCAAGGTTCATTCTCCCCAAGGTATCATCTGTAGACTTAACTATATCTGCCATGGACTTTCTAACTATTTGCAATATAAAAGCGGACTTAGTATCCTATAATATAAGCAGTATCAAATTTTTTGTAGTTTCTTAAATACATTATTTACAGATCAACTTATAAGACTTATCTACCTTTTCCTTAACAATGTAACAAAAAACTCCACAATGTTATGTATTTATGGTCTAGGCATTGGCTATCTTACATCTTTTAACTCTTCATTTGATTAGAAGACACTTTAACCTTAGATCAAAAATCCACTGCAAAAGTATTTTCAGAAGCACTGACTACATCATTCTTGTCTATGAAGGATTTTACTAAGACCCTATAGGACACTGCAATAGATTTAGATTTCTAAATAACAACTCTTTTTTAATGTTTACCATTATTTTATTATTTTTTAAATTCAATATACAAATATACATTGTATACGATTAACAATTAGAGAATTAAAATTAACATGTCAAAATAAAATAGGAAATACATAGAAATAATTCTTCAAAAATACACAGTATTTCTACATAGAAAACGTCTAATTATTATTGAAAATATAAAAAGACCCATGTCTGTATATATTGCAAAATTGTTATTAATGATTTTTTTTACTTGTTTAGGTATTCCTTCTGTTATAACTCTAGTTATTTTCTTTCTAGTGATATCAGTACACTACATAGCAAATTGAGTTTGCTCTGGGGGTTCAGAAGGATTGCAACAAACAGCTGGCCCACTGTGGGGCACACATATGTGATGTTGGGTGTTATATGCAAGTACCCCCAGGCTTTCCTGTACATTCATAATAAGAGAAAAATAATAACACAATTTTGACAGTTTGTGTAGTTTGGGTTACCTTTTGGATACATTTTCATAACCTTAATCATATCTTACATCTAAGATTAAAGAAGGAAGGTGAAAACGTCCAAAGCAAAGTTTCAGTAATCAGTCCCACACTGCTGCTACTCATACTTAAGCTTCTGCCATGCGTAGACCAGTTAGCTCCTGGTATGTGACTGGGGCATGGCTGTGGTCTGTTTTTTCATGGTAAGATGGTGGGGATGCTCTAGGTGTGGTTGGACTATCCACTCCCCATCACTGGCTGGTTTCACATGTGAGTGATCTATCCAGGCAGGAATACCATTCACCTTCACTGCTGTTAATGTGGTCAGGATCACCAAGTAGGGGCCTTTTCACCATGGTTTCAACAGGCTCAGGCTCCAATCTTTAATCCACACCTGGTTACCTAGAGAGTGAGGGTGGACTTGGAGTGATAAACTACCAGGATATCTATCATTCGCCCATTCTGAAATCTTTTTTTTTTTTTTTTCATTATTTTTCCCAGTGACATTAGTTAGGTAGTAAGTTAGTAAGTTTTGTGTCTTCCAGTTCTCTCAGGGTCCCTGGTAAATTTCTTAAAATGAGAGGGGCCCTCTGACATAGTATTTGATAGGGTGAATAAACTATATTTTTCTTTTTTAGTTTTTTGATTGCATTTGTTAGGTAAAGTCCTTCTTATAATTGCATCCTAGCCCCAAAAGGTATGTCACACACTGTGACCCCCCACCCCCTCCCTCTTTCCTTCTCTCTACTCTCCCATTCCACCATGATGTACTAGATCATTAATTGCCCTCATATTACAATTGAGTACGTAGGATTATTGTTTCTCCATTCTTGTGATGCTTTACTAAGAAGAATGTGTTCCACTTCCATCCAGATTAATACAAAAGATGGAAAGTCTCCATATTTTTCAATGGCTGAATAGTATTCCATGGTATATATATACCACAGCTGATTCCTCGGCTGGTGGAATTTAGGCAGTTGCCACCTTTGGCGATTGTAAATTGAGCTGTGATAAACAGTCTAGTGCAAGTGTCCTATGGGAAAAGGATTTTTTTTTTTTACTGGGTAAAAAAATGGGATTGCAGTAATGGATTGCAGGATCAAATGGGAGGTCTAGCTTATGTTCTTTGAGGGTTCTCCATACTTCCTTCCAAAAAGGTTGTATTAGTTTGTAGTCCTACTAGCAGTGTAAAAGTGTTCCCTTCTCTCCACATCCACACCAGCCTCTGTAGTTTTGATATTTTGTTACTTGGGCCATTCTTGCCAGGGTTAGGTGATATCTTGGGGTGGTTTTAATCTGCATTTCTCCAATAATTGGGGACAATGAGCATTTTTTCATGTTAGCCATTCGTCAGTCTTCTTCTTTTTTTTTTTATTAAACCATAGCTGTGTACATTAGTATGATCGTGGGGCACCATACACTTGGTTCATAGATCATTTGACACATTTTCATCACATTAGTTAACACAGCTTTTGTAGCATTTTCTTAGTTATTTTGCTAAGACCTTTACATTCCACATTTACTAGGATTCATATATACCCTTGTAAGATGCACCGCAGGTGTAATCCCATTAGTCCCCAGGTCTATTCATCTCTCATGTCCATTGATATAAGGGATTATTGGCTTTTTTTCATGTTAATTAATGAGTTCTTGGTAGATCTTAGTTATCAAGCTTTTGTCTGATTCAAAACACGCAAATATCCTTTCCCATTTTGTAGGTTGTCCATTAGCTTTGGTTGTTATCTCCTTAGCTGTACAGAAGCTTTTCCATAAAATAATGTCCTTTTTGTTTATTTTGTTGTTGTTGCAATTTCAATGGAAGTCTTCTTCATAAGTCTTCTCCCAAGATAATATCATCAAGTGTTTTTCCCATGCTTTCCTTGAGGATTTTTTATGATTTTGTGCCTTAAATTTAGGTCTTTTATCCTTCTTGAATCAATTTTTGTGAGTGGAGCAAAGCGTGGGTCCAGTCTTAGTCTTCTACATGTGGATATCCAGTTCTCCCAGCATCATTTATTGAATAGGGATTCTTTCCCCCAGTGTATGTTATTGTTTGGTTTATCAAAGATTAGGTGACTGTAATATATTACTATCATCTCCTGGTTTTCTATTGGGTTCCAGATGTCTATGTCTCTATTTTTATGCCAATATCATGTCGTTTTCATCACTCTGGCTTTGTAGTACAGCCTAAAGTCTGGTAGGCTGATGCCCCCGGCTTTGTTTTCATTGCTAAGAATGAAAACTATAGGGGGCATTTGCTGGTTTTGTATAAAACGTAAAATTATCTTTTCCGAATCTTGAAAGTATGATGTTGGTATTTTAATAGGGATGACGTTGAATCTGTAGATTGCTTTGGGAAGTATAAGTATTATAAGAATGTTAATTCTTCCCAGTCACGATCATGGTATGTTCTTCCACTTGTTAACTTCTTCTGCTATTTCTTTTCTTAGGGTTTCATGATTTTCTTTATAGAGCTCCTTCACCTCTTTTGTTAGGTGTATTCCTAGGTATTTCATTTTCTTTGAAGCTACTATGAAGGGGATTGTGTCCTTGATTAGCTTCTCATCTTGGCTGTTATTGGCATATACTAAGGATACTGATTTGTGGACATTAATTTTATATCCTGAGACATTACTGTATATTTTTTATCACTTCCTGGAATCTTGTGGTAATCTTGAGCCTTTGGGGTTCTCTAAGTATTTAAGATCATATTGTCAGCAAAGAGGGAGAGTTTCCCCTCCTCTGCTCCCATCTGGATGCCCTTCCCTTGCCTAACTGTATTGGCTATAACTTTGGTGGCTCATGCCTATAATCCTAGCACTCTGGGAGGCCAATGTGGATGGACTGCTTGAGCTCTTGAGTTTGAGACCAGCCTGAAGAAGAGCAAGACACCATCTATAAAAAGTAACCAGGCATTGTGGCTGGTGACAGTAGTCCCAGCTACTTGGGAGGCTTAGGCAAGAGGATCTCTTGAGCCCAAGAGTTTGAGATTGCTGTAAGCCATGCCACAGCACACAATCAATGGTGATAAAGTGAGACTTTGCCTTAAAAAAAAAAAAAAAGTAATTTCTTATGGTATTTTAATGGTTTTCCTTATTTAATAAATTTAGTATTTTTTTAAGTTTCCACACACAGCATTGGATAAGCAGCATTTATTTTTGGTGAAAGTTATGCTGTAGGGATCTATTGTTTTCTAACATTGTTTATTAAATCATTCTCTCCCTTTTCCATTAAACTCATCTATATTGTTTTCTAACATTGTTTATTAAATCATTCTCTCCCTTTTCCCTTAAACGTATCTATATTGTTTTTGTCTGATGGCAAATTCTTTCCATGCTAGTTTAAAAATTAATACTATGGGCGGCGCCTGTGGCTCAGTGAGTAGGGCGCCGGCCCCATATGCCGAGGGTGGCGGGTTCAAACCCAGCCCCGGCCAAACTGCAACAAAAAATAGCCGGGCGTTGTGGCGGGCGCCTGTAGTCCCAGCTGCTTGGGAGGCTGAGGCAAGAGAATCGCGTAAGCCCAAGAGTTAGAGGTTGCTGTGAGCCGTGTGATGCCACGGCACTCTACCCGAGGGCGGTACAGTGAGACTCTGTCTCTACAAAAAAAAAAAATAAATAAAAAAAAAAATAAAAAAAATAAAAATTAATACTATAAAATAAATGCATGAGTGTGGGTAGAGTATTCTAGTTAAAATGTGTATATAAAAAATAGGGTTTCCTCCCACCTTCTTTGCCCAGTATCAGATCCCAGAGGTAACTTTATTAATATACATTCATTTATTGAAATATTTATTGAGAATCTAGAAAATATCAAACAGTATTTTTAGGCATTGCAATTCAGTATTGAACCTCAAACACAAAAATTCCTATTGTTATACAGCATGCAATCAGGGACTGACAATAAAGAATAAAAATAATATATTAAATAGTGGTAGATGTCAGGAAGAAAAATAGAGCAGGGAATGAAGATAGGATAGTTAGCATTAGGGTTGTTGAAATTTTACAGAGGGTGGTCAGTGAATGCTTACTGTGAAGGTGACATTTGAGTAAATATTTAAAAAGAGAGTTTTCTCCCTATTGGAGGAAGAGAGAAAGTCAGTAATATGGCTATTCAGCACACAAGGCAGAAATATCATGGTGCAAAGACCCTATATAAGCATGTCCCTTACGTAGCAGGATGGTAGATGTATCTGAAGTAGAGTGAATAAAGGAGAAAACAGGAGATGAGGTCATACATGTAACTAACCATCAGATTATATTTGGCTTTATAGGATAATTTAAGGACCCTGGCTTTTCCTGTAATGAGATGAGACAAAGACAATTTTGAACAGATAAGTGATATGATCAGAATTCTGTTTTTGAAAATATTCTCTCTCACTACTGTGTTAAGATTATATGTAAAGGACAAGGTTCAGGAGAATGGAGACCAACTAGAAGCTCACTGCAGCAACAGAGGTGAGAGATGATTATGGCTTGGGTTATGGTAGGAATACTATAGATGTTAAGATGTTATCAGATTCTGAATATATTTTAAAGGTAGATATGATTAAGATTTATTGATAGATCAGGAGTACGGTATGAAACAGGGGGGTTAAACATGACTATACCGTAAGGGTGTTTCTGTTTGCTTTTGTGTGAGTGACAGAATTGTCTTTGACATAAGAAAAACTATATTGGGAAGGATAGCACATAACAAGTTCAGTTTTAAGTTTGATTTGCTCCTTGGACATCCAAGTGAAAACTTAAATAAGCCTCTGGATATAGGGATCTAGAGTTCAGAGAAAAAGACGATGCTAGTGATATACAATATAAATTATAAGCATACAAATGATTTTTAAAGCTAGGGGACTAGATTAACTCATTTCTGGAGTCAATAGAGATAGTTAAAAAAAAAATGATTGAGCCCTGCTGAGTGTAGTGTTCTGGAAGCCAAAGGAAAGTGTTTTGAAGAGAAAGGTTTAATAAACTATAGAAAATTTCTAGTAAATCACCTGATGATGGAATGAACCAGTGAAGAGGTGTTCTGTTTCTGGGTTTCTGTAGATGTAACCTAGAATGAATTGAGTGCAACAAAGAATAAGAAGAGAGAAATTAGAGTTAGTCAATACAGACAACTCTTTAAAGGTGTTTTGCTAGAAATGAAAGGAGACAAGGGGCAGTAGCAAGAAGTAGAAAGGAAGTCAGGAGAGAGCTTTTAAAGATTTAAGGATGTTTCGGTGATGACTGGATTTATTTAGTAAAGAGAGAAAAACTGTTGGTGTAAGAGACAGGATTGCTAGAGTAGTAACATCTAACATTGGGTAGGAGAGAAGAATAGGATCTAGAACATAAGGGGAGGACTTGACCTTCACTACCACTACACAGGACAGTTCATTTACTATAAGAGAAGAGAAGGGAGGGGACATTTTATGAGTACAGATGCAGATAGGCTTAACAGTGATTTATTTCTCAATGCAATAGAAAGCATGGTTATCAGCTGAAAGTGAGAATGAGAGGAATATCCTAAGGTTTAAAAAGAAGGATAAAGTATGAAATTGTCATTTAAAAAATGAAAGAACAAATGGATTAGGAAAATACATCCATCACTCAGTTATGTGGATTCTCTTCTTTTTAAAATCAGATAACCTAGAAAGATGTAAAAAATAAAATGAAATAAAATACACCCTCTCACCCAGAAATTTTACTTCCATTCATTCATACTAAGGATACAATCACGGATCACCATAAAGATTTAAATATAAGAAGGATAAAATTCATTATAGTGGTATTTAAATACCAATGAAGGAACTAGCTATCATTTGTATGTCCAATCACAGATGAATGATTATTTAATTTGCAATATATCTATATGATACAATAGTGTTTTATTAATTTAAAAATAATGTTAAAAAATAGCTAATGATATGGGAGAAACACTCACAATATTAACTGCAAGGGAAGTAAGCAGGTTCTTAATTCATCTTCTCATTCATCTACTAACATTTATCTAATGCCTATTATGTGTCAAGCCCTAGGGATATAACACTGAATACAACAAGATTCCCAAGGGTGGAAGGGAATAAAAAAATGAATAAATAAGAAAACTACATTGACTAATAGTATGTCCTATAATGAAAACAAAACAGAACAATCTAGTAGGGTAATAGATGGACTACTTTAGATGAGTAGTTAGACTGGGTAGTTAGGAAAGGTTACCAGCTGTAGGAGATGGGTCTATTTTATCCAGGGCACAGCCAGGACTCTTGGAGAAAGACTGCAGCCAGCATTGCTAAACTTGTTTGTAGAAGGGGTGTTCATACCACCAGAGCAGGAATGGTTGGAACTCTTGGGTCAGAACTGTTGGTAGATTCCCTTCCCCCAGCTGCCTCTTGACAGGGCCACAGATTCACAGCTAAATTGAATTTGCTGTCCAAGGGGGTGTTAGCACCATTGAGGGTAGGAAAAATGGGTCTACCTGTGGATTCCTGTTCTCCAACTGCTGCCAGTGGGGGCCACAGCTGTTTAAATCTTTTATAGCAGGAACTCCAGCAAAATACAATGGCTCCTTTACACTAAGGGGAGGAAAGGCTGAAACCATGACAGAATCAGGTTGCACTAGTAAGAAGGGCCATCCCACAGAGATTCTCACACTGCAGCCCTGATAGGAAGTCCCCAGTTAGATTATCTCTTAATAACTACTTAGGTACAATCTAACATTTCAGCTAATAAAGTGTAATTAATATAAAAAGAACCAGAAAATACACATGGGGGCTGGGTGAGGTGCCTCGTGGATGCAATCCCAGCACTCTGGGAGTCTGAGTCTAGTGGATCACTTGAGCTCAGGAGTTTGAGACCAGACTGAGTAAGAGCAAGACCCCATCTTTACTAAAAACATAAAAATTATCCAAGCACAGTGATGCAGGCCTATAAATTCCCAGCTACTCAGAAGGCTGAAGCAAGTGGATTGCCCAAACCCAACAGTTTGAAGTAGCTGTGAGCAATGATAATGCCATGGCAGTCTACCCAGGGTGACAGAGTGAGATTCTGTCTCAAAAAAAAAAAAAAATACACATGGGAAGGAACAAGCAGAAGAATCCTGGCAACATGAGAAATCAGAGGAGATCAACTCCCCCAAGAGATTACAAGGGATTACAAGGGAGATACACCAAAAAATATCATCCACAGAAAAACTGTGAAATGACACACATAAAATTCAGAATATAGATGGCAAAGAAGATGAATGTAATTGATAAAATGGAAAAATAAATAAAAATTAGTCTCAATAAATTAGGGAAATTAAAGACAAAGACACCAATGATCTGGACATAATTAGGAAAGATATAACAGAGCTTAACGAATTGAAAGAGGAATTCAAAGAGCTAAAAAACATTGTAGAGAGCCTCAGTAATTGAGTAGAACATGGAAGAGAAAGAATTTCATAAATTGAAGAAAAAATTTTTAAACTAACCCAATCAAAGAGGCAGGAAAAAAAAAGGACAAAAACAGAATAATCATTGAGAAAGTTATGGGATTACTCCTAACGATCTGTTGCAGGAAAATGAGGCCCGATGGAGAGAAAGATGCACCCAAACACCTGTGTATGAAAGAGGAAGGGGCTTTATTCCAGCCAGCAGAGCTCTAGTAGACTAGTGTATAAGATGGCCAAGCTCCCAATCAGCTCTGTCTCTGTCTCACTTAGGACTCACAAGTAGGCAGACAAAGGAATTATTATATTTAAATTGTCCGTCACTGGAGGGATCAAAGCATGTACAGGGTTTACAGAAGCAGAAGCAGAAGCAAGTGTTAGTTTCAAGATTGTAGGGAGCTAAGTTTTACAAATTCTTAGGATGTGAGCTACCATGAGAAGGAATTTGGAGGAGTGTACTTGAACTGTGAAAAGCCTTTTGCCTTTCTAGATATGAACATACTCTTTCTGGGTATCCTCTCTCAGTAGGAGGATCCTTATTATAGGGATTACTGAAGGAGAACAAGATGGTCCTAAAAGCACTGAAGCTCTACGTCCATACATTGTGGTGGAGAATTTCCAAAGCATCGTGAGAGACATGGAAATTCAGATAGTAGATAATTTCAGAACTCCAGCATGACTCAATCCAAACAAAGCATCTCCTAGATACATTGT
Organism: Nycticebus coucang; assembly: GCF_027406575.1. Taxonomy (NCBI): domain Eukaryota; kingdom Metazoa; phylum Chordata; class Mammalia; order Primates; family Lorisidae; genus Nycticebus; species Nycticebus coucang. The sequence continues at coordinate 91,586,793 of NC_069804.1, forward strand.
AATTAACTTTGCCAAAGTCAAAATGAAAAAGAAAATTCTACAAATGGCCAGGCATAAGAAAAGTTTGAATTACAAAGGGAAAAATATCAGGATGACCGCAGACCATTCAGCTGAAATTTTTCAAACCAGAAAAAGATGGTCATTGGCCTTTAACTTTCTTAAACAAAACAATTTTCAGCCCAAGATTCTCTATCCTCCTAAACAAAGTTTCATATGCAATAGAGAAATCAAATGTACAACTGGGATGCAAATGTTAAGGAAATTTGCCAGTTCTAAACCACCTCTACAGAAAGGACTCATATGCATTTTTCATACTGACCATTATGATCCCTCACCAAATTAAACAAACCCAGAATTTAAGAACAAAGCCTAGGTTCCACTATAGTATAAGGTATAAAACTAAGCACTGCATCAGATTTTAACAAAATACAGCAAACAAAATTCCACCATGCCTATCAATTCCCCCCAATAACTGTGAATGGCTTGAATTCACCACTAAAGAAGCACAGGCTGGTTGACTGAATAAAAAAAGCTCAAATCCTAAATCAGCTGTCTCCAAGAAAGGTATCTCACCTCTAAGAATGAAACAAGACTCAGGGTGAAGGGATAGGAAAAATATTGCAAGCAAATGGAAATCAGAAAAAAGCAGGAGTTGCAATCTTACTAGGAGATACAATTGGATTTAAACTAATAAAAATAAGAAAAGACAAAGATGGACAATATATTCTGGTCAAGGGAAGCATACAATATGAAGAGATTTCAATCAGTAATATCTATGCACCCAACCTAAATGCTCTTAGATACATAAAACAAACCCTTAATCATCTGAACAATAGGATATCTTCCAGATCCATAATAGTTGGAGATTTCAACACCCCTCTGACATAACTGGACAGCACCTCCAAGCATAAACTAACCAAATAAGTAATGGACTTAAACATGACACTAGAACAATGGACATAATAAACATATACAAAACTCTTCATCCTAATAAAACTGAATAACACTCTTCTCATCAGCCAATGGATCATACTCCAAAACTGAACACATCTTAGGGCACAAATCTAACCTCAACACATTTAAAAGAATAGAAATTACTCCTTGTATCTTCACGGACAATCATGGAATAAAACTTGAACTTAATACCAATAGGTCTATATCCCCACATGAAATCACAGAAACTAAGCAACTTTATGCTGAAAGACAGCTAGGATAAGGACAAGATTAAGAAGTAATTTTAAGATTTCTCCAACAAAATGATGATGAAGCCACAAACTATCAAAACATGTGTGATACTGCAAAGGCAGTCCTAAGAAGGAAATTTATAGCATTAGATTCCTTCATCCAGAAAAGAAAAAGAGAATGAGTAAAAAACCTTATAAACTACCTCAAGCAACAGAAAAAGGAAGAACAATCCAACCCAAAAATTAGAAGAAAATAAATAACAAAATCAGAGCAGAAATAAATGAAACTGAGATCAAAAGAATCATTCTGAAGATCAGTAAAACAAAAAGTTGTCTCTTTGAAAAGATTAACAAAATTGATAAAAACTTGATAAAAATTACCAAAACCAAAAAAGATCTCTAATAACCTCCATCAGAAACGAGAAAGCAGAAATAATAACAGATACCAGAAAAATAAAAAAGATCCTTAACAATTACTACAAAAAAAAAAAAAAAACTCTACACTCAGAAATTTGAAAATGTAGAGGAAATGGATCAGTATTTGGATCTGACGCACAACCTTCCTAAATTCAAACAGAAAGACTTATAAGTTTTGAACAGAATTATATCAGGCACTGAAATTACATCAACAATACAAAATCTTCTAAAAAAAAAAAAAGGCATGGACTAGGCTATACAGTAGAATTCTACCAACCCTTCAAAGAGGAATTAGTACCTATATTGCATAACCTTTTCCAAAACATAGAGAAGGAGGGAATCCTCCTTAACATATTCTATAAAGCAAATATCAAAATGATTTCAAAACCAGAAAAAAACTCAACAAAAAATGAAAACTGCAGAACAATATCATTAATGAAATTCAACACAATAATATTTAATATGAACCTGGCAAACAGGATACAGCTACACATTAAAAAATGTATGCACACACACACATTCATATATACAAACATACACACACACCCATGATAATCAAGTGGGTTTTATCCCAGGGATTCAAGGTTGGTTCAACAAATGTAAATCCACAAATGTAATTCACCACATAAATAAAATAAAAAAGCAAATACCATATGATTCTCTCAACTGATGCAGAAAAGACATTTGACAAAAGTCAGCATCCTTTTCTGACGAGAACACTTAATAAAATAGGCTTGAGGGGACATTTCTTAAATGGATAAAGTCCATCTACAAAAAACCCACAGCCAATACCATATTGAACAGAATGAAATTGAAAGATTTCCACTTATATCTGGAACTAGACAAGAATGGCCACTGTCACCACTGTTATTCAACATAGTGCTGGAAGGCTTAGCCAATGCAATCAGACAAGACAAGGAGATCAAGGGTATTCAAATGGGAATAGAAGAGTTCTAACTCTTGTTCTTCGAGGATGACATGATCTAATATCTGGAAAACCCCAGAGACTCAACTACAAAGCTCTTAGAAGTTATCAATAAATATGGTAACATCCTGGAATATAAAATAAATGTCCATAAATCAGTAGCCTTCTTATATGCCACTAACAGTCAAGCTGAGAAACAAATCAAAGACATAATACTTTTATAGTAGCTTCAAATAAAATGAAATACCTGGGAATACATCTAACAAAAGATGTGAATGATCTCTATGAAGAGAACTATGATACCTTGAAAAAAGATATAGCAGAAGACATTAATAAATGGAAGAACACCATGCTCATGGCTGTGAAAAATCAATATTGTTAAAATGTCCCTACTACCCAAAGTGATCTACAGATTAAAGCAATCCCCATCAAAGCACCAAGGTCATACTTCAAAAATCTTGAAAATGTAGTACTCTGTCATATGCAACCAGAAAATATCCCAAAAAGCTAATACAATTTTAAGAAATAAAAGAAATTTGGAGGAATCATGTTACCAGATTCCAGGTTATACAAGTCTATAGTGATCAAAACAGTGTGATACTGGCAAAAAAAATTCATCATATAGATCTACATAATAGACTAGAGAACAAAGAGATGAATCCAGCTATATACTGTCATCTGATCTTTAATAAACCAAACAAAAGCAAGCACTATGGAAAAAAATCCCTTTTTAATAAATGGTTCTGGGAGAACTGGCTAGCCACATTACAAGACTGAAATTAGAACCATACCTCTTTCCACTGACAAAAATTGATTCTTGCTGGGTAAAAGATTTAAATTTGAGAAAAAAAAAGTAAAAATCCTAGAAGAATGAGTGGGGAAAACTTGACAAAATTGTCCTTGTAAAAGATTTCATGAAGACTAACAATTGCACTGGTTAACATAGCCTTCCTGGCATTTTCTCAGTTATTGTGCTAAGACATTTACATTCCACATTTTAACCAGTGTGATAGTCAAACGGTCTATGAAACTAGTGTATGGTGCCCCATGATCACATTAATGTAGACAGCTATGATTTAATAATAAAAAAAATTGCAGCAACACCAAAAATAAATAAATGGGGCATGATCAAGTTAAAAAGCTTCTATGCAGCTAAGGGTACAACAATTAAAGCAAATAGCCAGGCTTCACAATAAGAGAAATATTTGCATGGTATAATTCTGACTAAGGGCTGATAACTACAGTCTATAGAGAACTCAAATTTATCAACAAGGAAATAACAAACAACCCATTTATAAGTGGGCAAGTCTTGAACAGAAACTGTTTTGAAGAGGAGAGATGAGTGGTCAACAAAGACAAGAAAAAAATGCTCCTTGTACCTAATCATCAGAGATGCAAATCAAAACCACTCTAAGATATCAACTAACTCCAGTGAGGTTACCCTACATCACAAAGTCCTGAATCTGCATATGCTGGCATGGATGTGGAGGGAAAGGAACACTTTTCCACTGCTGGTGGGACTGCAAACTAATACAATCTCCATAGAAAGAACTATATAAAATTCTTATAGAACTAAAACTTAAACTTTCATTTGATCCTGCAAACCTTAACTGAGTATCTACCCAGAAGAAGAAAAAATCACTTTACCACAAGGACATTTGACCTAGAATGTTTATTGCACCTCAATTCACAATTGCCAAGATGTGGAAGCAACACAAGTGTCTATCAACCCATGAATAAGCTGTGGTATGTGTATACTACAGAGTACTATTCAGTCATAAATAAGATGGAGACTTTACATCTTTTGTAATTATCTGGATGGAGGTAAAACACATTCTTCTAAGATGCAATATCTTTCACACTAGCCTCTAAGAAAATGAAATATCTGGAGATATATTTAACAAGTCAGGTAAAGGATCTATACAGAGAGAACTATGAAATCCTGAGAGGGGAATAAACAGCAGATGACATTAACAAATGGAAAAATATACCATGTTCTTGGCTGGGAAGAACCAACATTGTTAAAATGTCTATACTAACAGATTTAATGCAATCTCCATTAAAATATCAAAAACACACTTTGAAGAACTTGACAAAACAAACAGCATGCTATTAGCACAAAAATAGACATAGATTTATGGAACAGAATTGAAAACCCAGAAAAGCAACCAGCCCCATACCACCATATGACCTTCAATAAGTCAAACAAAGTATACTCTAGGAAAGAGAATCCCCACTCAATAAATGATGCAGGGAGAATGGGTTAAACACATGTTGAAGATTGAAAATAGACCCACACCTCTCACAACTTACAAAAATTGACTCAGGCTGGATAAAATATTTAAATCAAAGACATAAAATGATAAAATTCCTAGAGGAAAGCATGGGAAAAAAAAAAACTATAGATGATATAAGCCCAGGGAATAATTTTATGAAGAAGATGGCATCAGCCATGGCATCATGAAAAAAAAAAAATGGGGGAGGCCCGGCCTCTGCACTGCCCTCAGGTTGGGGGTATGGCACGGAGCTCATGGACAGGTAGTGACCTGGGCTGTGAACCCTTCCATCCCAGAGCTTGCAGCTGCCCTTGGGGATGGGCAGAGTCAGGAGCCCCAGGACCTGTCAGGTGCTGAGGGTCCTTGGCTGGATGCTCAGTTTCCTAGTGACTGCTGCCACTGACAGACTGTGAGTACTTGGGCCAGTCAGCTCTAGACCATGGCATGAGTTTACACATCTGTAAAATGGAAGCCTAGACTAGTTAATCTGTGAAGATCTTCCACATCTAATGTGTGGTCTTGAGAGAGACCTGCAAACACTGAGGCTGCCAAAGGGAAAGCATAGGGGGAGGAGGTAAGATGGCCAACTGGAGCCAGCTTTCAACAGAACTCCCATCCAGAAAGAGAGCTAATGGCCAGAATGAACCCATAAAGCTGAAGGTCAGGAGCTGAGCTGAGAGAGAAGATTGATAAGTGCATGCAATCCCTGACGAGGTGAACTGTGACTCCAAGGAGGCAAATTTTAGGTACAAAACCCATCTGAAACTGGACAAGAGTCTGTCCCCTTCCCCAAGAGAGTGGCTCACTGTGTGGTCTCTACAAGTGACCAGTGAACAGAAGACCTGTTGTTTCACCATACAGGAGCGAGTCGCTGAAGGCCAGGACTCCTTCTCCAGAGAGATCCCCTTGTGAGCTGAGCATTCTCTTGTCTGGCATAAAAGTTAAACAAACATTTTTCCTGCCTTCCTGAACTCTCAGTCCACCTTTCCCCCCTCTCCTGACGATCTGGAAGCCTACTCCCTGGAGAGCCCAGAGTGTCTGGTGGTTCCTTGCTAGGATTGGGCATTTCATGGGCCATGGTGCAGCTGCGCTAAAACTGTGACTCCAGTAGAAGCAGAGAGATGCAAGGGGAGAGGGACTGTTCCCGTGCTGCAAACATGTGTAGCATGGGGACCTGCAAGACGGTGCTTCTGACTGTGGTAGCATCTCCGACGGTGGCAGCACCTCCAGCCACAATGGCAACTCCGACAGTGGCAGCACCTCCAATGCAGCAGCACACTCCTGTCAGGGTCATATTTGGGAGAGATATCTCCTCAATTCTATGAACCATCATAGGGAGACAGACCCTGCCAGACATGGGTAGCAGAGGAGGAGTGTGGCTGGGACAGAGGCAGGATCTGTGAGGGAGAGAATCACATGCTGCAACAGTAACTCCTGGCTCAGAATAGACTCAGGTGGAACACTGCCAGCTTCCATTGAGCACCAGAGGGATTCAGGCTTGAGCTCCTCCTGCCTGCTGGTGGCAGAGTGCAGTGGCCTGGCTGAGGAGGTATTGACTCCCATTTTGTTGGGACCTCCTGGGAGGCAAGGACACCCAGTTTGAGGAAAGGTATTCAAGTCAAGGACCAAGTGCAAACCTGACCTCAGCAGTTTTCCTGTTATGGCTGGTTTCTGAACCAGATTAGATTGGAGCCATGCCCCTTTGGTCACAACAGACTGTTGAGGATGCTATTTTGCCCCAGGCTGTTTTTAATCAATTTATGCAATTATGACAAGATTATGCCTTCAAGCTACTCTATATAAGGCTGTGCAATAAAGCTGAGATTGCCATTCCTATTGAGGAAAGCCCTCCTGATCCCACTGTTTTCTCTTTTCTTTCCCATCCCACACGGTCTACTCGCAGGGTCTCTACTCCCTGAACAGGGACCTGAGGAATACTGACCCCACAGGTAGGGCCTTGGTGTGTGTCACACTTTATGGGGGCAAGACATGATTGCAAGAGGGACTTTACCTAACAATTGCAATCAGTGTAACCTGGCTTATTGTACCCTCAATGAATCCCCAACAATAAAAAAAAAAGAAAGTTGTTTTGCAGGTGCTGCGGCTGACTCATAGGTGAGTCCCTAATGTAAATTAGGTCAAATACTTCTGTAAATTTAGGTGTATTAAGAGGGTGCATTGTTCGTCAGGAGTAAAGCATGGGACAGTCTGGGTCAAAGGACGGTGATTTGTATGCGCAAGTGTTAAAGTCTATACTTACAGCTTGTGAAGCCCAGGTGCGGACTCATCAACTGGAGTGTTTTTTGGCAGCTTGTGCAGGAGGTATGTCCTTGGTTCCCTGAGGAAGGAACTGTTAATCAGGATGCATGGGCTAAAGTTGAGTCCCACTTGAGAACTTATTAGGACCCAGTGGAATCCCCATCTAAGCTTTCGCCATTTATAATTTGGTAAAGGATTGCCTTGACTGGAAACCTGAGGTTGAGCACATGAGTCCCCTATAGTGCACTCCCTCTGCACCTGCTCTCTGCCTCCAATTTTCTCCTTAAAGAAGATCTTCTGTCCCCAGAGGAAATTCAACAGCTTGAGGAGGAAGCTGTTTGATAGCATGAGGAGGAAGAGTAGCCTCCCAGGGATGAAAATTATAGTGATGATTTTGTAGTGCCTACTAAAGACTTGATTAAAGCTTTTGCAGCCTGTAAGGAAAAGGAGTGGGATCGCTCCATGTTCCCTCCTTCCATAGCTCCTGTTGTTCTGTCTTCTCCCTCAGCTCCTGAAGCTTCTGGTCTCCTTGCTCTGGCTCCTTTCTGTCAAGCAGCTTCCCTTTTGCCATGTGGCGCCAGGGATTCCCTGTCTGCTACTCCATTGCAACAAGTTTTGCATTTGGACCATGAAGCAGGGTAGGATATGTCTGGCTTTTATGCTTTCCCTCTTTGAGTAGATCCATCTTCTAATCAACAATACCATGAACCCACTCCCTTTAAAACTCTGAAGGACATAAAGGCAGCTGTGTCTCAATGCAGAGCAACTGCTCCTTTCACTATGGCTATGATAGATTCTTCAGGGGATGATGCCCTGCCCTCTGATGATTGGAATAATATTGTTAAAGCATGCCTCTCTGGAGGGGATTACCTCTTGTGAAAGGCAGAATATACAGATAAAGCTGATAAAATGGCTTGGCTCAATTGCCAGGCTAACAATGGAGTTTCCTAGGATATGCTTACAGAAATAGGAAATTATTCTGATACTGCAGCCTAAGTCAATTTGCCCTGGTTTGTATATAATCAGGTTGCCACTATGGCACTAGCCACATAAAGGTGCCTACCCTTACAGCTCCGAACAGAGGAATTGAGTAATATTTGTTGCAAGGGCTCTGATGAGAATTATCAAGATTTTGTTGCCCGACTGTTGCAACCTGTGGGGTATGTTATCACTGACCCCAAGGATGGGACTTTGACTGTTCGCCAATTAGCCTTTGAGAATGCTAATTCTGGCTGTCAAAGTACTATATGCCCTTACAACAAACGAGGTTCCTTGGAGGATTATATTCGCCTCTGTGCAGAGGTTAAATACTCATACTCAGGGGGCTGCATTCATGGCCGGGATGAAAGCGGTACCCACTGGGGTTATGTATCAGCAGATGCAAGGAAATAACCGGTGGGGTAACCCCCCTCATGCCTCTTGGCCCCAAAGAAATAATAATTGCTTCAATTGTGGAATGCCTGGTCATTTTAGTAAACAGTATCTGCAACGTGCTCGGGGAACTTCAGCAGCTGTGCGAAGGTGACCCACTTCTTTGTATACTAAGTGCCAGTGAGGCTTTCATTAGGCTAAAGAATGTAGGTCAAAAACTGATCCTCAGGGCAGGCCTCTTAAAACAACTTCAGGAAACTGGGTCTGGACCTCACCCCAGGCCCAACAAATAATTGGGGCAGTTACCCACAACCATCTCAACAGTCTCCGTTCCTCAGAAAGGCATTGAATCCCTTTCTTGAGCAACTCCTGGCTCCACAGGACTGGACTGCAGTTCCACCACCCCTACATATTAAACCTCAGAGAATTCCCACAGGCATTTTTGGTCCCCTCCCTGAGGGGACCATGAGAATTCTGCTTGGGTGAAGCAGTTCTGCCATATGGGGGCTCCAAGTTCTTCCTGGTGTTACTGACTCTTGAGTTTGAGGGAGAAATCAGTTATAGCAGCAGCCCCTTGCGGTATTCTGTCTTCTGTCTGTCATACCAGGAGAACACATCACTCAGCTTATCCTTGTGCCCTTTCAAAAGGCAGATACAATAGGCTTTAAACCAACAAAGGTAGATGATGGCGGACAGGAGAGACGTGTAGCCCACCTCTCCCAAGCCATCAGGTGAGAGGAAAGGCGGTCTGGACCTTCCCTGTGTGTGGATTATTGGAGTGGACAGACAGCTGGAGACGCCCAGCGAACTGGCGGATCGCTATATATGAGGGGTAATTTAAAATCACAGACTCTGTTGTAGAGATTCTTCCCTGCTCTGCCATGCCGGCCAGCAGGCCCCTCCCCTACGGAGGTCAGCAGCTTGTAAATGCTGACAAAACCCAATTGACAAATAATTATTCCTGAACTGAGGGAGGCATCCGAAAGAAGAGCCACTCAAAACCACTGGGAGCTGGGCAAATTGTTGGACAATTGAAGGGAAGGGATCCTGCCTGGGAAACAGACATTTTGAACTACCCAAAAGGGCGGGCACCTTTCCCCCAGGTGTTGGAGGGGGCTGGCGGTTTAGGCTGCGCCCTAACTGATGGACGCCCATCCAAAAGGGAAACGCTGAACCATAAAACCCAGAATAAGTCCCCCGAATGCTCCAAACATGGGACCCGGCTTGAAGCTGCGGACCCGGCTTTGGTTGCTAAAGCCGGGAAGCTACTGAAGCCGTGGACCCGGCTTTGGCTGCTGAGGCCGCGAATTTGGCTTCAGCGCCGGGAGCCAGCTACAGCAGATAAAACTGCCAGCCCACCAACGACCATGCAAACTCATCACCACTCCCCCTACAGCCGATTGCAGTTGCCAGTTTGCAGGAGAACCTGGGAACAGAGTGGAAAGACTTGAGAAGCGTTGACACCTGCACTGAGTGGGAAGGTCGGTTGCAAGTGCTGTCTGAAAAAGAACAGCCGAGGTTACACAATTCTTAGGCGACAAACTTTTGCAGAAATTCCAAAATGGCGATCAGCCATGGAAGGTGGTTACCATGGTAACAGTATAAACTGTAAATCAGGTATAAGCCTCGGAACCACTCACAGCGCCACCTGGTGTCCAGAAAGTATATTGCAGTATGAATATATTCCTATAAAAGTTGATCCCTACAGCAGACATATAGATATATATATATAGGTATATTTCTACAAGCAAGAATATTTTTGTAGTTGGTGCCTTTTTTTTCCTTTTGTTTTTTTTGGTTTTTTTTTGGTTTTCTTGGTTTTTGTTTTTGTCTGTTTTTTCCTCACCATTTTCTTAGAGCAGATTTTGATAATTTTTTATTATTACTTTTTATATAAATATATTTTTTATTTCTGTCTTCTAATTTTAATTTCTTCTTTCTTCTCATTTAACATTCCTACTAACAACACATTTTTCTCTATTTTTTTCTTTTCTTTCAATTATTTTACGATTATCACTATTTTTATTGCAGTTGTTCTTATATTGCTGTTGTCGTGGCTGTTACCTGTATGTCTATGTGTTTCCGTCTGTCTCTGTATCTATGGTCCCGTGTGCCTGGTAACCTTTGTATCTGTTTATTTGTTCATTTGGTCTCAATGAGCTTGGTGTTACAACCTGCAACTCTGAGCTCCTAACATTCCCCTCCACTCTCACTCTGTGATCTGGAGACCTGCCCCCACCAGGAGTCCAGATTCTTGGGTGAACTCTTGAGAGGTGCAGACAGGACCTGGACCGCAGCTGGCCAGTGCTGACTCTGTAGCAAAGGAGTGAGAAGATGACGGTCGGCTAAGAGGGAATTACACTGGAGCGGTGGTGGCCCGAGGTGCAGAGCAACAGCCGTCTTCAGCAATAACAAGGCCCACCCCCAGATATCCCACAGCCTCTCCTCCTGTCTGCCTGGGCAACCACATGAGGCCGAGCATCTTCTCAGATGGCAACCACCATGGAACAGACCTGGGACTGAAACACAGGCCCCGTGAGTAAAGGGTTTGCCTGAGGCGGCACTGACCTGGGGGAACACGGGGACTAGAAAACACACCCACAGAGCCTGGAAACTCCCAAAGAGGGGGTTATCCAGAGGACCACTTGACTGAGACTAAGACGCACCTGGCACTCAGGGGATCACCAGCCTATAGACAAAGGAGGCCAAGAGGCTACAGCCGAGAACTGATCGTGCTGCGAAAACTAACCCACAGAACAAAAGACAGGGCCTGAGGCACAGGTTCTGGGAACTCAAATCAGGCTGTCCTCTGCAGAAGAATATAGCAGGGTCAGAAACAAACTCCCACAGGGTTGTTCCGTTCACCCAGTAACATACATTAAGGGTGGGGCTGGAACTGAGTGAACACCTCCAGCCTCCATCAAATGCCCGAGGTTGACAGGCCACACCACCCCCTGCTGGATAAAGACAGAGAGTAGCGGCCTAGATGAGCAGACACAGACTATCCTGTGACTTAGGCAGGTGCAAACCCCTCGAGTATCTGCTTCCTTCAGACAACTGACCCTGTGGGGGTAGCATCGACTGGGTGGGACAGAGCTGCAAGGTGGGGAAGGAGGCATCAATCTTCCCAGACTGATCTATTTACTGGGTGGCTCTTCCTGACTCCATGCAGTACTGGAGCAAGCCATATTAGAGCAGTCACCAGACCCCTGTGATCCAGTTCCCAGGGACCTCTTGAACTCTCCCACCCAAGGCAGCTGCTGACTGAGACAAATGATTTGAACCTTTTGAACTGAGCCACTCACCTGGGGACTATCCAGGTGGTGCCCTGGGTGAGTGGTTGTATGAAGGTTTGATTTTTCTTTTCCATTTGTTGCCTGTGGTGGGTGGGGTGATTTAATTGCTGGTATTTCACCACAGCTGAGACTTCAACCTACAGTAACTTTTTCACTAGGGTCAAATAGAAACCAGCTGACAACAAGACAGAACCACTTAGCCACTCTACACCAAACAGGGCCCAAGTTTCTCAGGCCACAGCACTCTACAGGTCCTCGACAAAACACCAGGGGAGAAATGAAAGGGAGTAAAACAATCATGGGGCAGAATCAGCGGAAAAACTCTGGTAACATGAATAACCAGAATAGATCAACCCCCCAAGGAAAGGTATGGCAGATGTAATTGAAGATCCCATTCACAAACAACTAGCTGAGATGTCAGAAATCGAATTCAGAATTTAGATGGCAAACAAGATTAACAAAATGGAACTAGGAATTCGTGGAGAAATTCAAAAGCTATCTCAAGAATTTAACGAATTTAAAGAAAAAACCACCAAAGACTTAGACACACTGAAGCAAGAATTTGCAGCCCTCAAAGATACGAAAAATACAGTAGAATCCCTTAGCAACAGAATGGACCAAACAGAAGAAAGGATCTCCGACATCGAAGATAAAGCCTTTGAATGCTCCCAAGCTCTCAAAGAGGAAGAGAAATGGAAAGCAAAAATGGATCACTCTCTCAGAGAGAACTGGGATAAATAGAAGAAGGCAAATATCTGAATCATAGGAATTCCTGAAAAAGATGAAGTGGCCTCAGTGGGCGCAGAGGCCTTTCTGCATGAAATTATGAAAGAGAATTTTCCAGACATGCCTAGAGAACATGAAATTCAGATAGCAGATAGCTTCAGAACCCCAGCAAGACTCAACCCCAAAACGACATCCCCCAGGCATATCATAATTAACTTCACTAAAGTTAATATGAAGGAGAAAATTCTCAAAGCTGCCAAGAGAAAGAAAATTATTACCTTCAAAGGGAAGAACATTAGAATGACTGCAGATATCTCTGCTGAAACTTTACAAGCCAGAAGAGGGTAGTCATCAACGTTTAATCTCCTCAAGCAAAATAACTTTCAACTCCAGATCTTGTAACCAGCTAAACTGAGTTTCATTTATGACAGAGAAATTAAATACTTTAATGACATTCATATGCTAAACAAATTTGCCATAACCAAACCAGTTCTTCAGGATATTCTCAGACCTATCCTCCATAATAACCAACCCAATCCTCTACCACAAAAGTAAACTCACTCAGAAACTTCTGATCAAACTCCAACTTCCACAATGGCACAAGGATTAAAAATGCCCATTGGACTTGCGAAAAACTCAATACCCAAAATTTCGCCAAACTTATCAATACTCTCCATTAATGTGAATGGCTTAAACTGCCCTCTAAAGAGACATAGGTTAGCTGACTGGATACAAAAACTCAGGCCAGACATTTGTTGCATACAAGAGTCACATCTTAACTTAAAAGACAAATACAGACTCAGGGTGAAAGGATGGTCATCCATATTTCAGGCAAATGGTAACCAGAAAAAAGCAGGTGTTGCAATTTTATTTGCGGATACAATAGGCTTTAAACCAAGAAATGTAAGGAAGGACAAAACTGGTCACTTCATATTTGTTAAGGGTAAGACTCAATATGATGAGATTTCAATTATTAGTATCTATGCACCCAACCAGAATGCACCTCAATTCATAAGAGAAACTCTAACAGACATGAGCAACTTGATTTCCTCCAACTCTATAATACTCGGAGATTTTAACACTCCTTTGGCAGTGATGGATCGATCCTTCAACAAAAAGCTGAGTAAAGAAATTCTAGATTTAAATCTAACCATCCAGCATTTAGATTTAGCAGACATCTACAGAACATTTCATCCCAACAAAACTGAATACACATACTTCTCATCACCCATGGATCTTACTCCAAAATCGATCATATCTTAGGTCACAATAATCTCAGTAAATTTAAAGGAATATAAATTATTCCATGCATCTTCCTGGACCATCGTGGAATAAAACTTGAGATGAGTAACAACAGGAATCTGCATACACATCCAAAAACATGGAAGTTAAATAACCTTATGCTGAATGATAGCTGGGTCAGAGATGAGATCAACAAGGAAATTCCCAAATTTCTGGAACAAAACGACAATGAAGACAGAAACTATCAGAACATCTGGGACACCGCAAAGGCAGTTCTAAGAGGGAAATTTATAGCACTTTAAGCCTTCCTCAGGAGAATGGAAGGAGAGGAAGTGAGCAACTTAATGGGACATCTCAAGGGACTGGAAATGGAAGAACACTCCAAACACAAATCCAGTAGAAGAAAAGAAATAACCAAAATCAGAGCAGAGCTAAATGAAATTGAAAACAAAAGAATAATACAACAGATCAATAAATCAAAAAGCTGATTTTTTGAAAAGGTCAAAAAAATAGATAAAACTCAGGCCAACCTAATCAGGAAAAAAAAGAGTAACATCTCTAATCTCATCAATCAGAAATAACAAAGACAAAATAACAACAGACTCCTCAGAAATCAAAAAAAATCCTTAATGAATATTACAAAAAACTTTATTCTCAGAAATACAAAAATCTGAAGGAAATTGACTGTTACTTGGAAGCACGTCACCTTCCAAGACGTAACCAAAATCAAGTGGAAATGTTGAACAGGCCCATATCAACTTTGGAAATAACATCAACCATACAAAATCTCCTCAAAAAGAAAAGCCTGGGACCAGATGGTTTTACGTCAGAATTCTACCAAACCTTTAAAGAGGAATTAATACGTATATTGCTCAACCTGTTCCAAAAGGTAGAAAAAGAAGGAAGACTACCCAACACATTCAATGAAGCAAACATCACCCTGATCCCCAAACCAGGAAAAGACCCAACAAGAAAAGAAAATTATACACCAATATCACTAATGAATATAGATGCAAAAATATTCAACAAGATTCTAACAAACAGAATCCAGCAACATATCAAACAAATCATACATCATGACCAAGTCGGTTTTATCCCAGGGTCTCAAGGCTGGTTCAATATACGTAAATCTATAAATGTAATCCATCACATACACAAATTAAAAAACAAAGACCATATGATTCTCTCAATTGATGCAGAAAAAGTTTTTGATAACATCCAACATCCCTTCATGATCAGAACACTTAAGAAAATAGGTGCAGAAGGGACATTTCTTAAACTGATAGAGGCTATCTACAGCAAACCCACAGCCAATATCATATCAAATGGAGTTATATTGGAATCATTTCCACTTAGATCTGGAACCAGACAAGGCTACCCATTGTCTCCATTGCTCTTTAACATTGTAATGGAAGTTTTAGCCACCGCAATTAGGGAAGAAAAGGCGATCAAGGGTATCCACATAGGGTCAGAAGAGATCAAACTTTCGCTCTTCGCAGATGATATGATTGTATATCTGGAAAATACTAGGTACTCTACTACAAAACTCTTTGAAGTGATCAAGGAATACAGCAGCGTCTCAGGTTACAAAATCAATATTCATAAATCGGTAGCCTTTATATATACCAACAATAGTCAAGTTGAAAAACAATTAAGGACTCTATCCCATTCACAGTAGTGCTAAAGAAGATGAAATACTTGGGAGTTTATCTAACAAAGGACGTGAAAGATCTATATAAAGAGAATTATGAAACTCTAAGAAAAGAGATAGCTGAGAATGTTAACATATGGAAAAATATACCATGCTCATGGCTGGGAAGAATCAACTTTGTTAAAATGTCCATACTACACAAAGCAATATATAATTTCAATGCAATCCCCATTAAAGCTCCACTGTCATACTTTAAAGATCTTGAAAAAACAATACTTCATTTTATATGGAATCAGAAAAAACCTCGAATAGCCAAGACATTACTCAAAAATAAAAACAAAGCAGGAGGAATCATGCTACCAGACCTCAGACTATATTACAAATCGATAGTGATCAAAACAGCATGGTATTGGCACAAAAACAGAGAAGTAGATATCTGGAACAGAATAGAGAACCAACAGATGAATCCAGCTAATTACCGTTATTTAATCTTTGACAAGCCAATTAAAAATATTCAATGAGAAAAAGCTTCCCTATTTAACAAATGGTGCTGGGTGAACTGGCTGGCAACCTGTACAAGACTGAAGCTGGACCCACACCTCTCATCATTAACCAAGATAGACTCTCACTGGATTAAACATTTAAACCTAAGACATGAAACTATAAAAATACTAGAACAGAGTGCAGGGTAAACCCTTGAAAAATTGGGCGGGGCGAGTTTTTCATGAGAAGGACCCCCCAGGCAATTGAAGCTGCTTCAAAAATACATTATTGGGACTTGATCAAACTAAAAAGGTTCTGCACAGCCAAGAATACAGTAAGTAAAGCAAGCAAACAGCCCTCAGAATGGAAAAAGATATTTGCAGGTTATGTCTCCGACAAAGGTATAATAACAAGAATCCACAGAGAACTCAAACGCATTAGCAAGCAAAGAACAAGGGATCCATCCCATCGCAGGCTGGGCAAAGGACTTGAAGAGAAACTTCTCTGAAGAAGACAGGCGCACAGCCTTCAGACATATGAAAAAATGCTCATCATCTTTAATCATCAGAGAAATGCAAATCAAAACTACTTTGAGATATCATCTAACTCCAGTGAGACTAGCCAACTTCACAAAATCCCAAGACCAGAGATGTTGGCGTGGATGTGGAGAAAAGGGAACACTTTTGCACTGCTGGTGGGAATGCAAATTCCTTTTGAAAAGAGATATGGAGAACACTTAGAGATCTAAAAATAGATCTGCCATTCAATCCTGTAATCCCTCTACTGGGCATATACCCAGAAGACCAAAAATCACACCATAACAAAGATATTTGTATCAGAATATTTATTGCAGCCCTATTCATAATTGCTAAGTCATGGAAAAAGCCCAAGTGCCCATCGATCCACGAATGGATTAATAAATTGTGGTATATGTACACCATGGAATATTATGCAGCCTTAAAGAAAGATGGAGACTTTACCTCTTTCATGTTTACATGGATGGAGCTGGAACATATTCTTCTTAGTAAAGTGTCTCAAGAATGGAAGAAAAAGTACCCAATGTACCCACCCTTATTATGAAACTAATGTAGGACCTTCACATGAAAGCTATAACCCAGTTACAACCTAAGAATAGGGAGAAGGGGGAAAGGGAAAGGAGGGAGGGGGGAGGTAGGTGGAGGGAGGGGGATTAATGGGAGTACACCTGCAGTGCATCTTATAAGGGAATATGTGAATCCTAGTAAATGTGGAATGTAAAGGTCTTAGCAAAATAACTAAGAAAATGCCACAAAAGCTATGTTAACTAGTGTGATGAAAATGTGTCAAACGGTCTATGAACCAAGTGTATGGTGCCCCATGATCATACTAATGTACACAGCTATGATGTAATAAAAAATAATAAATAAAAAAATAATAATAAACCTGATTAAACTGCTGATGCCAGAATATAAGTATGGAAATGTCTCCAGGAAGCCCACTTAACAGTTAAGCAAGAGCATTGCTTATTTTTCAGAAGAATGTTCTGAAATTACCAGCACATGAAAAATCCCTTTGTGCTCCCTCTCTTTGATCAGGTCTAGGAGTTTTACAACTCCAAAGCAACCACACTTTAATTTCTTTCAGCAGGCTTACCCCTTCTTCCCTGACCTGTTTTCTCCACTTTCATAGGTCAATAGTTTTCTTAGAAAATAGAAATATTCCAATCCTTAGCCTTTCACTAAAGAGGGGGGTAGTTGTTTTATGCACTTCTCCTCAATCCCTTCTCTCTCATTATGCATTAGGAGAAGACAACTACAGTGTAAATTACAGATTAATCATAAATTGTGTTGTCTATTGAATGGTTGAATGACTTTATTATTCTTTCCTCCATAGAAAAGGAATAATAAAATTATATTACATTTCTCATAAAAAAATAAACTTACAAAGGTAAAGAAAGATAAGCATGGTCACTTCAAATTTGTCAAGGGAAACACTCAACATGAATATATTTCAATTATTAACATTTATGCTTCCAACCAGAATGCTCCTCAATTTATAAAGGAAACTCAAACAGATAGGAACAATTTGGTATCTTCCTGCACTATAGTAGTTGGAGATTTTAAAACTCCTTGGGCAGTGATGGATAGATCCTCCAAGAAAAAACTAAACAAAGAAATATTTGACTTAAACTTGTACATACAACAAATGGATATAACAGACATCTACAGAATATTTCAGCCTAATAAAACTAAAAACACATTCTTCTCATCAGCCAATGGAACGTTCTCCAAAACTGATCACATCTTAGGTCACAAGTCTAACCTCAGCAAATCTAAAATACAATTATTCCATGTATTTTCACAGACCACCATGGAATAAAAGTTGAACTCAACTACAACAGTAATCTTCATACTCAAACAAAGTCAAGGAAACTAAATAACCTTATGTTGAATGACAGCTGGGTCAAAGACGAGATTATCAAAGAAATCACCAAATTTATGGAACAAAATGCAATGAAGACATGAATCATCAAAACTTGTGGGATACTGTAAAGGCAGTCCTAAGAGGGAAATTTATAGCATTACAAGTCTTTAAGAGAACGGAAGGAGAGGAAATCAACAATTAAATGGGTCATCTCAAGAAAATGGAAAAGGGAGAACATTCCAACACCAAACCCAGTAGAATAAAAGAAATAACCAAAATTAGAGCAGAATTAAATAAAATTGAAAAAAAAGAATCATTCAGAAGATCAACGCAACAACAACAACAAAAAACAGTTGTTTTTTTGAAAAGATTAACAAAATTGATAAACCTTTGGATAAAATAACCAGAAACAGAAAAGCAAAACCCCTAATATAATCAATCAGAAATGATAAAGGGGAAAAAAAAGCCACATCAAAAATTTTAAAAAATCCTTAATGACTACTACAAAAAATTATTCTCAGAAATATGAAAATCTGGAGGAAATAGACCAATACCTGGAAGCATTCCACTTTCCTAGACTCATCCAGAGAGAACTGGAAATGTTGAATAGATCTATATATAGTACTGAAAGAGCATCAACTATACGAAATGTCCCAAAAAAGAAAAGTTTGGGACCGGGTAGTTTCACATCAGAATTCTACCAAACCTTTAAAGAGGAACTAGTACCTATATTATGTAACCTTTTACAAAACATAGAAAAAGAAGGAATACTTCCCAACAAATTCTATGAAGTAAATATCACCCTGATCCCCATACCACATAAAGATCCAACCAAAAGAGAAAATTGTAGAATATCATTAATATATATTGATGCAAAAATCTTCAATAAGATGCTAGGAAGCAGAATTCAACAGAATGCCAAAAAAATTATACACCATGACTGACCACGCTGATTTTATCCCAGGTTTACAAGTTTGGTTCAACATACGTAAATCTATAAACATAATATACATCAAATAAGGAAAATAAAAAACAAAGACCATATGATTCTCTCAACTGATGCAGAAAAAGCTTTTGATAATATGCAGCATCCTTTCATGATTAGAACACATAAGAAAATAGGCTTAGATGGTTTGTTTGTTTGTTTGTTTGTTTTTAGACAGAGTCTCAAGCTGTTGCCCTGGGTAGAATGCTGCGGTGTTACAACTCAAAGCAACCTCAAAATCTTGGGCTTAAGTGATTCTCTTGCCTCAGTCTCCCAAGTAGCTAGGATTACAGGCACCTGCCACAACACCCAGCTATTTAATTTTGTTGTTGCAGTTGTCATTGTTTTAGCTGGTCCAGGCAGGGGTCAAACCCACCAGCCTCGGTGTATGTGGCCAGCACCCTACCCACTGAGATACAGGCTCCACCAGATGGGTGATTTCTTAAACCGATACAGGCCATCTACCACAAACTCACAGCTAATATCATATTCAATGGAATAAAATTGAAAACATTTCCACTCAGATCTGGAAGTAGACAAGGATGCCCATTGTCCCCACTGCTATTCAACTTAGTAATGGAACTTAGCCATCGCAATCAGGCAAGAGAAGGCAACCAACAGTATCCAAATGGTGTCAGAAGAGATCAAACTCTCACTATTTGCAGAAGATATGATCTTATACCAGGAAAACCCCAGGGCTTCAACTAGAAAATTCTTAGAAGTGATCAAGGAATACAGCAGCATCTCAGGATTCAAAATCAATACTTAAAAATCAGTAGCTTTTATATATACCAACAATACTCAAGCTGAAAAAATAGTCAAGAACTCTATTCCTTTTACAGTAGTGCCAAAGAAGATGAAATATTTGGGAATACACCTAACAAGGAACGTGAAAGATTTTTATAAAGCAAACTATGAAACTCTGAGAAAATAAACACCTAAATATGTTAACAAATGGAAAAATATACCATGCTCATGCCTGGGAAGAATAAACATTGTTAAAATGTCCATACTACCCAAAGCAATATACAATAGGGGGAAGTGGGAAAGGAAGGGCGGGTGGTGGGTAGAGGGAGGGGAATCGGTGGGATCACACCTGTGGTGCATCTTACAGGAGTATTTGCGAAACTTGGTAAATGTAGAATGTAAATGTTTTGGCACAGTAACTAACTCCGGAAAGGCTATGTTAACCATTGTGATAAAAATGTGTCAAATGGTCTATGAAGCGAGTGTATGATTCCCCATGATCATATCAATGTATACAGTTATGATTTAATAAAAAAAAATGAAAAAAAAAACAAATTTAATGCAATCCCTATTAAACCACCACTGTCATACTTTAAAGATCTAGGGAAAAATAGTGCTTTTTTATGTGGAATCACCAAGACATTACTCAGGAATAAAAACAAATAAGGAGGAATCATGCTACCAGATATACTATAAATCTATAGTGATCAAAACAGCATGGTACTGGCACAAAAACAGAGAAGTAGATGTATGGGACACAATAGAGAACCAGGAGATGAACCCAGACACTTATCATCATTTCATCTTTGATAAACCTATAAAAAACATAAATTAGAGGAAAGATTCCGTATTTAACAAATGGTGCTGGATGAATTGGCTGGAAATGTGTAGAAGACCAAAACTGGACCCTCATTTTTAACCATTAACAAAAATTTATTCTCACTGGATAAAAGATTTAAACTTAAGACAAGAAACTATAAAAATACTAGAAGAGAGTGCAATGAAAACACTTGAAAAAATTGGCTTGGGAGATTATTTTATGAGGAGGACCCCCCTGGCAATTGAAGCAACACCAAAAATATATTACTGTGATCTGATCAAACTAAAAAGCTTCTGCACAGCCAAGAACACAGTAGGTAAAGCAAGCAAATAGCTCTCAGAATAGGAGAAGATATTTGCAGGTTATGTTTCTGACAAAGGTTTGATAACAAGAATCCACAAAGAACTCAAATTGATTAATAAGAAAAGAACAAGTGATCCCATTTCATTGTGAGCAAGAGACTTGAATAGAAATTTCTCTGAAGAAGACAGGGGCATGGCCTACAAACACATGAAAACATGATCATAAACTTTAATCATCAGAGAAATGCAAATTGAAAACACTTTGAGATATTATCTAACTCCAGTAAAAGTAACCCACATAAGAAAATTCCAAAACTAGAGATGTTGGCGTGGATATGGAAAGAAGAGAATACTTCTGCACTGCTGGTTTAAATGCAAGCTAATATGTTCCTTTTAAAAAGATGTTTGGAGAACACTTAGGGATCTAAAAGTAGACCTGCCATTTGATAATGCAATTCCTCTACTAGGTATATATCCAGATGACTAAAAATCATTTTACAACAAAGATATTTGCATAAGAATGATTATAGCATCCCAATTCATAATCACAAAGTCATAGAAGCAGCCCAAGTGCCCATCAACCCATGAATGTATTAATAAACTGTGGTATATGCATACCATGGAATATGCAGCCATAAAAAGATGGACACTTTACCTCTTTTATGTTTACATGGATGGAGCTGGAACATATTCTTCATAGTAAAGTATCTCAAGAATGGAAGAAAAAGTATCAGATGTACTCAGTACTATTATGAAACCAATACATAATCACACACAGTTTCATACGAATGATAAAACACAACTATAGCCCTGAATGAAGAAGGGACAAGGAGGGAGAGAGGAGGGGAAGGGGGTGACTAGGTGGAGGGAGAGTAAGTGTTTCGACCTCATCTATTGTTAGGAGTATAATAGGTGTCATGTACATGTACATGTACATGTCAATGTACATGTCAAATTTATTAAAAGTATATGGCTTGGCGCCTATAGCTCAACAGCTAGGGCACCAGCCACATACATCAGGGCTGATGGGTTCAAGCCCAGCCCAGGCCTGCCAAACAACAATGACAACTACAACAGAAAAACAGCTGGGCATTGTGGTGGGCACCTATAGTATCAGCTACCAGGGAGGCTGAGGCAAGAGAATCACTTAAGCCCAAGAGTTTGAGGTCGCTGTGAGCTGTGACACCAGAGCACTCTATGGGGGGCAACGTAGTGAGACTCTGTCTCAAAAGAAAAAAAGAGTATAAATGTCTTAACACAATAGTTAAGTGAGGTGAAGGCTATGTTAACCAGTTTGATGTAAGCAGTCCAAATTATATATAAAATCAGCACATTGTACCCCATAACAATAATGTACAGTTATGATTTAATAAAAACAATGGGACTTAATTAAGCTAAAAAGCTTCTGAACATCTAAATACACAATAATCAAAGCAAACATAAAACCTTATGAATGTTACAAATCTGACAAAGGATTGATAATTAGAATCTACAGAGAACTCAAGTTAATCAACAAAAGGTGCAAACAATCCCATCTATCACCAGGCAAGAGACATGAACAGAACCTTTTTGAGGAGGACAGACAGATGGCCAATAAACACATAAAAAATTTCTCATTATCCCTAATCATCAGAGAAATGCATATCAAAACCACCGTAAGATATCACCTAATCCCAGTAGAATAGTCCACATCACAAAATACTAAACCTACAAATGTTGGTGTGATGGGGAGAGAAGAGAACACTTTTACATTGTTGGTGGGATTGCAAACTAATACAGCCTCTATGGAAAGAAGTATGAAGAATCTTGAAAGACGTAAATGTAGACATTCCATTTGATCCCACAATGCTTGTACTATGCATCTACTTGGAAGAAAATAAATATCATTTATGGTATTTATAATGATTGGGATATCATTAAATCACAAGGACATTTACACTAGAAACTTTATTGCAGGTCAATTCACAATTGCTGAGATGTAGCAGCAACCAAGTGTCCATAAACCCATGAGTGGGTTAATAAACTGTGGTGTATGTATAGCGTGGAATACTATCTAGCCATAAAAAGATGGTGATTTTACATCTTTTGTGTTTACCTGGAATGAGTTGAAACACATTCTTCTTAATAAAGTATAGTAAGAATGGAAATGCAATTATCCACTGTACTCAATACTAATAAGAAATCAATAGGAAAACTACATGCCCATAGGATGCCCTTTGTTGGATTTATACACAAGTATACTCAAGTGGGTGTATGGGAAAGGAGAAAAACGAAGAAGGGAATAGGGGAAGGAGAAGGAGGAAGGAGAAATTGGTAAGCTCTTACCTCATGGGCACATTGTGAGAGTTTACATCACACCCTCTGGATGAAGGGCTAAACTACAACCTGGGCTTTACCTCAGAAACACAAACAATGTACTTTCATTTGTACTGTCATATTAATCTAAAAAAACAAAACAAAACAAAACACATTCTTCTTAGTAAAATATCGCAAGAATGGAGAAAGAAGTATCCAATGTATTCGATACTAGTATAAAACCAATATATAAACAACTATGCACCCACATGAAAAAAATAATACAAGCAAATTCTCGTGAGGGGGAAGGGAGAAAAGGGAAATGGGAGGAGAGAGGGTGATTGGCAAGTTCTCACCTAATGTGTACGATTTAAGTGTACTCAGATCACACCCTGGGAGAAGGGCTCAACTACCACTTGAACTTTACCTTAGTATACAATGTAACCTAAACAGTTGTACCCTCTTACTAATCAGAAATAAAAAAAAAATAGAAAAAGATAAATTCAGCATAACAATCAAATCCCATAAAATCAGAATATGCATGTGGATGCGTACACATACATCAGCCAAGATCTTTTTAAGAAATATTAAATATCAGGAGTCTTTACACACATTAAGAGTGTGCAAAATTTTACCAGACTCCTATTTTAAATAGTTCTATATATTTAGAAATAAAGGCATAAATTTCCTCATGTCAACCTTAAACTTTAAGAGATAAGATTACCAACAATTTAGTACAGTTTAAGTATAAATATTTATAAGCACATGTACCTACACAGGAAGACTACCTATCATTGACAAATGAGTGATTCTGAAGTCTCTGGAAAAAAAGTGATATTTAAGCTC
This sequence comes from Nycticebus coucang, assembly GCF_027406575.1. NCBI lineage: Eukaryota > Metazoa > Chordata > Mammalia > Primates > Lorisidae > Nycticebus > Nycticebus coucang. Next base: position 91,611,021 of record NC_069804.1, read on the forward strand.
AGTCTCAAAATGGGAAAGCTGGTTAGGAGGTAGTAGTTAGGGGAAGAAAAAGAGTACCCTAACTGCAGTTCTTAACCTGTGGGTCGTGACCTACAGGAACTGTATTAAAGGGCTATAGCATTAGAAAGGTTGAGAATCACTGACTTAGAAGAATAGTATATGGAAGGAATAGTGTGAGGGGACTGCAGAGGAGGCCAAAATCTCTGAAGCACAAGGCGCTATACCCTAAGATTACTAAACATTTCTTTTAGAGCCTCAGGCATCATAATCTTTCTATATAAGTTAATAAATATTGTGTTCAACATTTCTAAACTTTCATTCCCTCAAAAATAAAATGTTTCCGCCATTGTCCTTTCAGTGGGCAAAGCAACCCAAAGTGTATCTTAATAACGATGACTTTGCCAAACTAAATTTGGTGAAGGTGATTATTCCACCAGTGTTACCTGCACATTTTTTCCAAATAGACATAAATACACTCCAGGGATTTATAGCCAACTAAAATATCTAAAATATTCCACAGTATTTCAACTCTGGTTCATACCTCAATTTAGTATTGGAATTGATGCCATTATTTTCCACATCAGCAATTCATTTTCCTTACTTCAATACAAAGGATAGCCATTTATTGTAGTATACATAGATGGTTATTTAAACAGCAGACAGCTGAATTTAAGAATCTCATACTCTAGTTTTAGCAAGTACCCAAGAGTTAAAAGGCAAGATTTTTCAGACCTTAGGGATGTTTTGACTCCTGGCTTATGACAAAAGATTTATCATCAGGAAATCACCAGTGTTAGAAGTTACCTTGGCTACACAGACACACATGAATATGAATATATATGACAGTGATGTTTTACTCATCCTTTGCTGGAAAATGAAATCCAGTTATTTCAAAAGTAAGTTTCCCTATGACCTAATGAATTACTGTTCCTGTTGCTGCCACTGCTGCTACTGCTATAGTTTTAATACCTTACTTAAACAGCATTACCAAGTACTACAATGTTCCACATAAAAAGACTTTAATTTAAAGTTCATGTTCACTTCTTAAATTATTTTTAAATATTTTTAATAAAGCTTTTAAAGATTATTTACATTCTTACTTTGAGTAATATATAAAATGATACATTTTTCTGATCACTCAGGATCCATATGATAGCTGTGAATAACTGCTTTTTGATGCAATAGTTTTCATTTTCTTCCTATGATGTCTGGTGGTCAACTGTTACTTCTACTGTTTGTATGCTTATGTCTTTCAGTCCTTTCTCTCTCTCTGTTGAAGATGTCAGAATTCTGAATACCTCAAAAGTCAGTAAGTTCTGACTTGAAGAAAAGTCTGGTTCATAGATATTTCATGTTAAACGATATACCTATATGATGTAATATTTTATGTACTTTTAATTTCAATAGTTTTGGATAGAGAGCTCATATAGGTAGTGGAAGAGTTAGGGCAATAACCTAGCTCTCTCATTCACAGTTGCTATCTTTTCCATATCTGATATCAGTAGAAGGATTCTTAACTGGAGGTATCTCACTTCCCTGGGCTGGATTTATCCAGTCCCTGTGATATATAGCATATAAAGTTATGCTTATTTTTCAGCTAATGTAATAAATAATAATGATGCTGAAATATTGGTCAGAAGATCCCCACTAATGGCAATAGGTTTTCCTCTTCCTGCCAAAATCCACACAAAAGCAAAAACTCACTTGATACTTGGCACTGATAAATAAATCAATCATCTGAACATTTCAATTATTTCAAATTTTCAGAAAGTATCAATTCCTCTCCTCCCAATTTTACAAAATTAAAATTTAAAACACAGAGTAAGAGATAAATTATCTACTGGGTACAAAATACACTATTTGGGTGACAGGTACACTAAAAGCCAAGGCTTCACCATTATATAATTCATACATGCTGTTCTACACATCCCAAACAACTGAAATTTAAAAACAATTAAAAAATTACATCATATATCTGTACTTTTTAACATCCTGGAATATTTATGAACTAGACTTTTCTTCAAAACATTCTAGGCAAGGCTTTCACATAAAGTGGCTATAGATTTGTGTTTTTTCAAACTCCTTTTAAAGCAAAATCTCAGACGGAATATCAGTATGTAGAAAAAGTAGCTCTACAACCCCCTCAGAATTCCATCCAATATAAGTACATTGTGCTGTAAAAGTCCTGGAGGCACTGTGGAAAGTTAACAGAAGATTTTAGAGCCTGGCCCAGACAGATCCTTACCCTCTGCTTGCAAACTCTGTGGCTTTTCTTAGCTTACATTTCTTCTTCTACAAAATGATGATAATGCTACCTGTCAGCCAGTGTTGCTTTGAGGTTTTGAAATAATGTATATAAAATCCCTAGAACAAAGTTTGGCATATAGTGGGTATTTAGGAAAAAAGAACTATTATAATTATCTCCTCACAACTTTGTTAAAGTTACCTATAATAGTTGGGCAATATGGTTAGTCAGGAAATACAAGATCTAGAAAAAAAAAAAGTCCATAAGTCTCTTGAAAACATTTTACTTTTCTTTATGTATGATTATACTGCTGATAGGCAAAGGACAGAAATTAGCTACGCCTTAATAAGTTACTTTAAAATTTAAATAAGAATTATTAGTGTTAAACATATTCACTGTGTACGTAGAAAAAAATCCTTGCTTTTACTATTGAATTCATGGATAAAAACTCTGTTATATTCGATTCAACACAGAAATTCATATTAGAAATACCACATCCTGCCTCCTTTCTCTGAAGTAGGTGCAAAAACAAGTGAACATAAGTTATCTAAATGCAGTGGGACAGAAGCTATTTTATGCCCAGGGCCAAAAGCAGGATTATGCAATCCCCTGGGCACACAAAAGTAGGAAGTAAGAAAGAGGTGGTAAGAGGAAGGAAATTAAAATGTTCCACTATAAGTTTCCTCAGAATAAAGCAAAAATATCAATACCACATATTGCTTACTCATATGTTTGGTGAGAAGTGGCATTATGCATTCAATTTTCCCCTTCTTCCACTTCTAGTATCTTATTTATCCCTTTTGTGTTTGGAGGAGGTAGAGTTTGGCATTAGAGAATTACAGTGAAGTCGTAAGAACTGAAAAAAACCTCATTTCACTGATGGGAAACTGGAAAATTGAAACCTCAAGATGGATGTCTAAGGAAAAAATGCTGAATACAAGAACAAGGAGGACTTCAAATCTAGAGTAATCTTATTTTACCTCTTTTCATTTTAACTTTCATAGGGAATTGCTCAGAATTGGCCCTCAAAACAGATGAACCATAAATAATCCTTTCATTTAACACTCTTATAAAGCACAATATTCTACTGATTACCCAGGCCATATAATAATGGAGTATCATCAGGTAAATTTAAAATTTAAATTTTAAATATTATTAATGTCTTGGTCAAAATACATCACATTTTTCAACACTAGCAAAAACTCAGTTATTAATATATAACTAATTCTATTTTAGGATTCCTGGTGCCTCACAACATTCATAATGGCTAATAGACATTTTTAAGGAGCTGGCAGTCTTTGCCTATATCAACCTCAGTTATCTGGGGGACTACAAAAGGAAACAAGGATACCAGTCCAGAACTTCCCTCTTTGCACTCTAAGAATATCTTATTATCTACTTCATTGGTTTTTTTTATTGTTGGGGATTCATTGAGGGTACAAAGTTCTTAACATTTCTCAATTTAGAATCCCTTAAAGAAATATGACAGCTGGGCGGCGCCTGTGGCTCAGTGAGCAGGGCGCCGGCCCCATATGCCGAGGGTGGCGGGTTCAAACCCAGCCCCGGCCAAACTGCAACAAAAAAATAGCCAGGTGTTGTGGCGGGCGCCTGTAGTCCCAGCTGCTCGGGAGGCTGAGGCAGGAGAATCGTCTAAGCCCAGGAGGTTGCTGTGAGCTGTGTGATGCCACAGCGCTCTACCGAGGGCAATAAAGTGAAACTCTGTCTCTACAAAAAAAAAAAAAAAGAAAGAAATATGACAGCTATAGTCTTCCTACGAAAATTTATATATTAACATGCAAAATTTGCATACATTCAAGAAATTTATTAAGCCCACAAGTTATATCAAGAATTGTTTTAGCATTCATCTCAGTTAATATGTGCTACCTTGTATTGTTACACATCCCCAACCCTATGTGTCCTGGATCCACTAAATCAAAATCAGCTCAAAGTAGGGGATGAATATTGACACTCTGTGTAGCCATAGCCTGAGAGCATTCATTGTTTAGTTCACAGAAGGGACTCAAATATATGTTAATAATTAATTCTTAATATAAGGTCATTTATTCATTTTGTGTTCACTATGGGCCCAATGCTGTGCAAATAAATGAAAATTCAAAGATGAAAAATAAGAACCCCATCCTCCAGGACCGCACAGTATAATGGAAAAGATTACCATAGTTGAGAGAGGCTAAAATAGAAGGGAAAACAGATGAGGAAAGGAACACAGAGTAGAAACTGCTTGTAAATGGTACTCTCAGATTCCTAGATTTGGTGGTGATGGTATGTTAGGAGATTAGAAAGATAGAAAGCTTCCTGTAAATGAACCATGTTTGAGTTAAGTCCAACAACAATAAAATGAATTATGAGTTAACTAGAAGAGAGGCAAAAACATAAAGAAGAAAAAAAAAGCAGCATAAACTTTAGATATATCCCTTAATTATTTCTCTATTGTTTGATGCCCATAGTTAATCTAATCATAGTTCCTAAACAGTCTGTATATTTTTTTTCCAAAGACAGAAGTCAAAATTACCATGATAATTGAACTGTGTTAACACAGTCTTACACTATAGTAATGGAATTTTTGCTTTGCATTTTAAAAAGGTGGCAAGTATTACTCAAGTTTCAGTTCATGTTAGTTATGAGGTGTGAGTCCGTATGTCTTTCTCCTCTTCTATACCCCAAGGAAAATGTCTGAATTCTACATATTCCGCGTAAGTGAATCAAAAAAATATAATCAGAGGTAGATGGTATTAATTATGTTAAACCTCTAGTTTATTCTGATAGATTAAAGGGAATTAATAAAAGTCCCATTAACTCTGATTGCAGTCAGGCATACTTTTCCGTGAAAGAAAGTTAGTAACCAGTTATCTTGCTATTGGAAATCACATGGGGTAGTATTAGGTAGAGCAAAAATAACTTGATTAGAGTAGGAAACAAAAACACTTTTAAAGTTTTACCTCAAATCCTTCCAAAAGTTCTGGGAAAAGGGATAAGAATTTGTACCCTTTCCTCATATTTAACATGTTCAAAAATTTACAATTTGATAAGTATTCCCATTTCCTCTTATCTTCACAAAAGCTTTGTAAGGTCAGCAGGTCAATCAGTATGTTTTACAGATGAGTAAATCCAGCACAACAGAGACTATCTGACTTCCCCTAACCCACAAATTTCTTAAAAGGAACTTTCCAGCAACCTTCAGGCCATCTGCATCTCAGGAGTGGAGTTGTCAGGACAAACTTGACCAGTATGGAGGAACTTGTGCTCACCTCTTTTGAAAGCCAGCATTTTCCCAGTAACCTAAAAAGAAACATGATACCCCCATCTTTTCATAAGAAAGGGGAAATGCATACACATGGCCAAGACCAATCTAAGATATGCTCTGAGATCAGAGCTATCCAACAGGCTGACCAGCTGCATCTTCCCAAGGCTATGTGAGGAGACCCTACAGAAGCCCTCAGCAACTCTGCGCATACAGGAGACTGCAGGGTCTCTAGGCCTGCAGCAGTTAAGAGAAACTTTTAAGTCTCATGGATTTTGCAAATGTTTTAAAAATAATTGCACAGGGAATTTCAGATGAATGCCTGTGTGGAGCTGGCAGTGGGAGTCTGCAGTGTCACCTCAGGCCCGCTCCTATCCCATCTGTTGGTTTAGTGAAAGGAACCCCAGGAATAGGTGCTCATTGCCCCTCTACAGCCAACCATTGACTGCTTTGGACATCCTGAGGAGACAGGCTAGGAAAGTGAAGAAATCCAGAGAGACTGGCTGAGGCCCTGAAGGCAGACAGGCTGGCCAGGGATGCAGAGAGAAGGAAGAGCCCAGAAGAAATGCTGACGCACAGATGAAAACAGGATGAGGTGGCACTGGTGATTCATGTGGGGTGGCCCTTGCCAGTGTGATTCAGTCTGAGGAGGAGTCCTGAGTTCATGAGCCCATCTTTCAATCCAGACCCTCCTTCCTACTCTGAACTGGAACACTTTGTTATTCCCAAACTGGTCTTATTAAATGCATTTGAAAGACAAAAAAAAAAGGAACTAGGATTAGAAAGTTATTTTTCGACTCATATTCCAGTGTTTTCCTTTTCAATGCTAATATAACTACACTTCCTTTACTATTCTTTAAACAGTAACAAGAAATGGGCCTTTTAGACATCTACCCAATTCATGAAACGAACTCTCTGTATCCCTCCTCAGGAGTTCACATTTTATTCTCGGTTAGTCTTGGCCAGTCCAATACATGATACAACATTAGTAATATTCTCAGTATAGTTGAACAAATTTAGTACTCTCACAGAATATCTTTACATATTTTAGGGTTTACGAAGGAAGGTAAAAGAGCTTTAACATAAGCTATCAAACAAATAGCATTACCCATATTTTATCATTTGCCACGTTTTCATTCAATAATAAGATACCAAGTTACTCTGTTTTCTATAATACCAGCTCCTGGAATAAGAAGGAACTACAGTGACACTTTGGATGTGAAAAATAATTTTACCCATCTCTAGTTCTTGCTTCATATAGCTTGATTCTAAATCCTGACCTCATTGCTCAGGTGCAACTAATAAATTTTAGCTTTGAAGAACTATCAGTTTCTTCGCGTGTTAAAGCAGACAATTACCAATCAAGCAATCATATTAGTTTGGAGGGCTGCTATTAAGAATTTTACATCATTACCAGTCACTTCTGTCCAGAAACACCAAGAAGTACAGTTCGATAAAAGCTATTTGTCTTTGCATGACATTCAAAGGCGACACCTCTGCATGAAACCTTTGGCAAACGCCTGTTGCCAGGCCTCCATTCTCTCACGGTTTCCCAACAATTTCAAAGAGGACAAATTCCCTAAAGGACACGTAAGAGAAGCACTTGATGAGGGAGGGTTTGCACTGAATAATCTTAAATCAATGTCGTGACTCCCCCGCCCTTCCCAAAGCAGTCCCACAGAAATTCCAGGATGGCAGCCACTAGTAGATAAACAAAAACAAAGAAAAACAACAACTTCACAAGAGACAAAGAAAAAAAAAAGCAAAACTGCTGGAGCCGACCAACTTGTGTTAGTGTCCTTAAGCCTGCACAATTGAACTAAAAAGGCCAGGTGCCTGCCATGGCCCCAGCCTCTCCGGTTCCCTAGTTCCCTAAGCAGCTTTTTAGACAAGAAAGGATATCGTCCACATTCAACGTGGTCCCACGACTTCTCTTGGAAGTCTATGGGCCGGGCATCAGCATGGGTCCAGTGAGGTAGCCCATACAGAGTGAGGTGCTAGTCTAGAACAACACCACACGCCTGACCGGTTTGTTCCAGTCCCACTTCCTGTTTCAGGTCTCAGCCTTTGGTGGGCGGGGGTGGGGGGTGGGGGGGTGCTCCGCTGGGTGCAGCCGAGGGGCGGGGCTAGAGAACATCAAAATGGCGGCTGCGAGAAGGGGCAGTTAGGGTGGGCTCCAGACGCTTGGGGGCGTAAGGAGACTCAAGGACAAATGATTATGCCCCTCCCCTCCAGTCCTTCACGTGCACCTATTCTAGCCTCGTGCCTAACGGTTTTTGTCACCCACTTAACCTAGTTCCTACTTTTGTTGCCCTCGGAACTCTTCTCAACCTTCCCCCCCCACCTCTTCTCAGATTTCACACTATCCCTGGACTCTGACCTGTGTTCTCAGAGCTTTAAGTCTTAACGGACGAAGGAAAAAGGTATAAGGCTTTTAAAATACTTTAAAAATTGTAATTGTATAAAGTGAGGACCCAAGGGTTTAAGCACGGTTGGTTGAGATGTGAAGTTCCCTTGAGATTTTAGAAAGGATCATGATCCTTAACATTTAAGGCTACATGAGGAAGACAGAAAAAGTAAAACTAGACATAAGAGGTGAAGTTTCCGTGAAATATATATTCATACTCACAGGTGTTTTTTTACAGTACATGGTGTAAAATATGAAAATCATTTACTAAATATCTCTAAACTGTAATGGAGAAACGTGTTAATTGAAATAATAGTGGCTGGGAGAGGGGCTGGCGTTTTATACGTGACATTAAAATGTTGGAGATTAATTTATTAGACACTATGGCTTTACAGAAGAAGGATAGATCATCCTTGGCGTTGTCACTGCATTTCTGTTCAAAACTCTTGGAAATTCCAAGGAAGACCTAAGATATTTAACTTTGGAAAAAAAAATAGCAAAAATATGTTTGTACTGAGGAATTTAATAAATTTGGCATTAAATTTTTTCTCATCTTTAAGATGTGGGGAAAAATTGTTTCAATATGTGAATGAACTTTTTATCTTTAGAATTGTTCCATTTTGAACTAAAAAATGAATCTAAAAGCTACTTTTATGTTAATGACAATTGATGGTAGGCTTCAAACCATTACCTAATTGTAAATCCTCCGTGCTGGAAAAACAAACTTTGGAGTTCTTAGCAAGTACAATTGGGAAACCACGTCCATAGGCAAACCTGTATTTTTATCTCACGTTATATTTGAGAATCTATGCTCACTTTATAGAAACTGATAAAACTTAGCAGATTTTTATCAGTATTTTGTCAGTTTCCATATTAGATAAACAATTATATTTCATTGTTAGAGAACTTTTTTGTTTTAAAGGTAAAACTTTTTTTTTTTTTTTTTTTTTTTTTTGTAGAGACAGAGTCTCACTGTACCGCCCTCGGTAGAGTGCGGTGGCGTCACACGGCTCACAGCAACCTCTAACTCTTGGGCTTACGCGGCTCACAGCAACCTCTAACTCTTGGGCTTACGCGATTCTCTTACCTCAGCCTCCCGAGCAGCTGGGACTACAGGCGCCCGCCACAACGCCCGGCTATTTTTTTGTTGCAGTTTGGCCGGGGCTGGGTTTGAACCCGCCACCCTCGGCATATGGGGCCGGCGCCCCACTCACTGAGCCACAGGCGCCGCCCCAGGTAAAACATTTTTTAAGAAAGATTTTCCCTAGAGACATAATATTTTTTTCTTTTTATTAAATCATAGCTGTGTACATTAATGTGATCATGGGGCACCATACACTGCTCTTCCAAAAAGAAATCCACATATAAACCACAACAATTTGTTAAAATTTAAGCATTTACATGTATTGTATAAAGATTAAGTTCTTAAAGTTATATGACTGGAACCTGTAAGAATAAGCCTTTTAAATGTGTTTTTAAAATATTTTTGCATATTGTGGAATTTCTTAAGAGACATCTTTAGAATAGGATCAGTTTTTCAGTAGAATTAGGATCCAAAGATACTTGTTCGGTTAGGGTAGTTGCGAATGTCCATCTTGAGTAAAAAATGAATACATAACCGTTGCTAACCATTTAGAAGATTAAGAAGATTTTATTTTAATAGGTTATGAGCTTAAATTGACTCCAATAATTACCTTCATATTTTGTCTTGGGTATCTGATTTTTTAAAGCTTGATTTAGAATCTTTTGTAATGTATGAGCAGTAATAACACTATATGAACTACCTGTGTTGTAACTGCTGCTATTAAAAATAAATTAAGAGCAGCACTGTTAGCTCAGTGGGTAGGGCGCCAGCCACATACACAGAGCCTGGCAATTCGAACCTGGCCAGGGGCAGCTAAAACAACAATGAAAACTGCAACAACAACAACAAAAATAGCTGGGCACTGTGACGGGTGCCTATATCCCCAGCTACTTGGGAGGCTGAAGCAAGAGAATCACTTTAAGCCCAAGAGTTTGAGGTTGTTGTGAGCTGAGACGGCACAGCACTCTACTGAGGGTGACATAGTGAGACTCTGTCTCAAAAAAAAAAAAAAAAAGAAAGAAAGAAAAAATTGGGTGGCGCCTGTGGCTCAGTGAGTAAGGTACTGGCCCCATATACTGGAGGTGGTGGGTTTAAACCCGGCCCCGGCAAAAAAAAAAAATTAAAACCTGTTCAAATTATAAACTTTTTATTTTATAGAAAAATACAAAAAGAAAAGACAATGTAACATTGTAGGTGTTTTATTAAATATCGAACACTTATAAAATAATATTTGTAAAATATGTGTACAAAACAAAAATCAATATAGCAGGTACACACACTTGGGACCTATAACCCAATTTAAGAAAAAAGAACACTATGATTTCATTTAAATTCCCTATGTACTCCTTTCTAATCATATTTTTTTCCTTTCCTCTTTAGAGGCAACTGTCCTTAATCTATGTATACATAATTTTCTTGTTTTTTTATTATAGTTTTACTATAATATTTACATTTCTAAACAACATTATTTAATGTTTCATGCTTTTGAACTTTGTGTAAATTAAATCACATACTGTTTTTCTTCTGTAACTTGCTTTTGCAACTTACCATGATTTTTTTTTAATTTTCCAATATTTTATTAGGCATTTTTGTAAACATACAGTCCAGCTTAAAGAATTATACAGTGATCAGCCATACACTCACCACATACATTTCATAATTTTTGTGTTCTTCATATGTAGGGAATCATCATGTTTCTTAACCATGTTATTGTATGTAGTTACGGTTTATTCATTTTTTGCTGTTCTAGAGTATTTCACTATATGACTGTATCATAATTTATCCATTCTCCTAATGACATGTATTTGGGTTGTTTCTAGATTCACATTGCCTCTTATAATATATTAGTTTTAATATAACATATACTCTGATTATGAACACTTAATATCAATAAGTTATCTTAGTCCCCTGAATATTTTAGGATGAAATCTAGATATGTTTATTTTATCATAGTAATGATTGAGGTTAACTTTTAAAGCATCAAATGCCTTTAAAAGTATATTTTTACTCTCTCACTCTAGGCACAATCATTCATTATTTCATTGTTTGTTATATTTATTCATATTTCTTATTGTTTTGGATTATTTGAGGCCTTGAGTTTGTTTCTGCCCCACCCAGCAGATGCAGCAATAGCTCTTACCCTGTCTTACCTAAATAGCCATAGGATAATTTAGATATAAAGAACCAATATAGTATCTTAAGTTAACTTAGTAACTATTGAATATGTTAAAGTTTGAAATCAACAAAGCTAATGTGGTAAATTTTTAAAATTCCCCAGGAAATTGAGTTATGTTTATGATTAATAATGCCTATTTCTATAAATGAGTTGCAATCCAGTGTTTTTCAAAGAACAAACTTTTAAAGTTAAAAGGGGTACATGTGAAATTTACTAAATGTAGAATATAAATGTCTTAACACAATAACTAAGAAAATGCCAAGAAAGTTGTGTTAACCAGTGTGATGAAAATATGTCAAATGGTATATAAAACCAGTGTATGGTGCTCCAGGATTGCATTAATGTACGCAGCTATTATTTAATAATAAATAAAGAAAGAAAGAATAAAAAAATCTAAACCATGTTGTTGCTTTTTTTTTTTTTTCTTTTATGTGTGTGGTAGGGTTTTGCTCTGTAGTCCAGACTAGTGTACGGTGGTACAATCTTAGCACACTGCAATCTCAACCTCCTGGGCTCAAGTGAGTTTCCCATCTTAGCTTTCTAAAGGGCTGAAAGTATGAGTGCATGGCCCCCCTATACCCAGCTAATTTTCTTTCCTTTCCTTTTTTTTTTTTCTTTTAGAAAGGGGAGTCTTACTATGTTGCTCAGGCTGTTCTTGAACCCCTGGGCTCAAATGATTCTCCTGCCTTGGATTTGTAAAGTGCTAGGATTACAAATGTGAGCCACTGTTCCTGTTTCCATTTAATTTCCATTATTTAATTATTATTACTTTTGTCAATTTTTATCATCTTTTAGGAACAAATGATTTTAATTTGATTAAAAAATTAAATGGCCAGTATGGTTAAACTATCACTGAAGAGAAAAGAAAGGAGTACACCAGAAATGAGAATGGTGTAGCATTATATATGTAGTATTTTTCAGATTTTAGGTTTTTTTTCTAAAAATGCACCTGGTCACCTCTATGGATTCCGATAGAGTGAATTTGGATTGGGACCAAAACAGGAGTCTGTATTTTGCTTTCAATTGCATACTAGAAGTGAATATTCTAATATAGAGTCATATATATATAATAGCTTCATTTGCATGGAAATGTTTTCATTTTGTTTACAAAATGTCTCATATACATAATTTCATTTGGTACCTAGATAATCTGAGGTAACCTTCACAGGCATTTTCATCTTCTTTTTATCCATTTTTTAAAAAAAAAACAAAACAGAAAAACAACAAAATCCAATGCTGAGAGAGATTCTTTGATTTGCCTAAGCAAGTTCTGAGCAAATGGAGTAGGTATTCATCCAAGATCTCCTTGGTTCTCAGTTCAGTACTTTTGAATGTGTATAGCAGATTGACAAGGAGGAATCACAAATAACAGTACTTCTGTTGCTTGCTTTCAGGTATCCATTTAGTGTAAGAGTAAAATGAGGAATTATTTCTGGTCTTTCTGCTTTCTGTATGTATAAATAGATTCAGTTTTCTAGAGATCCTAGAGAGGTATAAACTGAGGTTCTTTCTTAAGACTTTAAAATTTCTGCTTTGTCAGGAAACCTTTTTAAAACTTGAATTATCAAAATGAATTTTTATTTTGTTATTACCTGTGCTGATTCCTTCTTCAATGGTGATGTGGTAAAAAAAAAATGAAGAATTTGCTATTATTATTTTTTCCCACTTTAGGATGCTTTCAAATGATTTTTGGGAGCTGTATCATTCAGAAATACTTTAATGTCGGCATAAATGCTCAGACAATCTCATTTTTAATAAATCTTCCTTATCTCTATTATTTTACTATCTAGGAGCTGTTTGAAGAAAACTCATAAAGGAAGAAAGAATGAAAATAAAAGACTTTTATCAGAAGGGTAGGTGAAGGCAAGGTAAAAAAAAAAAAAAAAAACAGCTCTCTTAAAATTCTGTTATTCTGTACTCCTGTATCCCATTTTATTGACCTTACAACCTACAGATGTAATTGTAGATACTGCTTTTATTTACCATTACTTTCTTATTACTCTTTATCCTATATTGACTCTGGATTCTCAAATTGAAACTCTGTCATTCATTCACGTGGTTCTTATTACTTTATCTAGTTAGAACAGAGCCTAGCATGATTTATAAATTTCTCAAAATGTATCACAGCACACTTAAACATATAATTAAACTTCCACGACACACTTAAATTATGCTGATCAAAAAACAAATCAGTGAAAAGAGGAGTATACTTACTCTTCTTAAAATTTCCTTTCAAACTAATTTAATTAATGATCTTTAAAAATTTTGTGGCACACATAAGATTCTCTCATGGCACACCATTTGAAAATCACTGCCCTAGATACCTGTAGCATCTCCCTACCCAAGTTGTGACAAGCTAAATATCCTCTAGAGGACAAAATAGGCTACAGTTAAGAACCATTTATCTAGCTCTATCATCACCTAACAGTACCTTTACATTATTAAACCAATAGACAAACAATGGTAGGTAATAGTTATGAAAATATCTTTCAGCCTATTTTTGTTTAAGGAATAACCACAACAAGAGCAAAACAACAATGTTATCTCTAACTTTGTCCACCACTTTACTAATGGTAAAGTTAGAATCCAGAAAGGAAAATTTGAATTCATCATAAGATTTTTTTACGTTGGAAAGAAAGAGTAAAAAGAACAGGGCATTTGCTGTCCTTCATTTGTGTCTCACTGTGCACATTTGCAAGAATTTTCTAAGGTATATACTGGAAGTGTAACTACTGGGGCATAAGGTAGAAATGACTATTTTAAGACAAAATGAATGCTATTTATATATTAAAAGGTTTTACAAATGAATATTCAGGGCAGTGCCTGTGGCTCAAAGGAGTAGGGTGCTGGCCCCATATGCTGGAAGTGGTGGGTTCAAACCCATCCCTGGCCAAAAACTGCAAAAAAAAAAAAAAGAAGATTCAGAAAGGAGTTAAATTTTCATGCATTTTATGGAAGAACTGGCTTTATTTGAGATTGGTGCCTTAGAAGTCAGACATGCCTGCTTATTTCAATAAGAGTTCAGTCAAATATTGATTGCCTACTGTGTGCTCAGCATTTTACTACTGACAGATCAGAAACACAGAATACTGAGCTTAGTGGACTACGTGTCTGATTCAAATGGCTTTTATTATGCTCTTAGAAAGAAAGACTACAGGACAAGATCAGCGTATCAGACAAAAGTCTGCAAAGTGTACATTTATCAGGTTAATTGCTTGTTTGATTTGCACATTCCTTGTCTAGAAGTTTTATCTTATGTGTCTATCCTCTCTGAACTTCACAGTTTTGAATACAATTGTTGGTAAGTTTTAGCTGAGGTATACTGAAAGATAGCATTTCCATGTGTATAATTATTTTCTAAGATAAGTTTTAGAAAAGGCATGTGAAGATATAGAGCAAAAATATATAATTTACTATATCATGAAACTAGAATAAAGGATACATTCAATTAAAGGACAAATTGAAAATAAGAATTTATGAAAAAAATTAGAATTATAAGAATCCAATCCTATGGATGCTCTTTGCCCTAGATTATGGCAACTTATTCTAATGATACTTCTTAGACTTTTCATTTTAACCACAATTATGGTCACTTTGACCACAATTATGTCTCAAATTCTATTTTTGGCCCCCCAAAAGCTTAAAATTTTATTTAACAAAAGATTATGCACCTCAGCTGCATGAGAGTAAAATTAATGAGTATCAATAATAACTGTGTTCTAATGACCCATCTTGATTTGTTTGTTTGTTTTTCTCCAGTCATAAAACAGCTTCTGATGACAGGTCCATTTTTAAGTCTGGTACCAAGCCAAAGTTGAATCAGAACTGGGTAATTATCTAGACTACACAGAAATTAATAACCTTTTATTTCCTCTTTTTTTCTTTTGAATTTCAGTAGATTTAGGGGGTAAGAATGTGGTTTTGTTACATGGATGTATTATGTAGTGGTGAAGTCTGAGCTTTTAGTGTATCCATCACCCCAATAGTAGTGTACATTGTGCCCAATAGGCAATTTTTTATCCCTCATCCCCCTCACAACTCCCACTTTATGAGTCCCAAATTTCTATTAATTCACTCTTTAGATACATGCATACACCTAGTTTCACACCCACTTGTAAGTGAGAACACAGGGTAATTGATTTTCTGTTCCTGAGATACTTTACTTGGGTTAATGATCTCCAGATCTATCCAAGTCGCTGCAGAAGACATTATTTCATTGTTCTTTATGGCTGAGTTGTATTTTATGGATAATGTACCACATTTTCTGTGTCCACTTATTGGTTGATGGACATTTAGGTTGAATCCATATCTTTGCTATTGTGAATTATGCTCCAATAAACATATGATTGTAGGTATAATTTTCTATAAAGACTTCTAATATTTATTAACAGAATAAGAAATATTATCTTAGAAACACTCTTTGAAAATTACATTAATAAAGTGTGATTTTAATAAACAGTTGTTCAACTCTATAGAGAACAAGAAAAAAGATTATGTACATGTATTTGACAAGTATATCTCCAGTCTGAGTTCTTTCTTCTGTTTAAAATAATAGTATTTTTTTTTCTGTTACTGTTCCTCCTCCTTTCTACTTTCATTTTGTGCCTTTTAAAACTAATTTCCATACTCGTGGCCAGTAGAACTTTGGATAGTTTAAAGTCAACTTTATCAAGGAAACTCAGGCTTAACTTATTTTCTATATTTTAGACCTAGAGTAGGGTCTATTGGAGTTAATAGAATGCAGTACTTTTAAGATAAATATTTATCTAATAATTTCATATTACACAAAGGGCTTCCTAGATATGCAATCATATCATCTGCGAAGAATGACGGTTTGATCTCCTTTGATCCTATTTGGACACCCTTGATTGCCTTCTCTTGCCTGATTGTGATGGCTAAGACTTCTATTACAGTGTTAAAAAGCAGTAGAGACAATGGCAACCTTGCCTGGTTCCTTATCTAAGTGGAAATGATTTCAATTTTACTCCATTCAATACAATATTGGCTGTGGGTTTTCTGTAGATGGCTTCTATCAGTTTAAGAAATGTTCTTTCTATACCTATTTTCTTAAGCATTCTGATCAAGAAAGGATGCTGGATATTATCAAAAGCTTTTTCTGCATTAATTTAGAGAATCATATAGTCTTTGTTTTTTATTTTGTTTATGTGATACATTATATTTATGGATTTATGTATATCGAACCATCCTTGGGACCCTGGGATGAAACCCACCTGGTCGTGATGTATAATTCGTTTGATGTGTTGCTGGATCCTGTTTGCTAGGATTTAATTGAATATTTTTGCATCAGTATTCATTAGAGATACTGGTTTATAATTTTCTTCTCCTGTTGGATCTTTTCTTGGTTTGGGAACCAGGGTGATATTTGCTTCATACAATGTGTTGGGAAGTATTCCATCTTTTTCTGTGTTTTGGAAAAGGTTAAGTAATATAGGTACTAGTTCCTCTTTAAAGGTTTGGTAGAATTCTGATGTGAAGCCATCTAATCATGGGATTTTATTTTGGGGGAGATTTCTTATAGATCATGCTGCACTGCTGGTGGGAATGCAAGCTATTACGTTCCTTTTGGAAAGAAGTTTGGAGAACTCTCAGGGATCTAAATGTAGACCTGCCATTTGATCCTGTAATTGCTCTACTAGGTGTATATCCAAAAGACCAAAAATCACTTGGCAACAAAGATATTTGCACCAGATTGTTCATTGCAGCTCAATTCATAATTGCCAAGTCATGGAAGAAGCCCAAGTGTCCATTGACCCATGAAAGGATTAACAAATTATGGTATATGTATACCATGGAATACTATGCAGCATTAAAGCAATATGGAGACTTTACATCTTTTATGTTTACATGGATGGAGCTTGAAAATATTCTTCTTAGTAAAGTATCTCAGGAATGGAAAAAGAAATATCCAGTGTACTTAGTACTACTATGAAACCAATTTATAATCATTCACACTTTCATATGAAAGATGAATCATAAATACAGCCCAGGATGAAGGAGGGAAGGGAAGGAAGATGGGAAGTGGGGGTGGTTCCATAGAGGGAGGGTTAATGGTGGGACCACACCTATAGAGCATATTGCAAGGGTACAAGTCAAATCTATCAAGTATAGAACACAAATGTCTTAACACTGTGATTAAGTAAATGAGGTGTAAGCTATGTTAATTAGTACAATGTAAGCACTCCAATTTGTACAAATAATCAACACACTGAATCCCACAAAGGCATAAATGTTTTTATGATCTATGTATATATGACTTAATAAAAAAATTAAAAAATGGGCTTATACCAGGTGCATAAGTGCATTAAAGTTCAGATACCACATGATTTTTTATATTTACCAGAAGCCTATCAACTTCTGACAAGGTGACATCTAGAAATTTGATACCAAACATTCAGAGTGGTACAATCACTGCAGCATCCCAGTCAATAACTTTAGTTATCACATACATTATTACTTTTTTATGTGCATACCTTATTTATTCAGTTGGTTTATAATATTCTTTAGGACCAAGTCATTTTATTCCTTATATGACTTTTGATCCCTTGAACCAACAGAGCTCATTGCAGTAGTTGAAACTTAATATGATTGTTAATGTTTATTAGATTTATTGCTTTTTAAATTAGAGCTATTTTTTAAATTCAGAGATAGAGATGTCTTTGTATCCAGTTATTTTTACTGTAACTTGGAGAAATAAACAAATGTTTTGGGAATAAAGAATTTTCAAAAAATAAATGGTTTAAAAGAGAAGAAGATAAATTTTTAATTTATTTTCAGCAGCCAAAAATGTGTGTTAAAATCATCTTTTCCTCAAGTGAATAAGAATGAGCTGTCTAATACAAATAGGAGAGTATTTATGTTTAAACATATTAAATGTCTATGAGATCAGTCAGTAACTGAGCATGATCATCTTCAAACAATATGATCAGTGTAAAATACTCTGTTATGAATCTTAGGTTTCTTTGGGCTAATAATGATAGCAAATTAACCAATTGTGGTGCTAATGAAATTGTTCCTGATTTTCTGACTCTGTTATGAGTGTTATAATTGCAAGTTACTGGACTGATGGTCCTGTAATATTATATATTATTATATATATTATATATTAATATATATTATTAAATATATATTTGAGTACCCTTCTTGTTAGAATACTTTTTTAAGATAAATGTATTTTCCCCAATACAAAAGAGGATTTTCATTGTGAATAGTTAAAATAAGCTTACAATACTATGTAGTTAAGTATTACAGGAGTAAGTTGGGTTTTATTATTATTAATTTCATATGAAGCATTTAAGTGATATAAATATGAAAAGAACTTTTAAAATACTTTCTCTCCTTATAATAGAACAGAACAAGAACTATCTTGAAGCTTATAATCATGGAAAAAATAAGATCAGATACTTCAAAGAGATAACACAGAGTTTTTGTTAATCAGTTTTTTTTTTTTTTTTAAGAGACAGAGTCTCACTTTGTCACAGCTCACAGCAAACTCCAAGTCCTGGGCTTAGATGATTCTCTTGCTTCAGCCTCCTGAGTAGCTGGGACTACACATGCCTGCCACAACGCCTGGCTATTTTTTTGTTGCAGTTTGGCCAGGGCTGGGTTTGAACCCTCCACCCTCAGTATATGGGGCTGGCGCCCTACCACTGAGCCAGAAGCGCTGCCGAGATAACACATATTTTATTATAACCAATAGTTTACCTTTCTACATGAAACTGACTATGGTTTTAATTTAATTTTGGGAAATTTTCTTTGGAGAAAGGTTCTTTATATAATTAATATTGTCCTAATAGTCAGGAGATACCTTTGTTGAATCTAATCATTCAATCAGTTGCACATATACCTTTTATTCTTAAAAGGTATTTCAGGAAAAAGAAATGTAGGACATGAATCTCATTCTCAAAACAAGTCATAATTCAGATCAAACTGGCATATATTAAACAATTAGAGAATATTAAGAAGTTATAATTCAGTCATAGTGATCAAACTGGCATATATTAAATAATTAGAGAATATTAAATGTTAACTTTGCAGTACTGGCTCTAAGAAAGAAGCAGTGTTTACTAGAACATTTAAGTTTTCATGGAAGAGGCCAGACTTGAAAGATTTAAATAGGCTACTGGGGAAATAAAAGCATTTTCAAATAGATAGAATAACTGGATTGAATATACAGTGTAAAGAGTAGTACCTATTAAAACTCTTAGGATATGTGTGTATAGGTTGAGTGAACAACTCTAGCTATTAACTGGGAGATTATTTATATAATTAAATGATGTATTTACTATTTATTTCATAGCATATATTCACTGTCAAAACCAGTATTAATCAAATATCAAGGATAATATCTTAGTAATATGATCCTAGTTTACTTAAGTAGCAGAGTCACACTAAAGATGGCAACTTGTTCAGAGTTATGTGATAATAAGAGAGTTTTATAGGTTTCAGAACAAGATTAGTGAGATTAATAAATCATTTGTCCCCTGTTTATGAGTTGTCATTTATGGAATCATTACACTATTTTAATGCATAAACAAACACAAATAATTAGGGCTTTTACTGTATTACACAGGTACACAATCATCTTTTATCTTTGCACTTAATATAGCCCAAGACAATGATGCTATGGTAAGATTTCCTTATCACTAACTCGATGGGCAGACAATTAATTGGCAATTTACAAGTTGAGATTAAAATTTAAGTTGTTAATATCAAAAAGCATCTTCTTTTTTACTTATTTCTTTGAATAAATTTTAAATTGCTACTATCTTCTTGGATGAGTGGTCTAATAAGGGAGTAAAATAGAACCCAATTTAGGCATTTGAACCAAAAGAAGCACTATTTTGGTTCTAGTTTGGAAGAATATTTTGATAAGTTGTCTTAGACATTGATAATGTTAATTCCTATTCAAACTGGCTAACTATATATGACTTAAATCAAAATTTTGACATAAACAAAATGAATTTTGGGTTTACTCTAATCTAGACCTAGACATTTTTTGGTGAATTATGAAAATTATTTTTCTTAAAGTTCTTGGTCTGAAGAAGTACTAAGAGGGTTGTAGATTATTGTTATTTACACATGACATGGGAGAAGAATGGTGTGTGGTATTTGATAATCTATTCAAAATGATTATAGAGTAGCAGCTATGCTTCTCTTGATATTTGTGACAAAGGCTTGTATCCTTTGTATCGTTGAATATTTTTAATAAAGTTTAAACCAAGGAACCCCTTCACTAATAACTGTATATATTGAAGCCAAATTGAGAACTGTAATAAAGATAGTTTCACATAAAGCAAATTACTTCTGTGCAGTATTCTCAGTATAGCTGACTTTGTCTTTGTAGAGGAGAATCATAAAAGTTAGAGATGGTAAGGCTCTTAAAGATCTAGTCCAATGCTTTCATTTTACAGGGAGAGAAATTGAGGTTAAAGTGATCAGGTAACTTGCTAAGTCCCATATACAGTATTAGGATCTAAATTTCCTCCCTTCCAATCTAATCTTTTTCTTTATACTATATTTCTTTTTTATTTTCTTTTATATCAGCAATATTCTTTAGGATATATTTCTTAAGTGATTTCAAGTTTGTTATTAAAAAAGTGCTAGTCCAAGTATATTACCATCCTATCATACACCAGAAATTCTCAATTTTCATAATACTTACGTTATCCAGATTTAATATTTCCAACAGGAATAACACATTATGGCCAGCAACTTTTCAGCATGAATTTCTGTATCAGGGACTAAAAATCTAGAGGAGCTGGAGCACAAGTAAGTTTTTATATATAAAGGAAAAAGGAAAGGTACAGAATATGCAGTGTTGCATAGAAAGTACAGACTTGGGAGGGAGATTACACCTTGAAACCTCCCTACAAGTAGGAGTGGGACAGTGAAAGAGAAGACAGTAGTGTCCAGAAATGGGAAGAACAGGTAGTGTAGCTCTGAAGACAAAGTTCATTTTCTTCTCAAATATGTCAGGAGGTAAATTTTGATTTTAAGACAAGAAAGTAAAAAAAAAAATGAGTGTTTTACCATGAATATATGAAATAAAATTATAACTAATAAGGTAATTGTAACTTCAGTCGGTATTATATCATTTTAATAGTTCTTGTTTTAGTTTGGGCTGAACAACAGACATAATATGATATAGTATAATGTTACAGATGTGTAACATATCATTAATTATTGTACATATATATTGACACATGATGAAAATGTGTTATCTGAAAAAAAATGAATAGTAAAATATTTTATTACAAATACTGTCTAAAAAATAGTACCTTTTTCTGACAAATTCTGTGGCAGAAGGTTCAGGGGAAAACTGAGGGGTGCTACGTGTAGAAACGTAACAGTATATGAGTGACTTTTTTTAAGCGATAGACATGGATGAGATTCCACTATAAAGGGCTAAATACAGATCAAACTACCCAAACAGCAGAGTAAGTTCTGAATTCTAGATTAAACATACATTTAGACTAGCTGCTTGATATTAAAGAGCCTGCAGTTTGTTTTGTATTTTTATATTTATTTATTTTTACTAGATCTTTCAAAGGAATGGACCCCTGAGTTATTTATTTTGTGACCTTTGCAGTGGACTTTTTTGTCACTTCCCGTGTTATACGTTACATCAGATTTCTTCTATTTTATTTATAATAAAAGTATTAAGAGTTATTTCCTAAAGGAGAAAAACTTAATGTCTCTAAGAGTGCACAATTGTGCTTCCAAAAATAAAGGGCACAACTAATTGTGTAGGCAAAGTCTTAGAGAAATTAAAAAAGGTGTATTTACAATATAATTTCATGTAAGTGATGGAGGCTACTGCATTTTAGTTCTCTATAGCAGGATGAGTCTCATATATGCACATTTATATTTTCTTTTTTTAAGAAAAGGGGGATATGCGGTCTTTTTATGTTTAAGCAATCCTTTCCCCATGTAAATTACCATATATTTTAACCATATGGGTCTTTATATATTGTTTCTATAGACTCTAATATGATTGGAAAATAAGTGTGATCTGTAACTGAATGGTATGATCTATATGACGGAATCTGTAATAAATGGTGCCAGGGATGTCCAACCAGCAGTGAGTGGGCTGCATGCCAATTGAGGCCTATTTTGATTATCTGTGGTATTGGATATCAAAGAAGTTATGCATGAACCTTTTTTCCTACTAATCAGCTTTTTTTTTTTTTTAGTATTTGTGTATTTAATGTGTGGCTCAAGACAACTCTTTTCCTTCCGATGTGTGGTAGGAAAAAAAGAGAAAAGGTTGGATACCCCTGGGCCTAACTTAATGAGTGAGAAAAAGGAGACATATTCTATTGAAAAAAAAAATATATATATATGTTTACACTGGTTTGGTTCTCCTTTTCTTTCCCCTTGGCTCTGATGTAAGTTCAAGGAATACATAGCGTCAGAACATGTTAAATATGTATATAACCAAAGATATATTTCACTTACAAAACAAAGTTACCTATCTTTGCTTATGTTACTGGTTAGCAAAAGAATTGAATGGTAAAAAATCTTAGTCTCGTCTGGCTTCTTCTTGTTGGTTTTCAACTTTCTCCTTAATTTCATTGTTTTTCCATTCATATTCTTAATTCCATTTCTATCATTTTAGCAATTTCCTTGTGTTTGGCGTCCACTACTCCACTGTTGTCCCCTGAGATGTCAAACTATTGTTTTTTCACATTGCCAGATTTGTTTTTGCTGGTTTCTTCTCATCTTACTCCTTTTTATCTTGGCTCAGGGCAATAAATTTGCAGGGCACCTGATGTCCTTTGCTGGGAACATTCCTGCTTAATTATAAAAGAGTGAGGGGCCTATATGGCTTTTTTTTTCCCTATTCTGCATTGTTGAGATGGCAGGGCAGGTGCATGTTTACTAAAAGCTTGTAGTGCAGCTGTTATGTTGTGTTTCATCCACCTCTGATGCCACAGTTCAAGCCTGTGCTGACTGATGTTTGTGCAGGGTGGTGTTTTGTTTCCAAGTTTGTTGTAGAATGTTCAATATTCTGTGTAAGACCTCTCCACGGAGGCTGGCAATGCAGGAGTTGTTCTGCCTAGGGTCTCCCTGCAGAGCTGACAGTGGCAGCAGACTGAGGTTATCTAGGCAGTGGTTGTAGGCACTGGAATTGTGGGCATTTGCACTAATCATGTTGAGGTATAGTGGCAGCTTCTGACTGGGGTTCTGTGGTGGGGTATTGGACCTTAGGGCAGTTCTGCCCTCACAGCGGCCAGTGGTGGAGATGCAATTGCCTTAACTTGTATTTTATTCTGCTATAAACATTGCTTTTCTGTGTCCTTGGCAGGCTTATAATACGTTCTTTGTTTTTTTTTTGTTTTTGTTTTATTTATTTATTTATTTATTTATTTATTTTTTGTTGGGGATTCATTGAGGGTACAATAAGCCAGGTTACACTGATTGCAATTGTTAGGTAAAGTCCCTCTTGCAATCATGTCTTGCCCCCATAAAGTGTGACACACACTAAGGCCCCACCCCCTCCCTCCGTCCCTCTTTCTGCTTCCCCCCATAACCTTAATTGTCATTAATTGTCCTCATATCAAAATTGAGTACATAGGATTCATGCTTCTCCATTCTTGTGATGCTTTACTAAGAATAATGTCTTCCACTTCCATCCAGGTTAATACGAAGGATGTAAAGTCTCATTTTTTTTAATGGCGGAATAGTATTCCATGATGTACATATACCACAGCTTGTTAATCCATTCCTGGGTTGGTGGGCATTTAGGCTGTTTCCACATTTTGGCGATTGTAAATTGAGCTGCAATAAACAGTCTAGTACAAGTGTCCTTATGATAAAAGGATTTTTTTCCTTCTGGGTAGATGCCCAGTAATGGGATTGCAGGACCAAATGGGAGGTCTAGCTTGAGTGCTTTGAGGTTTCTCCATACTTCCTTCCAGAAAGGTTGTACTAGTTTGCAGTCCCACCAGCAGTGTAAAAGTGTTCCCTTCTCTCCACATCCACGCCAGCATCTGCAGTTTTGAGATTTTGTGATGTGGGCCATTCTCACTGGGGTTAGATGATATCTCAGGGTTGTTTTGATTTGCATTTCTCTAATATATAGAGATGATGAACATTTTTTCATGTGTTTGTTAGCCATTCGTCTGTCATCTTTAGAGAAGGTTCTATTCATGTCTCTTCATCTTACAACCACCTAATCTACGATAAACCAAACAAGAACATACCTTGGGGGAAAGACTCCCTATTCAATAAATGGTGTTGGGAGAACTGGATATCTACATGTAAAAGACTGAAACTGGACCCACACCTTTCCCCACTCACAAAAATTGATTCAAGATGGATAAAAGACTTAAATTTAAGGCATGAAACAATAAAAATCCTCAAAGAAAGCATAGAAAAAACACTGAAAGATATTGGCCTGGGGAAAGACTTCATGAAGAAGACTGCCATGGCAATTGCAACAACAACAAAACCAAACAAATGGGAGTTCATTAAACTGAAAAGCTTCTGTACAGCTAAGGAGACAATAACCAAAGCAAAGGGACAACCTACACAATGGGAAAGGATATTTGCATATTTTCAGTCAGACAAAAGCTTGATAAGGAGGATCTATAGAGAACTCAAATTAATCCACATGAAAAAAGCCAATACGTTCTTTGTTAATTAAATATCTTAAAAAACCAGGCAGCACCTGTCTCTCAATGAGAAGGGTGCTGGCCCCATATGCCAGAGGTGGCAGGTTCAAACCCAGCCCCGGCCAAAAACTGCAAAAAAAAAAAAAATGACATAGTAATACATAATTATTGAATTTATAATGTACCAATTAATTACTGTATTTTCTAACTAATAGGTTTAACTTAAAAAACATCAAATATGAAACCAAAGTTTCTTGTTAAATTAACATCCTTAATGCCAAATGGGGCATGGTAGTCTTTTAATGAGTTTTATCCAGATTAGAAAGGATTTTAACTGATGTTAAAATTTTACCTTTAGGGCTATGAATATTACAAAGTTAACATTGTGTTCTTTAAATACTTCTCCCAACAATGGCTTAGAAAAGTGTATAGTTTTAACATGTTTGTTTTTCAATATTTAGTTTGAATATGTTTATACAACTTTTTTTTTTTTTGAAACAGAGTCTCACTTTGTCGCCCTCAGTAAGGTGCTGTGCTGTCAAGCTCTCAGGCCTAGGCAATTCTCCTGCCTCAGCCTTCTGAGTAGCTGGGACTACAGGTGCCTGCCACATGCCTGGCTATTTTTTTGGGGCAGTTTGGCTGGGGCCGGGTTTGAACCTGCCACCCTTGGTACAGGTACATGGGCCAGCGCCCTACTCATTGAACCACAGGTGCCACCCTGTTTATACAACTTTTAAGTGGCCTTAATTTACTGTTTTCTTTGATGATCCATATATGGCCAGTGTTAATTCACTGCAATATGCCACAATGTTGACCATACACATATTTATAAAACACATTCCTATCTTGGTTTCCATGATATACTCCTTTTGCTTTACCTCTGACACAGTTGTTCACTCCTCCTTAGTCTCCTTTCCTGACTCCTTCTTGTCTATCTGCTCTCCGAGGTTGGGATTCATAAAGCATTTGTCCCAGTTCCTTTTTGTTGATATTTTCTTCCCTGAACAGTTCTATATTTTCCATTTGTATATTTTGACAGATGTGAATGGTATTTATTTAAGGTATACAATGTGATGTTTTAATTTATGTATACATTGTGAAGTGTTTAGCCACAATCAAGCTAATTAACATATCCATCACCTCACATAGTTACCTCTCTGTGTGTGTATGTGTGCTGAGAGATTGCAACAAATTTCA
This sequence comes from Nycticebus coucang, assembly GCF_027406575.1. NCBI lineage: Eukaryota > Metazoa > Chordata > Mammalia > Primates > Lorisidae > Nycticebus > Nycticebus coucang. The sequence goes on from NC_069804.1 coordinate 91,637,026, forward strand.
AGTGAACAATTTAGTATCATTAACTATAGTTACTATGTTATATAGTAGAACTCCAGAACATATTCGTATTATAACTGAACATTTTTACCATTTGGCTGTTTTCATAACTTTAAATGACATCTGTATGCAAATTATTCCCAAATGTAGATGTTCAGGCTATACCTTTCCTCTAAACTCTAGCATCAAAACCCCACTACCTCAGTTACTGTGCCAAAACATTTACATTCTACATTTACCAAGTTTCGCAAATACCCCTGTAAGATGCACCACAGGTATGATCCCATCGATCCCCCTCCCTCTACCCACCACCCCCCCTTCCCCTCCCTTTCCCACTTCCCCCTATTGTTAGGTTGTAACTGGTGGCACAGTAACTGAGACAACGCCAGAAAGGCTATGTTAACCATTGTGATAAAAACGTGTCAAATGGTCTATGAAGCGAGTGTATGATGCCCCATGATCATATCAATGTATACAGTTATGATTCAATAAAAAAAATAAAATAAAATAATAAAAAAACCACTACCTAATTTACAAGTTGATACCTTTTAAGCATCTCAAATTTAACATATCTATCAGACTCAAGCATAACGAAGCAATCTATTTAAACAAAAAAGCTTGTAGCCCTGTAATATTTTGAAATACAAAAATTAAAAAATAAATGCACTAATTCTCCCTAATTTCAGGACATGTATACACTCACACCTATTTTTCCTCTTTACTCCACTTCAGTACATGATGATATAGCATTTGCCCACATTACTCAAGCCAGAAGGCAGGATTAAGCCAGTACTATGTTCAAGAAAAGTGGTGAAAGTGGGCATCCTTTTGTTGTGTGAAAGTGGGCATCCTTTCTTACATGAAAGGCTTTCAGTTTTTCTTTGTTCAGATTGCTACCATCTGTGGGTTTGTCATCTACTGTCTTTATGATGATGAGATATATTTATTCTGTACCTAGTTTGTTGAGAAGTTTAACTATGAAGAGATGTTGAATTTTATCATTTGCTTTTTCTGCATCTATTGAAAGTATCATACGATTTTTATCTTTCGTATAGTTGATGTGATATATTTATGGTTATTGATTTGCATATGTTGAACCATCCTTGGAATGAATTCTACTTGGTCATGATTTATGATTTTTATGGTGCATTGTTGAGTTAGATTTGCTAGTAGTGTCTTGGGGATTTTCACATCTATGTTATCGGGGATATTAGCCTATAGTTTTCTTTATTTCTTGTACCTTTGGTTTTGGTATCAGGGTAATATTGGCCTTCAAGAATGAGTTTGGAAATATTCTCTCCCACTTAATTGTTTTTATAATAGTTTGAGTAGGAGTTGTATTAGTTTTCCTTTTAAAAAGTGGTATAATTTATCAGTGAAGCCTCAAATCCTGGGATTTGCTATGATGGGAGATTTTTATTACTCCTTCTATCTTTTTTTTTTTTTTTTTTTTTTTGCAGTTTTTTGGCCAGAGCTGGGTTTGAACCTGCCACCTCCGGTATATGGGGCCAGCGCCCTACTCATTTGAGCCACAGGTGCCGCCCTCTTTATTTTTATATTTTTAAATTTCAGATTAATATGTGGTTACAATTAGGTAACATTGTTTATGTTTGTTAGGTAAAGTTCCTGTAGTAGTTGTGCCCCTCACCCAGAAAGTGTTCCATATACCCTAACATTGTGCATGTTAGGATAAGAGCACACCAATCCCCCTCTCTCCACCTTTCTAACCCTTTCCTCCTTCCCCCAAATTGAATTTAATGAGCTTTTCTCTTGTTTGGGTATGTATTTGTCTATAGGATTCATGTTAGTATTGAGTACATTGGATACTTGCTTTTCCATACTTGTGATATTTTACTAAGGAGAATGTTCTCCAACTCCATCTAGGTTTGTACAAATGAGTTATATAAATCCTTCATCTTTGTATGGCTGAATGATATTCCATGGTATACATATACCATAGTTTATTAATCCATTCATAGGTTGACAGGCACTTGGGTTGATTCCACATCTTGGTGATTATAAATTGATTATAAATTTGCATTATAAATCTAATGCAGATTTCCTTATGATAAAATTATTACTATTATAATTTTACTCCTGGGTGGGTAACTAGTAATGGAATTATGAGATCAAAAAGAAATGATATTGTGGAATCAAATAGGTATACTTTGAGTTCTTTGAGGATTCTCTGTACTTCTTTCCAAAGAGGCTATATTAGTTTGTAATCCCACCATCAATGTATGTGTTCCCTTCTCTCCACAAAGCATCTGCAGCTTTGGGACTTCATGATGTGGTCTATTCTTTTTTTTTTTTTTTTTTTTTTTGTAGAGACAGAGTCTCACTGTACCGCTCTCGGGTAGGGTGCTCTCGGGTAGGGTGCCGAGGCGTCACACGGCTCACAGCAACCTCCAACTCCTGGGCTTAAGCGATTCTCTTGCCTCAGCCTCCGCAGTAGCTGGGACTACAGACGCCCGCCACAACGCCCGGCTATTTTTTGGTTGCAGTTTGGCCGGGGCTGAGGTTTGAACCCGCCACCCTCGGCATATGGGGCCGGCGCCCTGCTCACTGAGCCACAGGCGCCGCCCATGATGTGGTCTATTCTTACTGGGGTTAGGTGGTAATCGTCACAGTAGCTTCAAAGAGAATGAAATAAGTGGGAATGTACCTAACAAAGGAGGTGAAGGGTCTCTGCAAAAAGTGTTAAGAAACCTTGAAAAAAGAAATAGGCAAACAACATTAACAAATGGAAGAAAATACCATGCTCTTGTCTGGGAAGAATCAACATTGTTAAAATTGCTGTACTACCCAAAACAATCTAGAGACTTAGTGCAATCCCCATAAAAATACCAATGTCATAATTTGAAGACCTCAAGAAATAGTTCTTCATTTTGTATGGAACAAAAACAAAACAAACAAACAAAAAAAACTCACATAGCCGAAGTAATTCTTAATAACAAATCTTAATAACAACAAATCTGGAGGCATCACTCTACCAGACTTCAGGTTATACTGCAAGTCCACAGTGATCCAAAAAGTATGATATTGGCACTCTATCAGACTTTAGGTTATACTACAAGTCCACAGGGATCCAAAATAGTATGATATTGGCACAAAAATAGAGACATAAATCTTTGGTACAAAATAATAAACCTACATATGAAATCAGCCTTTTATCACCATCTGATCTTTAATAAACCAAACAAAAGCATACATGGGAGAAAATAATTCCTATTCAATAAATGGTATTGGGAGAACTGGCTAACCACATATAAAAGACTGAAACTGGACTTGCACCTCTACCACTTACAAAAGTTAACTCAAGATGGATAAAAGATTTAAATTTAAGATGTGAAATGATGAAAATCCTGGAAGAAAGCATGGGAAAAACTCTAGATGATATCATCCTGGGCAAATATTTTATGAAGAAGACTTCATCAGCAAACGAAACAACAAAAATAAATAATTGGGAATTAATTAAGCTAAAAAACTTCTACACAGCTAAGGACACAACAATCAAAGCAAGCAGAAAACCTTCCAAATGGGAAAAGATATTTACATGTTATGAATCTGACAAAGGATTGATAACTAGAATCTACAGAGAACTCAAACTAGTCAACAACAACAACAACAACAAAAAACTATATCACTGGGCAAGACAGATAAACAGAAACTTTTCTGAAGTAGACAGACGAATGGCTAACAAACACACGAAAACGTTCCCATTGTCCCTAATTGTCAGAAAAATACAAATCATTCATCTTTTGTATCTTTTTTAGTTTACATTAATTGTTAGGCTATTTATGTGAAGTCTTTTTTACTCTTTTGATGTAGCTGCTTATTGCTATAAAATCCTGTTCATACTTTTTTTGCTGTATTTCATAGGTTTTTGGTATGTTGTATTTCCATTTTCATTTGTTTTAAATATTCTTTTTGTATCCTTTTTAATGTTTTCATTGACCCAAAGGTCATTCATGAGCATATTGTTTAATTTCTGTGTCTTTATATTGCTTCCCAAGTTCTCCCTGTTTTTGATTTCTAGTTTTATTTCATTGCAATCAGAAAGGATACTTTATATTATTTCGTTTTTCTACAAGCAAAATTATTTATATTTATGTAAAATAAATTATGAAAGTTAGTTTCAATGTTCCCATCATAAAGTTTAGTGCATAATCTGTCACAGGTGTTTGACATTAAGTAAATAATTTAATTTTTCTGAATCTTACTGTATTTGATGTGAGTTGAAAGGTTTGCATATTTTCCTACACATACTGTATCAACCCAGGAAGTGTAGATATTATTCTCCCTGTTTTACAAATATTAAAACTTACTAAGAAGTATACAAAATAAATATACTAAATCATGGCAGCTAATAAGTGCTAAAGTCTGGTACCAAATTCATTTATGCTCCAGAGCCTCACTTCCACTTTTACTATTATATTATATTGCCTCTTCAATGTTTGTTAACTTCACATTTTTAATTGTCACCTGTCATATATTTCTCCTTCCCCCTTCACTCCTTATTCTCCCTTCTTTTCTCTTTTTCACAAAACTTGCCTTTTTATAACATACCCTTTTAAATGCTGTATCCTTTCCCCTCATTTTATTTGGGTTCCTCACATCATGCAATGTCAGTTCCCATTTTCTAAGATGTATCCCTTTATAAATATAACTCTTATTTTAAATATTCCTTTATGAATTATTAACATACTATTTTGGTACTTTATTACTTGGTGAATTTCTTTGTTGATTTTTAATTGCATTTACATTATTATCAGGTATAATTTTGCCTCATTTCTAATTCATGTACTTTGGTTTTACAATGGTGAAAAATTTAAATTAGCATGTTCCCCATAAACATAAATTAAAAGGAAACACAGTGGGAGGGAAGACATTGAAGAGTGGAACAAGAAGGAGCAAAATCTTGCTATTAATCAACCCACAAGAGATTTAAAGCCCATCATAAAGTCTGCTGCTTGTGTGTCGGAAACTTAAGCTGCAGAATGGACGCAGTGCCCAGAGAGCCACGGCAGAGCTATGTGAACCCACCCACACTTGAGCCCCAGCCCTGGCCTGTGACAGTTAAAAATGTTGATATTGGGCAGCACCTGTAGCTCAGTTGGCTAGGGCGCCAGCCACATACACCTAGGGTGGCAATTTCTAACAAGGCCAGGTCTGCTGGGCAACAATGATAACTGCCACCAAAAAATAGCTGGGTGTTGTGGTGGGTGCCTGTAGTCCCAGCTACTCGGGAGGCTGAGGCAAGAGAATCACTTAAGCCCAAGAGTTGAGGGTTGCTGTGAACTGTGATGCTACGGCACTCTACTCAGGGGGACAGCTTGAGACTCTGTCTCAGAAAAAAAAAAATGTTGATATTATGGAGGTAGAGAATGTAATAAGCATTACCAGAGGCATTATAGGGCATAAGAAGAAGAAAGCTTGCATAAAGGGTACAAATATATAAATAGATATAAAATATCAATTCTAATTTTTGATAGCAGAGTAATATAACTGTAGTTAGAAACAATATATTATATATTTCAAAGTAGCTGGAAGAGAGGACTTGAAATGTTTTCAACACATAGAAATGATAAATGCTCAAGGTGATGGATACCTTAAATAACCTGACTTGTTTATAACACATTGTCTGCATGTAACAAATACACATACATAATATTTTATGTTCAACGAAGAACAAAATCATCGCTTCTCGGCCTTTTGGCTAAGATCAAGTGCAACAAAGAACAAAATCATTCAATAGTATGTTGTGAACATTAAATTATAGTGTTCTCTAAGAGTTGAACACCTCCATTATCTGAAAGAAAACAGCACATGATTCACCTCTGAAGAAATCTGCTTAGATTACATTTTAAATATGTATAATGTAAGCACTTGCTTTATCAAAGATCAGTTGGTGATATGAAGCTGGCTTCATCTCTAGGTTCTTGATTCTGTTCCATAGGTCTATGTCTCTACCTTTATGCCAATAGCATGCTGTTTGATCACTATGGACTTGTAATATAACCTGAAGTCTGGAAACATTATGTCTCCAGGTTTTTTTTTTCTGTTCTTTTTGTTGTTGTTGTTGTTTTTTATTGTTAAATCATAGCTGTGTACATTGTTTTTGTTTTTGTTTTGCTTTTTGTTTTTTGCAATTAGTAGAATTACGTTGTCTATTCAGGGTTTATTTCTGGTTTCATATGAAATAAAAAAACATTTTTTTTTAAGTTCTTCAAAATATGACAGTGGGATTTTCATAGGGTTTGCATTGATAATGTTGATTTATTTGGGAAGTATAGACTTTTAATGGTGTTGATTCTTCCAGTTCTAAGCATGGAATTTTCTTCAATTTCTTAACATCCTGAGGTATTTTTTTCCTCAGCAATTCATAGTTCTCTCTGTGGAGATCCTTTACATCCCTTGTTGAGTAAATTCCAAGGCATTTCATTTTCCTTAGAGCTATCGTGAAGGGTATTGCATCTTCTCTTTGATCCTCAGCTTGCTTGTTACTGATGTATATGAAGGCTACTGATTTGCGAACATTGATTTCATATCCTGAGACATTGCTGTATTTCTTGATCATTTCCAGGAATGGTTGAGTCCTTGGGATTTTCTAAGTATAATATATTATCAGCAAAGAGTGATAGTTTGACTTCCTCTTTTCCCATTTGTATACTCATGATAACCTTGTCTTGCCTGATTGCATTGGATAAGACTTTCAGCACGATGTTGAAGAGTAGTAGTGATAGTGGACATTCTTATCTGGTTCAGGTTCTAAGTGGAAATGCTTTCAGTTTGAAAACAGGAATAGATTGGACATATCTTATACCAATAGAAGCTATATATGACAAACTCACAGCCAACATCATACTCAATGTAGAAAGACATCTAGTACCTTTTACTAGCAATACTGCTCATTAAAGCTAAGTAAATGTTGGTGCTTCCTAATAATGCAATATTTCTCAATCTCAGATTTGTTGATATTTTGGCTAGATCAGTGTTTTTTAACCTTTTTTTCTTTTTTAATCTCACTGCACACTTTAACCTAAAGTTAAACTTCTACAGCACACTTAAATTATTTTGATAAAAAAAGTAAATATGAGATTATGTGTACTGTGCTTTGAATGTCTTTCAAAAATAATGTAATGGGGTGGCGCCTGTGGCTCAAGGAGTAGGGCGCCGGTCCCATATGCCGGAGGTGGCGGGTTCAAACCTAGCCCCGGCCAAAAAAAAAAAAAAAAAATAATGTAATGAATGACCTTTAAAAATTTTTGCAGCACACCTAAGATCCTTTTACTGCATACTGGTAAAAAAATCATTGTGCTAGATAATTCTTTATGTGGGAAGCTGTTCCGTGCTTTATAAGATGTTTAGTGTATCCCTGGCTTCTACTCATCAGATGCTAGTAGTAATCCACCAGGCCTTAGTTTTGACAACCCAAAATGTCCCAGAAAATGCAACATGTCTGCTTGGGCTCAAAGTCCCTCTTCTAGTTTAGAACCACAATGAAAACAGTATTTTGGAAGAATTATTTTATTTAATTTTTGTACTTCTTTAATAATTATCGAAAATTTAAGAGATTTTATTTTCTTACTGAACCTATTGTCAACTTATAATTGAGGAAGGATGTCCATGACAAGCATAAGAATGGGAATATCATGCTTCTTCAAGAATGATGTAATTACATGCCAAAGGTGACTTTATGAAATGATCACAACTACTACAGGTAAACTAAGAAAGTAAAATAATTCAATTTATCATTTCCTTGTTTATTTCCCCTATTAAGCTGAGTTCCCAAATGGCAGGGAGGATATATAATTACGGTAAGGTAGCTGAACAGTTCAGACTTTGTATTCAAACTTCCTTAGATTCCCAACTTTGACACTCAAGAGCTTGGAAACCCTAGGCAAGTGGCTCACACTTCTCTGAGCCTCAGTTTACGTATATCCATAAAGTGAAGATAATATCACCTACCTTTGGGGATTGTTGTGAAGATTAAACAAATGTCTATAAAATGTTTACCACCATGCCTGCCATTTAATAAGCACTCAATAAAAAGCTATTATTGGCTATTATTAAGCCTAAAAAAAAAGAAAAGAAAAGGTTTCCTGGGAATGTAGGTTCTTGCCCCAAATTGTCCTCTGACATTATTATTTTAATTATTAACTATCATATATTGTTCTTATTTTTGTCACTTATTTTCTTCCAGTAGATTATGAGAGCTCAGAAGTGGAGAATGCTTTTATAGGTACTTCATGTGTTTATGTATTATACTTGTCCTTTACATACTATATGAATTTAATCAGTATTTATACATTCAGTTCAATGTATTCTTATAGAAAAAGCATTGTGGGGGCGGCGCCTATGTCTGAGTGGGTAGGGTGCCAGCCCCATATGTCGAGGGTGGCAGGTTCAAACCCAGCCCCGGCCAAACCACAACAACAACAACAACAAAATAGCCAGGCATTATGGCAGGCACCTGTAGTCCCAGCTACTTTGGAGGCTGAGGCAAGAGAATCACCTAAGCCCAAGAGCTGGAGTTTGCTGTGAGCTGTGTGATGCCACAGCACTCTACGGAGGGTGACAAAGTGAGACTCTGTCTCTAAAAAAAAAAAAAAAAAAAAGAAAAGAAAAAGCATTGTGCTAGAACCTGAAGATTATACAAACATGGAAAAAACTAATATTCTCTCTCAAGAAATATATATGGTAACGGAGTGAAAATAAATACTTAAAAATTTTAATAGGAAGTAGAATCAACATCCATAAGAATGATACAAACACTTGCAAAAGGTGAAGTAGATCAGGAAAGACTTCAGAAACAAAATGCTCTTTTGAAACATCAGTGAAAATGGGAATATAGAAAAAAACATGGACCTGAAAGATGACTGATAGGCAGGTTTGAGAAAGTAGAAGATAGGACAGAGTTTTAATAAGCATAGTTTAAGTGCAGCATTAAGAAACAAGGAACAATTATTGGAGACAGAAATGCATTCTAGAAATGGCATTGGTAATAGAAAATCCCATTGGATTCTCCTTGATCAGTCATGTTCTAATTTTTAATATTGCCAAACAGAAAAGATCTTAGTCATCAAAGACATCATTCATGGTGTTTTTCTTAAGAATTGTGTATTAATTTTCTGGAAGGTTTACTAATATAGTAAATGTTTGAAAAAATTAAAGAGACTCTTATGCAGCTTTTTATAGTATAAAAAAATATATTTAAAGTTATCCTTTATGAGTTGTTACAGTTTGTCTTGCTGTTTGTACCTTTACTTCATTTTAAGTTATCACCATCCATGGTGTACTATGACATAATAATTACTAAGTATTTTTCTTTCATTATATAATGTATATTTGTTATATGCAAGGTGCCGTAGAGCTTTATATGACTCTCAAGTGCAGATGGTTTGGAAATAAATAATAATCATAGTATTTAATCCCCCTTTACCTATAGGAACAGCAACAAAAATCATACTATTCAAAGAAATATAGATTTCTTCATGAAAGTTTATGAAGTGAAAAATACTGTTAAGTAAAGTAAATGTAGGCCGTAAGTAAAAATGAATGGGAAACGGGCAGTGCCCGTGGCTCAAAGGAGTAGGGCACCAGCCCCATATGCTGCAGGTGGCGGGTTAAAGCCCAGCCTTGGCCATAAACTGCAAAAAAAAAAAGAAAAGAAAGGGAAACTTATTTAGAAGTAGACTCAAGTACAATCTACTGCAGTGATTTTCAAAGTGTAGTTCCACAAACCCTAAGAGTCCCTGAGACCTTTCTGGAGGTCTGTGAGGTTAAAATTATTTTCATGACTAAAATGTTATTTTTAATATTCAGTATGTTTGCATTTTCACATGTGCAAAAACAATAATGAGTAAAACTACTAGTGCCTTAGAGTGAATCAAGACAGTGATACCAAACTATAATAATAGCCACTATATTCTTCACCCTTATGAACTCACAGGGGAAAAAATGAAGTTTCACTTAATAATATCCTTAAGGAGGCAGTAGAAGTTATTATTTTATTAGTTCTAGGCCTTGAGTATACATACCTCCTTTTAATAATCTGTGAAATAGAATGGAAGATAGGAAAAAGGCACTTCTGTCTCCTACTAAGTCTGATGGTTGTCTCCACAAAAACACTTATAAGATTATTTTAGTTTTGAGATTTCCTCACTGCTTTTTTTCATGGAATTCCATTTTAACTTGAGGAAACGACTGACAAACTATGGTTACTCTGACTTAAGTATTTGGCAGACATTTTCTGTAAAATAAATAAAATGAGTCATTTCAAGTAGATAACTGGCAAATATTCATTGTCAATAATAAAATAAAAGTTTTCAGGTGAAAAGTGGAATTTTGAAATGTTTTACAAATTTTTTCTTCACTGCTGATAATATAAATATGAATAAATACAATTCACATAAACAAAAGATGTTGGGTGCCTCAATTCCTAAGAGTGTAAAGAGATTCTGAAAAGATAATGTTTGAGGATTTCCCAGTCTACTTTATTACTACATTGTAGCCTACTTTAAGAATCAGTCAGTTAAGTTGCTATTACAATTGTTTATCATTTATGTTCCACCTGTTATCTTTTCTTTCACTTCGATCCTCAGGTGGTCATTAAGTACAATCGGCCAGCTTAGCTGGATTGTCAAATTTATAGGTCCTAGGTTTTTAAAAAAAACTTTCTGTGATCAGATCCCAGTAATATATTTTTGGTATAGCCTCAGTTGCTTGGGGGTCCTTCTCATAAAGTGTTCTCCCAGGCCCATTTTTTCAAGTGTTTCTCCTGCACTCTCTCCAATAATCTTTATAGTTTCATGTCTTAAATCTTTCATCCAGTAAGAGTCAATGTTTGTTAGAGGTGAAAGGTGTGGGTCTAGTTTCAGTCTTCTCCGAGTCGCCAGCCAGTTCAACCAGCACCATTTGTTAAATAGGGAATCTTTCCTCCAATTTATAGTTTTGATAGGCTTATCAAAGATCAAATGATGATAAGTGTCTGGCTTCATCTCTTGGTTCTCAATTCTACATATCTACCTCTCTATTGTTGTGCCAGTACCACACTCTTTTGATCACTATAGATATATAGTATAGCCTGAAGTCTGGTAGCGCGAGTCCTCCTGATGTGTTTTTACTTCCGAGTAATGTCTTGGCTACTCAAGGTTTTTTCTGTTTCCATGTAAAATGAAGTACTAATTTTTCCAAATCTTTAAAGTATGACAGAGGTGCTTTCGTAGGGATTATATTCAATCTGTAGATTGCTTTGGGTAGTATGGATATTTTAACAATGCTGATTCCTCCCAGCTATAAACATGGTATGTTTTTCCATTCGTTAACATCTTAAGGTATTTTTTTTCTCAGAGTTCCTTTATTCTCTTTATTAAGATATTTCACGTCCTTTGTTGGGTACATTCCTAGATATTTCATCTTCCTTGGCACTACTGTAAAAGGAATAGAGTCCTTGACTATTTTTTCAGCTTGACTATTGTTGGTGTATATAAATGCTACTGATTTGAGTATTGATTTTATATCCTGAGATGCTCCTGTATTCCTTGATTACTTCTAAGACTTTTGTAGTTGAGTCCCAGGGTTTTTGCAGGTATATAATCATATCATCTGTGAAGAGTGAAAATTTGATCTCCTCTGACCCTATATGGATACCTTTGATTGCCTTCTCTTGCCTGATTGCAATGGCTAAGACTTACATTATAATTTTAAAAAGCAGTGGAGACAGTGGGCATCCTGGCCTGGTTCCTGATCTGAGTGAAAATGTTTTCAATTTTACTCCATTCAATATAATATTGACTGTGGATTTGTTATAGATCGCCTCTATCACTTTAAGAAATGTGCCTTCCATACCTACTTTCTTAAGTGTTCTAATCATGAAAAGATGCTGGATATTATCAAAAGGTTTTTCTGCATCAATTGAGAGAGCCATATGGTCTATGTTTTTTATTTTGTTAATATGATGTATTATATTTATAAATTTACGTATGTTGAACCAGCCTTGAGACCCTGGGATAAAACCCACTTGGTCATGGTGTATAATTTGTTTGATGTGTTGCTGGATTCTGTTTTCTAGGATCTTATTGAATATTTTTGCATCAATATTCAGTAGAGATATTGGTCTATAATTTTCTTTTCTTGTTAGATCTTTTCCTGGTTTGGGGATCAGTGTGACATTTGCTTCTTAGAATGTGTTGAGAAGTATTCCCTCTTTTTCTGTGTTTTGGAAAAGGTTAAGTAATATAGGTACTGGTTCCTCTTTAAAGGTTTGGTAGAATTCTGAGGTGAAGCCATCTCGTCCTGGGGTTTTCTTTTTGGGAAGATTTTGTATAGTTGATGCTATTTCAGAACTTTATATAGGCCTACTCAACATTTCTACTTCTTTCTGGCTAAGTCTAGGAAGGTGATGTGTTGCCAAGTATTGGTCTATTTCCTTCAGATTTTCATATTTCTGAGAATAGCGTTTTGGTGTTTTTTGCAGTTTTTGGCCGGGGCTAGGTTTGAACCCACCACCTCCCTCCAGCATATGGGGCCAGCGCCCTTCTCCATTGAGCCACAGGCACTGCCCAAGAATAGAGTTTTTTGTAATATTCATTAAGGATTTTTTTGAATTTCTGTGTAGTCTGTTGTTCTTTCGTCTTTGTCATTTCTGATTGATGAAATTAGGGATTTTACTCTTTTGTTTTTCATTAGGTTAGCCAAAGGTTTATCTATTTTATTGACCTTTTCAAAAAACCAACTTTTGATTAATTGATATGTTGTATAGTTCTTTTGTTTTCAATTTCATTTAATTCTGCTCTGATTTTGATTATTTCTTTTCTTCTGCTGGGTTTGTGGTTAGAATGTTCTTCTTTTTCCAGTTGCTTAAGATGTCCCATTAAGTTGTTGACTTCCTCTCCTTCTGTTGTCTTGAGGAAGGCTTCCAATGCTATAAATTTCCCTCTTAGGACTGCCTTTGCAGTATCACACAAGTTCTGATTATTCATGTCTTCATTATCGTTTTGTTCCAAACATTAGATTTTTCTTCTTTTTTCAATTCCCTAATATGGTTTGTGAGTTTCCTGATGTGCTTTCTTTCTGTTTTTTTTTTTTTTTTTTTTTTTACAGAGTCTCACTATGTTGACCTGGGTAGAGTGCTGTGGCGTCACAGCTCACAGCAACCTCCAACTCTTGGGTTTAAGTGATTCTCTTGCCTCAGCCTCCCAAGAATCTGGGACTACAGGCACCTGCCACCATGCCTGGCTGTTTTCTTATAGTTGTCACTCTTGTTTGGCAGGCTTGGGCTGGATTCAAACCTGCCAGTTCTGGTGTATGTGGCCGGTGCCCTTAGCCACTGAGCTACAGGCACCGAGGCTCTTTCTGTTTTTTAAATGTAGGCATTGAATGCAATAAATTTACCTCTTAAGACCACTTTTCCTATATCCTGCAGGATATGTTAACTTTTGTCTTCATTGTTGTTATGTTTGATTAATTTAATTATTTTCCTCTTTTATCTCTTTCTTAATCTAACTATCATTCAGCATAAGGTTCTTTAATTTCCAAATCTTTGGGGATAAATGATTTTGTTGCAGTTGGGTTCTACCTTTATTGCCTTGTTGTCTTAGAAGATACAAGGTACAATTTCTGTTCTTTCAATTTTGCTGATGTTTGATTTCTATTCTAAGATGTGGTCAATGTTGGAGTAGGTACCATGGGCCAACGAGAAGAATGTATATTCCTTAGCTTTGGGATGTTGTGTTCTATATATATCTATTAATCCAATTTGGTCTAGGGTGATATTTAAGTCCTTTGTATCTTTGTTTAGTTTCTGTTTAGAACATCTGTCCTCGGGAGGCTGAGGCAAGAGAATTGCTTAAGCCCAGGATTGGAGGTTGCTGTGAGCTGTGTGAGGCCACGGCACTCTACCGAGGGCCATAAAATGAGACTCTGTCTCTACAAAAAAAAAAAAAAAAAGAACATCTGTCCATTTCTGTCAGAGGGGTATTAAAGGTGTACCACACACCATGAACCCTCACCCTTTCCCTCCTTAAAGAACTCTTTTAAATGTTTTTTATGGTTTTTGGCACTCTAAATTATTTAATATAAATCAACTATAACGCTTCCTAAATGTTTAAGGATATTTTAAAAATAATGTTTATTTGGGAGTAAAAAATAGATAATATTTTTACCAAAGTCTTTATTTCAAAAACTAACCTTAAATTTGAATTCACATATAGGTAGAATTTCAATGCTATTGATTCTGTTGAGGTTTGTTTTGTGTCCTAGGATATGATCAATTTTGGAGAATGTTCCATGCGACGATGAGAAGAATGTATATTCTTTATCATTAGGATAGAGTGCTCTATATATGTCTATCAAGCACAGTTGTTCTAGGGTCTCATTTACATCTCTAATATCTTTGATCAATTTCTGTTTAGAGGATCTGTTCAGCTCTGAGAGAGGGGTGTTAAAGTCCCTTATTATTATAGTATCGTAGGATATCATATTGCTCAGACTAAGCAAGGTCTGTTTCAAGAATCTGGGATCATTTAAATTGTGTGCATAAATATTTAAAATTGAAATGTCTTCTTGTTGTATTTTTCCCTTGACCAATATGAAGTGACCATCATTATCTTTTTTGACTTTGGTTGTTTTAAATCCACATGTATCTGAAAATAAGATTGCAACCCCTCTTTTCTTCTGAATTCCATTTGCCTGAAAAATTGACTGCCAACCCTTAACTCTGAGTTTTAATTTGTCTTTTGATGTGAGGTGTGTTTCCTGTATACAGCAAATAATTGGCTTGTGTTTTTTAATCCAATCAGCCAATCTATGCAATTGCAATACCTATAAAACAAATATATTTGGCTCTCTGTGTGCAACTGTATGAGTTATCTGTTTATCTTCACTATTTTTTTTTTTTTTTTGACAGAGTCTCACTTTGTTGCCCTCGGTAGAGTACTATGGCATCACAGCTCACAGCAACCTCAAACTCTTTGGGCTTAAGTGATTCTCTTGCCTCAGCCTCCCAAGTAGTCGGGACTACAGGCACCCACCACAACACCTGGCTATTTTTCTTTTGTTGTAGTTGTCATTGTTGTTTGGCAGGCCCAGGCTTGATTTGAACCTGCCAGCTCTCGTGTTTGTGGCTGGCACCCTAGCCACTGAGCACAAGCCTAAGCCTATATTCACTATTTTTTTTAATTTTCACATATACATATGTTCATTAGGCTTCCACTTTTTGCCTTCACAAAATTAAAAAGGCTTAAACTTTAACAGAGATAACAATGATTAAAATGGGGACAAGAAACAAAAAAACTCACAAAAAACGAACGAAAACAAATACATTCAGAAAAGAAATCAGATGATTGCTACAACAAAGTATTAAGCAATAATAATAATAGTAATACAAAGAAAGTAATATTTACATCGTCAAGTAAGAATATGTCTATTATACAATGCTTTGACTCTGAGGTTCAGTATGGAGTCATCAATTAACTACTTCTTATTATTTTTTTCCCAAAGTATCAAAGAATAGACAACTAATATTTATAAATAAAGATAAAAGATAATTTCAAAAAATAGATCATGCTGAATCTTATAGACAAAAGAAACAGAAGAAACACTTCAAAATCATTCTACTTAATCTGGATACACTTGATAATAAAATTAGAAAAAATATATTATTATAAAGAGAAAATTACAAACATAATTCACTTATAAATGAGGATTCAGTATCCTGTATCCTAAACAACATATTAAGAAGTTGAAGTAAAAATTAATGTTTAAGAAATGAACTTTAGTCAAAATGAAATCCAATTTATGTGAGAATTCGTCACTATTTTCGTTCTTCTTTTGTTTTCTTTTTCTTACCCTCACCCCCTCCATCTTTCTCTGTCAGCTTGCCCCTTCCCCCATGCCCCACCATATCACCGATTGTCATTAATTGTTCTCATATCAAAGTTGAATGCAAAGGATGCATACTTCTCCATTCCTGTGTTGCTTCACTAAGGATAATGTGTTCCACCTCCATCCAGGTTAGTACAAACGCTGCAAAATCTCCATTTTTTTAATAGCTGAATGATATTCCGTGGTATACATATACCACAGCTTGCCAATCCGTTCCTGGGTTGAAGGGCATGTAGGCTGTTTCCACATTTTAGCTATTGTAAATTGGGCTGCAATAAACAGTTGAAGACAAGTATGTTTATAATAAAAGGCTTTTTTCCCTTCTGGATAGATGCCCAGTAATGGGATTGCAGGATCAAATGGGAAGTCTAGGTTTAGTTCTTTGAGGTTTCTCCATAATTCCTTCCAAAAAGGTTGTATTAGTTTGCAGTCCCACCCGCAGTGTAAAAGTGTTCCTTTCTTTCCACATCTGTGCCAGCATATGCAGTTTTGAGGTTTTGTGATATAGGCCATTCTTGCTGGGGTTAGATGATATTGCAGGGTGGTTTTAATCTGCATTTCTCTAATAATTAGGGATGAAGAGCATTTTTTCATATGTTTTCTGTCCATTCATCTGTCTTCTTTAGAGAAGATTCTTTTCATCTCTCTTCCCCATTGATGTATGGGATTTTTTTTTTCTTGTGGATTAATTGAAGTTCTGTATGGATCCTAGTTACTAAGCTTTTGTATGATTCAAAATATGCAAATATCCTTTCCTATTGGGTAGGTTGTCGATTTGCTTTGGTTGTTGTCTCCTTGGCTGTACAGAAGCTTTTCAATTTAATTAAATACAACTTGTTTATTGTTGCTGTTGTTGCTATTGTCATGGCAGTCTTCTTCATAAAGTCTTTCCCAGGCCAATATCTTCCAGTGGTTTTCCTATTATTTCTTTGAGGAATATTATTGTTTCATTACTTAAATTTAAGTCTTTTGTCCATCTTGAATCAATTTTTGTGAGTGGAGAAAGGTGCAGGTCCAGTTTCAGTCTTTTACATGTGGATATCCAATTCTCCCAGCACCATTTATTGAATAGGAAGTCTTCCCCACAGTGGACGGATGTTCTTGTTAGATTTATCGAAGATTAGGTGCCTGTAAGTTTCTGGTTTCATTTCCTGGTTTTCTGTTTGATTCCAAATTTCTATGTCTCTATTTTTGTGCCAGTACCATGCTGTTTTGACCACGATGGCCTTGTAATACAGTCTAAAATCTGGTATGGTAATGCCTCTGGTTTTGATTTTATTACTAAGAACTGCCTTAGCTATACGGGTTTCTTTCTGGTTCCATACAAAACGCAGAATCATTTTTTCCAAGACTTGAAAATAGGATGTTGGTATTTTAATAGAGATGGCGTTGAATTGGTAAATTGCTCTGGGAAGTATAGACATTTTAACAATGTTGAGTCTTCCCAGCCATGAGAATGATATGTTTTTCCATTTGTTAAAGTCCTCTGCTATTTCCTTTCTTAGGGTTTCATAATTTTCTTTATAGAGGTCCTTCACCTCTTTTGTTAGGTATATTCCTAAATATTTCATTTTCTTTGGGCTATGGTGAAGGGCGTTGTGTCTTTAATTAACCTTTCATCTTGGCTGTTGTTGTTATATACAAAAGCAACTGACTTGTGGACATTGATTTTATATCCTGAAACATTACTGTATTTTTTAATGACTTCTAAGAATCCTGTGGTTGAGTCTTTAGGCTTCTATAAGCACAAGATTATATCATCAGCAAAGTGGGAGAGTTTGACCTCCTCTGCTCTGATTTGGATGTTTTGTCTAATTGTATTGGCTAGAACTTCCAGGACTATGTTGAATAGTAATGGTGACAGAGGACAATCTTGTCTGGTTCCAGTTATAAGAGGAAAAACTTTCAGTTTTACTCCATTCAGCCAATCTATGCCTCTTCAGTAGGGAATTAAAGCCATTGACATTTATTGAGATAATTGATAAGTGTGGTAGTGATCTATTTAGCTTATTTTGTGAAAGTTCATTGCTTAGTTTTGTCTTTTGCATCATTGTGAAAGCTAGGTTCTGTCCTTTAATTTCTGGATATTTACTTTGCTGAAGGTCCATTGTGGTGGTCAGTGTGTAGAACAGGTTGAAGTATTTCCTGTAAAGCTGGTCTTGTTGTGGCAAATTTCCTCAATGTTTGTATATCAATAAAAGATTTGATTTCTCCACCAATTTTAAATCTTAACTTAGCAGGATATAAAATTCAGGGCTGTAAATTGTTCTGTTTAAGGAAATTAAAGATAGATGACCATTGTCTTCTGGCCTGAAAAGTTTTGTTAGAGAAGTCTGTGGTTGCCCTGATAGATTTGCCCCTTTAGGTCAGTTGGCGCTTACTCCTGGCAGCTTGCAAAATTTTTTCTTTTGTCCTAATTTTAGATAGTTTCATCACAATGTGCCTTGGAGAAGCCCTGTTTGAGTTGAGGCGACCAGGAGCCCGATATCCCTCTGAAAGGAGTATGTCAAAATCTTTGGTAATATTTGGGAAGTTTTCATTTATAATATTCTCTAGAATTGCTTCCATTCTTCTGGGGCATTCTTCTTCACCCTCAGTGATACCGGGAGTCTCATAATTCTGCCAGTGAATGTACTGCTTTCTCTCTCTTCTTTTCTGCCTCTTTAACTATCTGAGTAATCTCAAGAGCTTTATCCTCTACCTCTGAGATTCTTTCTTCTGCATGATCTAATATGTTGTTGATACTTTCTATTGCATCCTTAAGTTCCCTAATTGACTGCTTCAGTTACTTCAGCTCTGCTATATCCTTTCTATATTCTTCGTATCCTTCATCTCTTATTTGATTATTTTTTTTGGATTTCCTTTTGGTTATTTTCCACTTTCTCAACAATTTCCTTCATTGTTTTCATCATCTGTATTTTAAATTCCCCTTCTGTCATTTCTAACACATCTTTATAGGAGGAATCCTCTGCTGTAGCTACCTCATGATCCCTAGAAGGGGTTACTCTGGACTAGTATTTCATGTTGCCAGAATTTTTCTGCTGATTCTACTTCATAAGTGCTTTCTTGTATTTGTTTCTTTGGCCTAATTTTCCTTTCACTTCTTGTTGCTCTTTAAGTTACTGTGCCTCTGGCCTAAAGAATTAATGAGACCTTTTGGTACGGGATCAGAAGGATAAGAAGATTGAAGAGCAAGAAGAGTAAAACAATTTTAAACAGAAAGGAAAAAGAGAAGGAAGTGGGCATGAATAAAAGAAAATATTGACAACAAGAAGAAAGGCACCAAGAGAAGGAAACAGGAGTAATATAGGTGTATAGTAGGGTACTATGACCCAACCTTAAAAACTCCCAACCTCTCGGGGTGCTGGGATGGGTGGTTCCCTCACGGTCAACAGCTCTTTGCCAGCCAAATCAGACACAGTACCCCACCTCCACCAGGTATAGAGGAAAGACAAAAATACCATAAATCAAACCAAAACAAACAAGCAAAAACCCTTATGGGATAAAATTGGAGAAGAAAAAAAAAACAAAAAACAAATAATAGGGGTGGAAGCACTAACAAAAATTAAATTTTAATTGTTAAATAAGGCAAAAATGGAAGATTGCATTTAAACTAGAATAGTGGGAAAAAGGGAGAAAAAAGAGCAAAAAGGAAAAAAAAGTCAAGGAAAAATGTTAAAATTAAGAAGAGGAAAAAAATGAACAAACAAACAAAAAAATACAACCAAACAATAAATATATCTTGTTAAAGATCAACAGGTGATCTTCTGAGGTATGAGATTGTGATGGCAATATTAATAACAGCTGTTCAAGATGGAGCCTGGAGGCCTCAGCTGGTCTCTCAGACCCACAGGCTTGGGAGCCCAAATGTCTCCTCAGCCCACTTAAAAAAACACTCCAAACTATAAACCTTGGCCAAGCAGAGCACTTATTGCTGGGATCTCTCCTGGTGTGGCTGCCCGCTTATCCAGTACGCCAAATCCTGACTCCTCTATGCCCCTGAGGGCCAAGACCGGAGACTGTTAATCTACCAAACACTCGGATCTCTGCACTTCCCCAGCGTCTCAGTCCCTGCCTTTGGGGAGCTCAGTCACTAAATTACTCACCAAGATCTCCTGGCCGCGATCCCTGCGCTGCAACACACAGGGGCAGCTTTCCCACAGTAACTGCGGATTGCCCACAGCTAAAGGATATTAGCTCCCTCCGGTTCAGCAGCTCAGTCCAGGGTCCCAGACAATGCCCCAAATCGTCTGCACACCCGCCCAAGATCTCCCAAGGCAGTTCAATCGAGTGCCCAAGTCCAAAAAACCAAAACAGCCCACAGGTAAAGCTTTTCCTGCTTACAGTCTTGCTGTTGCAATGGTTACAGCTGGGGGCACCCACCACTTGTCAGTTTTCCACCACTTCTGTCCTCCTCATGGGGTCCAGAAGTCTCTTACTCACTTCCTGTGTCACCAAAGGGAAGACTCTGGGCAAAACCCAGAGGCCAGAGATGCCTGGAGTCTTCTCTCCCCACTCTCACTGCTGCTACTCAGCCACCATCTTAGTTCCATTCTTCACTATTTTTTAATTTAAGTCCAAGCATCTTAAGGAGCAGGTTCTTAATCTTTAATATATCCAGAATAGCATTATATATTTTTTATTTTATTATTAAATCATAGCTGTGTACATTAATGCAATCATGGGGCACCATACACTGGTTTTATAAACAGTTTGACACATTTTCAGAATAGCATTATCTTTTTGAGATTGGAGACTCAGAATTGCCTCATTTAAATTTATTCTTTGAAAGTGATTCTTTTAATAAGAGCATTAATGACTCAACAATAATATTCTTTGTCTCTTGGCAACAGTACCCATGGTGTTGTGGCAAATGTGGTGCAAGAAAAGTAGGGAGATCAGTTGATGGGGAACTCTAGAGAAAGCAGTCTTCAGAGTAGGAGTGCTGTTAAATTCAACAAGTATACTATCAAAAGACAAGGTGAGAAATCCTGTAGAAAGAGAATTACTTCACTTTTCCTTTTAGTTTCAACTATGAATAGGTGTTTAAATTGATAGTTAATGTATATTTTCTAGACATGTGTTTTTTCCAACTAAAATTAATATTTCTACTGACTATTTTAGAGGCGATTATCTCATTATTATTATTATTATTATTATTATTATTATTATTATTTGAGACAGGATCTTATGTCGCTCTTGGAGAGTGCTGTGGCATCACAGCTCACAGCAACCTCAAACTCTTGGGTTTAAGAGATTATCTTGTCTCAGCCTCCCTAGTAGCTGGTACTACAGATGCCCACCACAATGCCTGGCTGTTTTTTTTTTTTTTTTTTTCAGTCATTTTATTTATAGGAGGTAGAAAATTCATGAGGCCAGCAACATTTATAAGGAAAAGGAAAAATGGGTTTTGGTATAGCAAGGGAGAAAAGATAGTATTATCCCCTGTCTAGCTATTTAGCTGTTTAGCTGTTTGGCTGTCCTGAGCCAGATTCGAACCCGCCAGCCTTGGTGTATGTGGCTGGTGCTGTAATCACTGTGCTATGGACACCAAGCCAGCAATTATCTCTTTTATTACTAATTGTGTGCATAGTCATGGCTTTGGTAAAATTGAACTCAGTTAATATTCTGAAAAAGCCTAAGTAGTTATTATAATGTTTTATTTTCTGAACTAAGCAGCAAGAAATGATAGATAAAATATAACTGATATGTTGATATAGTAGTAATAATTATGTTTATTTAGAATGCTAGGGTAATTGAATTGCAAAAATCCCTTAATCAATTGACTAACACATTGATAGCTCAATGAATAACTTAATAGTGAGTGATTTTCAAAATTTAACTTAAGATTTTTTTAAAGTGAAGTGTAAATCTGTGCCTAATTATTTTTTTTAGATATCAGATGTCTTATTTGATTTTCCTGTAGTATAACAATTTAATGAAAGTAAAGGGTAGAAAAATAACAAAATTAATCATAAACTTAGTGGATTTCATCAAGGCAATTATATTTTTAAACTATTAAAGTCTTCATTTTGAAACTATTTCTTTAAAGACCACCATTATGTTTTCTCTTATGATAAGTACCTAAAAATGTGAGGGAAAACATGAAGACTGGAATATTTCTAGTTAAACCAAGATCAGGAAGTGTTGAAGTGAGGGAGGGGATGCCTTATGACAAGGAGAGTTAAGAAAAAACCCTGTGCCCCAAAATGCCACTCGTTTCAGCAAAACTGTCTTCTGGACATGAATGTAAGTGATTTAAAAAATGATTTAAATGATTTAAAATGCATATCATTTAAAAATGATTTTAAAAATGTGGGAGGAAAGAAGAGTGTGAGTATGTGTATGTGGGAGACTTTTTTTTTTATAGGAGGTAGGAAATTCATGAGGCCAGCAACATTTATAAGGAAAAGGAAAATGGTTTTTTATATAGGAAGGGAGAAAAGGTAGTATTATCCCATCAGAGAAAGTTCAGCCTGAAGGGACAGTGGAAGGTAATATATCGCCCAATCTGGGGTAGGTAGAACCTGAGTGACTCAATACTACAGATCTCCTTAAATTGTATGACAACAGGTTGCCATGGAAATGATTTTGGCTTCAAGGGGATTGAGACTGAGAGGAAGGAAAATATGTGGAGTGAATGGGTGGGATGAGAGGTGTGTTGGAGAAAATCATTTCAGCACCTAGTTGCCCTTGGATAGCAGTGGCTTACCAGCCACTGCCAGCTGTTGCCAAGTGCTTGCTCTCTGCTCTCTTTCTTTTATTCTTTAATTTCTTTTCTTCTTCCTTCTTTACTCAGCTATGATTTAATTTTTAAAATGGAGGAAAAAAACATTGTATTTCTTTCTTTCTATAACCTACGCTCTACTGCTTGCTTACTAGCAGGCTCCCTCCTGAGCCTCATTTTAACACCACCACCCACTATAGTTTCTCCTTAACCTGAATGAAGAGAGCAGCAGGTGATAAAGTGAGCTCTACTGTCCAAAGGGTGACTTGAGGGGGTGGGAGAGAGCTGTGAACAGAAATTTAAAGGGGGGGGGGAGTTTGTTTGTTTGGTTTTTTCCTGGAGAATTCTGATGAGTTTCTACTTTCTACTTTTCTGCTTCTTCACATAATGTTTGAGTCATGTGGGAGGTGTATTGGTGTTGGCTGTAATTCTGAATTACCTTTCAGTGAATATTTAATTTGTTGATTGTTGACAAGATTATCTTAAGACAGGTTAGAGATCTGGAATGACTTAGGAAATGCTTTGGGTGACTGAGTTTACTATGACAGTCATGACAAGCCAAAGAGCATCCAGGGCAGCAGAGAAGATGGTCCTTTAGTCTCTC
Source organism: Nycticebus coucang (assembly GCF_027406575.1). NCBI lineage: Eukaryota > Metazoa > Chordata > Mammalia > Primates > Lorisidae > Nycticebus > Nycticebus coucang. Next base: position 91,660,242 of record NC_069804.1, read on the forward strand.
TACCTACCTCTAACTTCCACCTTGCCTGGATTGGAAGCCCATTGCCCTTTATTTTTTTTTTAATTTAAGAATACTAAGGGGTACATGTTTCATTTATATACTGTGTTTTTGTGCATATCGAGTCAAAGTTATACACATAGGTGTGCCCTTAACTTAGTGTGCATTGTACACAATAGGTGTGGACTTACCAATGCCATCCTACCTCCTCTCCCCAGTTTTATTTTCAATGAGATTTACTTCCATGTGTGCACTCAAGTGTTGATTGATTAGTTCTTGTTTTGTATTGAGTACATGTGTTTGTTTCTCTATTCTTATGGGTTTCTCTTAGAATGGTTTCCAGTTCCGTCCAGGAACCCGAAAAGGTACTAGATCACCATTTTGTATGGCTAAGTAGTACTCCATAGTATGCATATACCACATGTTATTAATCCATTCATATATCAGTGGGCATTTGGGTTGTTTCCATATCTTTGCAATTATGAATTGTGTTGCTATAAACATTAAAGTACAGGTGTCCTTTTTATAAACTGACCTTTTTTCTGTGGGAATATGTCTGCACTGGGCTTGCTGGTTCAAATGGTAGATCTATTTTATTTATTTATTTATTTTTTATTAAATCATAGCTGTGTACATTAGTATGATCATGGGGCACCATACACTTGGTTCATAGACCATTTGACACATTTTCATCACACTAGTTAACATAGCTTTCCTGGCATTTTCTTAGTTATTTTGTTAAGACCTTTACATTCCACATTTACTAAGATTCCCATATACCCTTGTAAGATGCACCCCGGGTGTAATCCCATTAATTCCCCTCTCTCCACCTACCTCCCCCCTCCCTCCCCTCCCTTTCCCCCTTCCACCTATTCTTAGGTTGTATCTGGGTTATAGCTTTCATGTGAAGGTCCTACATTAGTTTCATAAGGGTGAAACTAATGAAACTAATGAAACATTGGGTACTTTTTCTTCCATTCTTGAGACACTTTACTAAGAAGAATATGTTCCAGCTCCATCCACGTAAACATGAAAGAGGTAAAGTCTCCATCTTTCTTTAAGGCTGCATAATATTCCATGGTGTACATATACCACAATTTATTAATCCATTCGTGGATTGATGGGCACTTGGGCTTTTTCCATGACTTTGCAATTATGAATAGGGCTGCAATAAATATTCTGATACAAATATCTTTGTTATGGTGTGATTTTTGGTCTTCTGGGTATATGCCCAGTAGGGGGATTACAGGATTGAATGGAAGATCTATTTTTAGATCTCTAAGTGTTCTCCATATATCATTCCGAAAGGAATGTATTAATTTGCATTCCCACCAGTAGTGCAAAAGTGTTCCCTTTTCTCCACATCCACACCAACATCTCTGGTCTTGGGATTTTGTGATGTAGGCTAGTCTCACTGGAGTTAAATGCTATCTCAAAGTAGTTTTGATTTGCATTTCTCTGATGATTAAAGAAGATGAGCATTTTTTCATATGTCTGAAGGCCATGCGCCTGTCTTCTTCAGAGAAGTTTCTCTTTAAGTCCCTTGCCCAGCCTGCGATGGGATCCCTTGATCTTTTCTTGCTAATGCGTTTGAGTTCTCTGTGGATTCTTGTTATTAAACCTTTGTCAGAGACATAACCTGCAAATATCTTTCCCATTCTGAGGGCTGTTTGCTTGCTTTACTTACTGTGTTCTTGGCTGTGCAGAAGCTTTTTAGTTTGATCAAGTCCCAGTAGTGTATTTTTAAAACAGCTTCAATTGCCTAGGGGGTCCTTCTCATAAACTCACCCAACCCAATTTCTTCAAGGGTTTTCCCTGCACTCTCTTCTAGTATTTTTATAGTTTCATGTCTTAGGTTTAAATCTTTAATCCAGTGAGAGTCTATCTTGGTTAATGGTGAAAGATGTGGGTGCAGTTTCAGTCTTCTACAGGTTGCCAGCCAGTTCACTCAGCACCATTTGTTAAATAGGGAATCTTTTCCTCATTGAATGTTTTTAATTGCCTTGTCAAAGATTAAATAACGGTAATTAGCTGGATTCATCTCTTGGTTCTCTATTCTGTTCCAGACATCTACTTCTCTGTTTTTGTACCAGTGCCATGCTGTTTTGATCACTATCGATTTGTAGTATAGTCTGAGGTCTGGTAGCGTGATTCCTCCTGCTTTGTTTTTATTTCTGAGTAATGTCTTAGCTATTCGAGGATTTTCTGATTCCATGTAAAATGAAGTACTGTTTTCTCAAGATCTTTAAAGTATGACAGTGGAGCTTTAATGAGGATTGCATTGAAATTATATATTGCTTTGGGTAGTATGGACATTTTAACAATGTTGATTCTTCCCAACCATGAGCATGATATATTTTTCCATTTGTTAACATTCTCAGCTATCTCTTTTCTTAGAGTTTCATAGTTCTCTTTATATAGATCTTTCATGTCCTTTGTTAGATAAACTCCCAAGTATTTCATCTTCTTTGGCACTACTGTGAATGGGATAGAGTCCTTAATTGTTTTTTCAACTTGACTATTGTTGATATATATGAAGGCCACCAATTTATGAATGTTAATTTTTTAACCTGAGATCCTGCTATATTCCTTGATCACTTCTAAGAGTTTTGTAGTAGAGTCCCTAGTGTTTTCCAGATATACAATCATATCATCTGCGAAGAGCGAAAGTTTGATCTCTTCTGACCCTATATGGATACCCTTGATCGCCTTTTCTTCCTTAATTGCAGTGGCTAAAACTTCCATTACAATGTTAAAGAGCAATGGAGACAATGGGCAGCCTTGTCTGGTTCCTGCTCTGAGTGGAAATGATTCCAATTTAACTCCATTCAATATGATATTGGCTGTGGGTTTGCTGTAGGTGATCGCTATCAGTTTAAGAAATGTCCCTTCTATACCCATTTTCTTAATTGTTCTGATCATGAAGGGATGATGGATGCTATCAAAAGCTTTTTCTGCATCGATTGATAGAATCATATGGTCTTTGTTTTTTAATTTGTTTATGTGCTGAATTACATTTATAGATTTACGTATATTGAACCAGCCTTGAGACCCTGGGATAAAACCGACTTGGTCATGATGTATGATTTGTTTGATATGTTGCTGGATTCTGTTTGTTAGAATCTTGTTGAATATTTTTGCATCTATATTCATTAGTGATATTGGTGTATAATTTTCTTTTCTTGTTGGGTCTTTTCCTGGTTTGGGGATCAGGGTGATGTTTGCTTCATAGAACGTGTTGGGTAGTCTTCCTTCTTTTTCTACCTTTTGGAACAGGTTGAGTAATATACGTATTAATTCCTCTTTAAAGGTTTGGTAGAATTCTGAGGTAAAACCATCTGGTCCTAGGCTTTTCTTTTTGGGGATATTTTGTATGGTTGATGTTATTTCTGATCTTGATATGGGCCTGTTCAACATTTCCACTTGATTTTCGTTAAGTCTTGAAAGGTGATGTGCTTCCAAGTAACAGTCAATTTCCTTCAGATTTTCATATTTCTGAGAGTAAAGTTTCTTGAAATATTCATTAAGGATTTTTTGGATTTCTGAGGACTTTGTTGTTATTTCGTCTTTGTTATTTCTGATTGATGAGATTAGAGATTTTACTCTTTTTTTCCTGATTAGGTTTGCCAAAGGTTTATCTATTTTGTTGACCTTTTCAAAAAACCAGCTTTTTGATTCATTGATCTGTTGTATTATTCTTTTGTTTTCCATTTCATTTAGTTCTGCTCCGATTTTGGTTATTTCTTTTCTTCTACTGGATTTGGGGTTGGAGTGTTCTTCCATTTTCAATAGCTTGAGATGTCCCATTAATTTGCTTACTTCCTCTCTTTCCATTATCCTGAGGAAGGCTTGCAATGCTGTAAATTTCCCACTTAGAACTGCCTTTGCGGTGTCCCAGAGTTTCTGATAGTTCGTGTCTTCATTGTCGTTTTGTTCCAAAAATTTGGCAATTTCCTTCTTGACCTCACCTCTGACCCAGCTATCATTCAGCATAAGGTTATTTAACTTCCATGTTTTTGTATGAGTATGCAGATTCCTATTGTTACTCATCTCAAGTTTTATTCCATGATGGTCCAAGAAGATACATGGAATAATTTCTATTCCTTTAAATTTACTAAGGTTAGAATTGTGACCTAAGATGTGATCGATTTTGGAGTAAGTTCCATGGGCTGATGAGAAGCAGTTTTGTTGGGATGAAACTGTCCTGCAGTTTCAGTTTTGTTGGGATGAAATGTCCTGTAGATGTCTGCTAAATCTAAATGCTGGATGGTTAGATTTACATCTAGAATTTCTTTACTCAGCTTTTTGTTGGAGGATCGATCCATCACTGCCAAAGGAGTGTTAAAATCTCCAACTATTATGGAGTTGGCAGAAATCAAGTCGCTCATGTCTGTTAGTGTTTCTCTTATGAATTGAGGTGCATTCTGGTTGGGTGCATAGATATTAATAATTGAAATCTCATCATATTGAGTCTTACCCTTACCAAATATGAAGTGACCAGTTTTGTCCTTCCTTACATTTGTTGGTTTAAAGCCTATTGTATCCGCAAATAAAATTGCAACACCTGCTTTTTTCTGGTTACCATTTGCCTGTAATATGGATGACCATCCTTTCACCCTGAGTCTGTATTTGTCTTTTAAGTTAAGATGTGACTCTTGTATGCAACAAATATCTGGCCTGAGTTTTTATATCCAGTCAGCTAACCTATGTCTCTTTAGAGGGCAGTTTAAGCCATTCACATTAATGGAGAGTATTGATAAGTTTGGTGAAATTTTGGGTATTGAGTTTTTCAAAAGTCCAGTGGGCATTTTTAATCCTTTTGCCATTATGGAAGTTGGAGTTTGATCACAACTTTCTGAGGGAGTTTACTTTTGTAGTAGAAGATTGGGTTGGTTATTATGGAGGATAGGTCTGAGAATATCCTGAAGAGTTGGTTTGGTTTTGGCAAATTTCTTCAGCATATGAATGTCATTAAACTATTTAATTTCTCCATCATAAATGAAACTCAGTTTAGCTGAGCACAAGATCTGGGGTTGAAATTTATTTTGCTTTAGGAGATTAAACATTGATGGCCACCCTCTTCTGGCTCGAAAAGTTTCAGCAGAGAGATATGCAGTCATTCTAATGTTCTTCCCTTTGAAGGTAATAGTTTTCTTTCGCCTGGCCGCTCTGAGATTTCTCTCCTTCACATTAACTTTAGTGAAGTTAATTATGATATGCCTGGGGCATGTCTTATTGGTGTTGAGTCGTGCTGGGGTTCTGAAGCTATCTGCTATCTGAATTTCAGGATCTCATGGCATGTCTGGAAATTCTCTTTCATATGTTCATGCAGAAGGGCCTCTGAGCCCAGTGAGGCCACTTCATCTGTTTCTGGAATTCCTATAAGTCAAATATTTGCCTTCTTCGAGTTATCCCCGAGCGCTCTGAGAGAATGATCCGTTTTTGCTCTCCTTTTCTCTTCTTCTTTGAGAGTTTGGGAGCGTTCAAAGGCTATATCTTCAATGTCAGAAATCCTTTCTTGCACTTGGTCCATTCTCTTGCTAAGGGATTCTACTGTATTTTTCATATCTTTTAGGGCTGCAAATTCTTGCTTCAGTTTGTCTAAGTCTTTGGTGGGTTTGTCTTTAAATTCATTAAATTCTTGAGACAGCTTTTGAATTTCTCCATGAATTGCTGGTTCCATTTTGTTAATCTTGTTTGCCATCCAAATTCTGAATTCGATTTTTGAGATCTCAGCCAGTTGTTTGTGAATGGGATCTTCAATTACATCTGTTGTATCTTTCCTTGGGGGCGTTGTTCTATTCTGGTTATTCATGTTACCAGAGTTATTCCGCTGATTCTGCCCCATGATTGTTTTACTCCCTTTGATTTCTCCCATGGTGTTTTGTCGAGGACCCGTACAGTGCTGTGGCCTGAGAAACTGGGGCCCTGTTTGGTGTAGAGGGGCTAAGTGGTTCTGTCTTATTTTCATCTGGTTTCTATTTGACCCTAGTGAAACAGTTACTCTGGGTTGAAGTCTCAGCTGTGGAGAAATACCAGCAATTAAGTCACCCCACCCACCACAGGCAACAAATGGAAAAGAAAAATCAAACCTGCCTACAACCACACAGCCAGGGCACCACCTGGATAGTCCCCAGGTGAGTGGCTCAGTTCAAAAGGTCCAAATCAATTGTCTCAGTCAGCAGCTGCCTTGGGTGGGAGAGTTCAAGAGGTCCCTGGGAACTGGATCACCGGGGTCTGGTGACTGCTCTAATATGACTTGCTCCAGTACTGCGTGGACTCAGGAAGAGCCACCCAGTAAATAGATCAGTCTGGGAAGATTGATGCCTCCTTTCCCACCTTGCAGCTCTGTCACACCCAGTAGCTGCTAGCCCCACAGGGCTGTGACCCAGTCAGTTGTCTGCAGTAAGCAGATATCCAGTGGTTTGCACCTGCCTAAGTCACAGGGTAGTCTGTGTCTGCTCGTCTAGGCCGCTACTCTCTGTCTTTATCCAGCAGGGGGTAGTGTGGCCTGTCGACCTCGGGCACTTGATGGAGGCTGGAGGTGTTCACTCAGTTCCAGCCCCACCCTTAGTTTATGTTAGGTAAACGTAACAACCCTGTGGGAGTTTGTTTCTGACCCTGCTAGATTCCTCTGCAGAGGAGAGGCTGATTTGCGTTCCCAGAACCTGTGCCTCAGGCCCTGTCTTTAGTCCTGCGGGTTTGTATTCGCAGCACAATCAGTTATCGTCTGTAGGCTCTTGGCCTCCTTTGTCTATAGGCTGGTGATCCCCTGAGTGCCAGGTGCGTCTTAGGCTCAGTAAAGCGGTCCTCTGGATCAGCCTCACCCTGGGAGTTCCCGGCTCTGTTGGTGTGTTTTCTAGTCCCCGTGTTCCACCCAGGTCAGTGCCACCTCAGGCAAACCCTTTACTCACGGGGCCTGTGTTTGAGTCCCAGGTCTGTTCCATGGTGGTTGCCATCTGAGAAGATGCTCGGCCTCATGTGGTTGCCCAGGAAGATAGGAGGAGAGGCTATGGGATATCTGGGTTTGGGCCTTGTTATTGCTGAAGATGGCTGTTGCTCTGCACCTCAGGGCACCACTGTAATTCCCTCTTAGCCGACTGTCATCTTCTTGCTCCTTTGCTACAGAGTCAGCACTGGCCAACTGTAGTCCAGGTCCTGCCTACACTTCTCGAGAGTTCAGCCAAGAATCTGGACTCCTGGGGGGGCAGGTCTCCCAGATCACGGAGTGAGAGTGGAGGGAGTGCTAGGAGCTCAGAGTTGCAGGTCGTAACACCAAGCTCATTGAGACCAAATGAACAAATAAACAGATACAAATGTTACCAGGCACACGGGCCCATAGATACAGAGACAGACAGAAACACATAGACATACAGGCAACAGCCACGACAACAGCAATATAAGAACAACTGCAATAAAAATAGGGATAATCGTAAAATAATTGAAAGAAAGGAAAAAAAGAGAAAAAAGTGGTATTAGTAGAAATGTTAAAAGAGAAGAAAGTATAAATTAAAATTAGAAAACATAGAAATAAAAAATATATCTATAAAAAGTAATAATAAAAATTATCAAAATCTCCTCCAAGAAAATGGTGAGGAAAAAACAGACAAAAACAAAACAAAAAAAAGAACACAAAAACCAAAGAAAAACAAAACAAAACAAAAAGGCACCAACTACAGAAATATTCTTGCTTGTAGAAGTATACCTATATATATCTGTATGTCTGCTATAGGGGTCAACTTTCATAGGAATATATTTATACTGCAATATACTTTCTGGACACCAGGTGGCGCTGTGAGTGGTTCCGAGGCTTATACTTGATTTACAGTTTATACTGTTACCATGGTAACCACCTTCCATGGCCGATCGCCATTTTGGAATTTCTGTAAAAGTTTGTCACCTAAAAATTTTGTAACCTCGGCTGTTCTTTTCCAGACAGCACTTGCGACCGACCTTCCCACTCAGTGTAGGTGTCCACGCTTCTTAAGTCTTTCCACTCTGTTCCCAGGTTCTCCTGCAAACTGGTGACTACTATTGGCTGTAGGGGAATTGGTGCTGAGTTCGCACGGTCGCCTGCAGGTTTGTGGTTTTAGCTGCTGTAGCTGGCTCCCAGGGCTGAAGCCAAGTTTGCAGCTTTAGCAGCTAAAGCCGGGTCCGTGGCTTCAGTAGCTGTACCCGGTTCCCGTGGTTGGAGAGTTTGGAGGACTTATTCTGAGTTTTATGGTTCAGAGTTTCCCTTTTGGATCAGCGCCCTCCAGTTCGCTGCACAGCCTGAACCGCCAGCCCCCTCCAACACCTGGGGGAAAGGTACCCACCCTTTTGGGTAGTTCAAAATGTCTGTTTCCTAGTCAGGATCCCTTCCCTTCAGTTGTCCAACAGTTTGCCCAGCTCCCCGTGGTTTTGAGTGGCTCTCCTTTCGGATGCCTCCCTCAGTTCAGGAATAAATATTTGTCAATTGGGTTTTGTCAGCACTTACAAGCTGCTGACCTCCGTAGGGGAGGGGCCTGCTGGCCGGCATGGCTGAGCAGGGAAGAATCTCTACAACAGAGTATGTGGTTTTAAATTACCCCTCATATATAGTAATCTGCCAGTTCACTGGGCATCTCCAGCTGTCTGTCCACTCCAATAATCCACACACAGGAAAGGTCCAGACCGCCTTTCCTCTCACCTGATGGCTTGAGAGAGGTGGGCCTACACGTCCATCCTGTCCACCATCATGCTCTTCCCCCCAGTAGATCTATTTTAAATTCTTTGTTTCTCCATACAATTCTCCATAGACTTGCGCTACCCTGTTTCCCCGAAAATAAGACAGTGTCTTATTTTAAGGTGTCCTCCCAAAGATGTGCTAGGTCTTATTTTCAGGGGACATCTTATCTTTCCTGTAAGTAGGTCTTATTTTTGGAGGATGTCTTATTTTTGGGGAAACAGGGTAGTTTCCAGTACCACTAACAGTGTATAAGAATTCCTTTCTCTCCATGTCCACGTTAGCATCTGTTGTTTGGTGAATTTTTTTTTTTATTTATTTTTTATTTTTTTGTAGAGACAGAGTTTCACTTTATTGCCCTCGGTAGAGTGTCGTGGCATCACACAGCTCACAGCAACCTCCAACTCCTGGGCTTAGGCAATTCTCCTGCCTCAGCCTCCCGAGCAGCTGGGACTACAGGCGCCCACCACAACGCCCGGCTATTTTTTTGTTGCAGTTTGGCTGGGGCTGGGTTTGAACCCACCACCCTCAGCATATGGGGCCGGCACCCTGCTCACTGAGCCACAGGTGAATTTTTAATGTGAGCCATTCTCATTGAAGTTAGGTGATAAATAATTGTGGTTTTGATTTGCATTTCCCTAATGATAAGAGATGGTGAATTTTTTTCATGAGTTTTCTGGCCATTAGAATATCTTCATTTGAAAAGTTTTTGCTCTTTTGCCCAGTTTTTAATGTGGTTGTTTGGTAAGTTTTTTGCTGATTTGCTTGAGTTCCTTGTAGATTCTGGTTATCAGTCCTTTATCAGGTGTATAGCATGAGAATATTTTCTCCAATTCTGTAGGTTGTCTATTTGCTTGTTTCACTGTGTGCTTGGCTTTGAAAAAGTTTTGTAATTTGATCAGGTTCCACTTATTTATTTTTGTTGTTGCTGTGATTTCTTTTGAGGTGGTCTTCTTAAAATGTTTTTTGCCTAGGCTGATATCTGTAAGAGTTGTTCCAATATTTTCTTCTAAGTTTCTTAAAGTTCTCTGCCTTAGGTTTAAGTCTTGTATCCAACATGAATTAATTTTTATGAATGGTATTTTTTTTCTTTTGATGAGAGATGCAGATTCTGTTCTGGTTTTTTACATGTGGCTATCTAGTTTCCCAGCACCATTTATTGAACATGGATTATTTTCCTCAGTTTATGTTTTTCTCTATTTTTTCAAAAATCATATAGGAATATGAGGATGATTTCATCTCTGGGTTCTCTGTTCTGATTCATACATTTATGTCCCTGTGTTTGTGACAGTACCATGCTGGTTTGGTTACTATAGCCTTGTAGTATAGCTTAAAGTCTGTAAAAATGATGCCTTTTGCTTTGTTCTTATTGTGTAAGGTTGCCTTGGCTATTCCAGGTCTTTTCGGGTTCCATAAGATGCGTAGAACTATTTTTTCTATGACAATAAATGGCATTGCTATTTTAATGGGAATTTCATTGAATCTGTGAATCACTTTGTACTACATATAGTCATTTTAAATAATGCTGATTCCGCTGACCATGAGTATGATACACTTTTATGTATCCATCCTCTGCAATTTCATTCCTCAAGAGTTTCACAATTTCCCCTACAGAAGTATTGCACTCCTTTGTTAAGTTTATCCCTAGCTATTTTATTTTATCTGTTGGTACTGGGAAAGGTATTACATGTTTTTTTTTATTATCAGCTTGACTGTTTTTGGCATATATTAAAGCCACTGATTTATAGGCATTTATTTTATAGCCTGATATTTTACTAAATTTATTTAACAATTCCAGGATTGTCTTGATTCAATCTTTGGAATTTTCTAGATATAAGATCATGTCTTCAGTAAAGAGCAATAATTTGACTTCTTTCCCCAATTGGATATCCTTGATTTCCTTCTCTTGCCTGATTGCTCTGGCTAGGACTTCCAGTACTATGTTGAATAGAAGTGAAGATGTTTCACTTTAGGTCTTCTCAGTGATACCTCAAGTACTTGTTGCCTTCTCAGTGATACCTCAACTACTTGTTGCTTACCTCTAGTAAGCACAGTTCTCTGAGTTGTTAATAGTTTGAAAAGGCAGAAACTCTGCATCAGGTACATCATAAGCAAAAGAAACTTGACTTGGTGGCTGTAAAATTCACATAGCTATCAACTTTTACCATCCTCTGAAAGGAATAGAGGAAGAGTAGGAAGGAGGTGGTGCTGCTACCACACTGTAAGTGATTTAGCACTAAACCTGTTGGGAAGAGTTGGGAGATGATTTACTTAGAACGATGCGCATATTTAGCAATCAAAAGCAACAGACAGCAGCCACAGCAATACAAACAATAAAAACAAACACAAGAAGTGTCTGTACAGGCCAGGGGCAGTGGCTCACATATAATCCTAGCACTCCGGAGATCGAGGTGAGTGGATTGCCTAAGCTCATGGGTTTGAGACCAGCCTGGGCAAGAATGAGATCTGGTCTCTAACAATAGCTGGGCATTGTGGCTGGCGCCTGTAGTCCCAGCTACTCGGGAGGCTGCGGCAAGAGAATCACTCGAACCCATGAGTTTAAGGTTGCTGTGAGCTATAACGCCATGACACTCTACGAAGGGCAACAAAATGAGACTCTCTCTCTCTCTCTCTCTCTCTCTCTCTCTCTCTCTCTATATATATATATATATATATATATATATATATATATATATATATATATATATATAGCAGGTTTGGACAGAGTGAAGAGAAAAAATGTAGGGGAAGAGGTTTCCCCTGGGGGAACATTTCCAGCTCCAAATTTTTAAATCTGAAGAAGCTGTTCCTTTTGGGTACCTGTGTACTCTTTTCTCTAGGTCCCTGGGTGCATGTTTGTCTTATTTCAATGCACCTTTCACCTAAGCCTTTTACTTCATTTTTTAGCATGGTTCTACCTGAGAATAAGAATCTCCAGAAGTTATAAATGACAGGAACCTGGAAATTTGTGTAAATCCTGATAAATAAGAACACTTGACTGTAAAATGAGAAATAGAGCTAAGCACAGTATTTGAAGTGATAATCGTTCATCAAAGAGAATGACAGACCAGGATATAAATAATGCTAAAATGAAAAGAATATGTCTGCCTTCTTGTTAGTCTGAATAGAAATTAAAGCCTTTAACACTCCCATCATCTTTTGATATGAGAGAAATTAATGTTCTCCTTCTCTTCCCAGCATTAGGCAACCCTGATTATAATAAATCTAATTATATCTCTGAGTGTTATGCCATTTCTAGTAGTTAAAAGTACATGCAAAACTTTATTTTTAGTATAATTGAAGATGTTTTTAAAAATTTAGAAAATTTAAAAATAAATACCTTTCCCTTAAACAGCATAGTTATCTAAGGCATATTTGGGAGTGGCTATAAATTTTGAAAATGAACTCATTAATTTCATTAGCAGAATCCTGAACAAGCGAACGTTTGCAAGTGTTGATTTGGGATATGAACCTTATTGTATCTAAAATAAGTTTGTTAATTGACCTAAATTTGAATTGTTTTAGCATCAATAGTATGTGACTCATTTTTCTGAACCATATTTGAAAATGACTAATGCTAAAAGTGAAATTTTGTTGAGAAAACTCTCCTGCAATTTAAATGCTATAGATTTATAACATCAACAATGCATTATAGCATAAATAATGCAGTATTTTGTGTTGTAAGTATTGTTTTAGGACTCAAGCACTGTGGTCAATCATACGAACATTAAATGCACACAGTAAATAAAAGTCTAATATAAGCATTCAAATAGCTTATTATTACTTATTAGTAGTAATTATTAGTAATTATTATTAATTAATTAGTAATTAATTATTATAATTAGTAATTACTTTATTAGTAGTTATTATAATTAGTAATTAATTATTAGTAATTGTTATTACTTATTACTTTCTCATCCTTATTTAAATCTGTTACATTAGGCTGATGAAATATCATACACCTATAATTATATTAATTATAATATATTCATAATATTATGTGAATATTATATTAATATTATTATATTATAAAATTAATAATATTAATAATAAAATTATTGTTATTATTATTGGTTGCTTTGAATGGGACAAAAGTGATCTCTGTACCAATAGAGAGCTCTAGTGCTTTAGTTGCCTGATTAAAGAGAAAGCAAAGTAAAAGAAGTCTCTTTGTAATAGATCTCATGGTACCAATATATTATAAATGAGACTGAAAATAAATGAACTAGTGATTATTATTATTCAAGAATATAATTATTATTGAATATTATTATTCGATTATTATTGAATACTTCCATATTCAATAATATAGGAACAAATTCAGTGTTAGAATATTATCTGTATAGGGCGGCGCCTGTGGATCAGTGGGCAGAGCACTGGCCCCATATAACAAGGGTGGTGGGTTCAAACCCGACCCCTGCCGAACTGCAACAAAAAAAATAGCTGGGCCTTGTGAAGGGCGCCTGTATTCCCACCTACTTGGGAGGCTGAGGCAAGAGAATTGCTTAAGCCCAGGAGTTTGAGGTTGCTGTGAACTGTGACACCATAGCACTCTACCGAGGGCAATACAATGAGACTCTGTTTCACACAAAAAAGTTCATTTATTTTCAGTCTCGTTTATAATATATTGGTATCATGAGAACTATTACAAAGAGACTTCTTTTACTTTGCTTTCTCTTTAATCAGGCAACTAAAGCACTAGAGCTCTCAATTGGTACAGAGATCACTTTTGTCCCATTCAAAGCAACTCACTTGCTTTGTTTTTCATTGGTTTTGCTATCTTTGGTATCCTGTATTTTAGGTTAGCACAAGGAAAAACAAGCAAGAAAATTCTCTGAAGTATTGATAAATGAAAAAGTCAAACCTGTTAGGATAATTTGGTTAAAAAGATTTATCTTATTTATTCCTATATTCCAATTGTAATACTTTTTTATTTTTACAATTCTCCCCTATTCCTCAGCAATTATTAAATCAAAAAAATATGATTTGATCAACCAACTACTAGATTGACATCGTAACTTTATTTTTGAAGGGCAAAATAACAAAACATTAAACATCTTAAATTTTTCAACATAGAACATGATACAAAGTAGAGACCATGATGGAGTAAGGTTTCTTTCTGACTCCTGCCTGGCTTATTGGTTCACAGGTATCACAATCAGTATCGTCCTAACTGTTTTTCCTTTCAGATTTGAATGAATCAAATATCAGTCATAGTTCTCCCTTGGGTTTAAGTAATACTGCAGTTTTACTATGAAATAATTAACACCTCGTTTTATAGATCTTTTTTCAGTGCATTGTACTATTAATTTTGGCTAGAGTAATCTTCTGTCTTATTGACTACAACATGAAAATATCAAAAGGTTATTTAGTAATCATTTTTTCTTGATATAAGAAAATACTATACATATATATATATATATATTTTTTTTTTTTTTTTTGAGACAGAGTCTCACTATGTCACCCTCGGTAGAGTGCCATGGCGTCATAGCTCACAGCAACCTCAAACTCCTGGGCTTAAGTGATTCTCTTTCCTCAGCCTCCCAAGTAGCTGGGACTACAGGTGCCCACCACAATACCCAGCTATTTGTTGTTGTTTTTGACGTTGTTTAGCAGGCCCAGGACAGGTTCAAACCCACCAGCCCTGGTGCATGTCGCCAGCACACTATCCACTGAGCTACAGGTGCCAAGCCAGATAATACTATTTTCTTGAAATGGGTTTTCATATTTTAAGGGTTTAGTGGTTTATTATGAATAAACCATAGTTCAATTAAATACTGAACTATTTTCTCACCATTTCTCAAGGAATTAATATTCTCTCTTATAAACAAATGCAGTATATCAATAAAATATCCACTACCTCTTTACAGTAGTTAAATGATGTTTTATAATTTCTTAGACTGGTACAATATATAATACATTCTGACCAGAATATGTTTAGCTATTAAATCTCTCTCTCTCTCTGTCTCTCTCTCACACACACACACGCACACACACATATATACATATATGTGAATATATATCTTGAAGGTTTCTAAAGTACTGGAATCCACATCTATATATAATGATTTATGATAGGTAAGGTAAATAATTAGACTTCTGTTTTAGAACCACAATATAAAGTTTAGACTTTCTATTGGCCTTAATGTCTCATGAAAAACAATATTGCACTATTAAAATATTTTTAAAAGCATGTAGTTTAAAATAACATTTTTTTAGACTGTGTTACTCAATGTAATTTTTAAAATAGAAATAGACAAATTATGAGGGAAATACTGTTGTCGAGACTGTTACTTTACTATTTCTTCTTAGTTTCCTTCAGTGTAATAGTTCTTTTTTTTTTTTTTTTTTTGTAGAGACAGAGTGTCACTTTACCGCCCTCGGTAGAGTGCCATGGCATCACACAGCTCACAGCAACCTCCAACTCCTGGGCTTAAGCGATTCTCTTGCCTCAGCCTCCCAAGTAGCTGGGACTACAGGCGCCCGCCACAACGCCCAGCTATTTTTTTTTCTTTGGTTGCAGTTCATCCAGGGCCGGGTTTGAACCCACCACCCTCGGTATATGGGGCCCGCACCTAACCAACTGAGCCACAGGCACCGCCCAGTGTAATAGTTCTTAAAGTATGATTCTCTGATCAGCAGCATCACCTAGGAAGTAATTAGAACTGCAAATATTTGGTCTTCACCTCTGACGTTCTGAATTTGAAACAGTAGAGGTGAAACCAAGAAATGTGTGTGTTTACAAGCCTTCTATGTAATTCTAATGAATACTGAAATTTGAGTACTGTTAGTTTAAAGCAGTCATTTTATCTTTTTTCTCTGTGTGGGTGTGTGTCTGTATATGATGTTAAGCAATTAAGTTCACGAACTCATTTATACAAGTATCTATATAAGTACTACATACCTACCTCATTGCTGAATATCACTATGGTCACCTTCTAAGTACTCCCCTTGGCCATTGGTTGACTATAGTGATAGGCAACAGTGAGGTATTATAGAACATTTTCTAGGAAAATTTCATGAATTTCAGTGTCATATTTCATATGATGACCACTCTGATGGTCATTTCAGAAAAAGTGTTCCAAAATTGTTTTGAAGTGTGGACTAGATGCTGATATCAGTGCATAGCATCCCAAGGGGACTACCTCAGCATTGACAGTAGTGATATTCATCAATGAGGTGTATAACACTTTTTCTAGGATGAATTCATGAACTTAATGGACCTCGTGTATTTGTATATACATGTGTGTATATTTAATCTGTAAGACTACTGGTCAGGGAGCCTCAGATTACTTGTGTATAATACCTATCAAAGAGCTTTATTATGTTTTTCTTATCCCTACAGCTTTCCTGGCTGGTTCATGACTTTATTCAGTGATAAGATAAAAATCCTTATCTTTCCTAAAGGATCCACTGAATTATCATATTAACTTGACTGTATAGTATCCTTGAAAGTAATACTTTCAATGTAAGTCTTAAGGTTTTTCTCATTATCTCTAAAAAATAGTTCAAGTATTAGCATATGAGAACAGGGGCAGTAGTGTTGTGGGAGAAAAAACAATTATATTTTATTTATTATGCAAATATCCATTTGTAATCCTTTGTGAAATCTTAGAGTATCAATTGCTTTGCATTCCAAGATGAATTTAATCAGTTGAATAATGGAGACCACTTTTTAAAAATTTCAATGTTTAGGGTGGCACCTGTGGCTCAAGGAGTAGGGTGCCGGCCCCATATACTGGAGTGGTAGGTTCAAACCTGGCCCTGGCCAAAAACTGTAAAAAAAAAAAAAGTT